>NC_081813.1:23103333-23411250 GCF_030704535.1 Vitis vinifera | reverse complement strand
AACAAGCCTATTATACATGAGGTAAGGTGCCAAACATGTGACTTGATGAATTTATTGAAGGCATCATTTCCATTTGAATGTCACATTGGGAAGACAAATTACCTTCCTGCACCATACTCATAATGCAATGAAAAAAATTGTGTTAGTTATTTATGTAAGTACACCTAAAAAGCTTTAGATTAGCGACAAATTCTTATTCAATCTCACATACCATATCACGCTGATTACCAGTATGACGGATTGTAGCTTCTGGAAACTTTCAAATTGTGTGGCCCACTCTTTTACAACAACTACATAGTCTTCCTTTTTGAAAATTTGATGCAACTTTGCTTGGATTTCCTTTAGTCTTCAATATATTTGGATCACGAACTTGGTGAGGACTTGTGGCTCCATCTGCTGCTACTTTTTTGCCTTTCAAATTACTCTTATAAAGTTCCTCCATTCTCACCGTTAAATTTTCTATTTCATTTTTCGTTAGTAGAAATGAAGATGACGTATCTGACGCATAGTAGGAGAGCTTGTTGCACATTGAACTCATTGAACCGTACACTATAAGAAAGAAGGGCAATAATGACGCTTTTTAGGCGTCAATAAATGTATAAGATGACACTTCTCAAAAGCGTCCTTTTCGCCCCTGTCAAGGAATGGGTGCAGACAACCATATCGCTTCTAGAAAGCGTCATTTATAAAAGCACTTACATTGACACTGATCCAAGTGTCATCTTTCCAAAAGCATGACATTCTTTAAGTGCCATTATTCCACCAAATTTTCAATGTTGACACTTTTAAAGCGTCATCTTTAATGTTCATTATCTTTGACGCTTTATAAAGCGTCATTGTTGATTGATCTATATTGACACCTTGAAAAGCGTCATTATTGATCTACCTATGTTAACACTTACACTAGCGCCAATGAATGTCCAAAATATCATTTGTCTATTTTGACACTCAAAAAAGTGTCATCTTATGTGGATAATAATATTGAAAACCCCCCTATTAAAATGACATATTTTGTATATCCTGTTATATATAATTTTGGCTGCATGATTTTTTATAAAGTACAAAACAATAACTTCAATATTAATAACTATATCTTCCAAAAGAAATTGAATAAATTTGGGAATAATATCATGATAAAGAACTAATGTCTACATAGTTAATTAATACGTAAATTTGTAAATGTATCAAAATATTTACAACAAGCATATTTTCCAACTTCAAGAAAAAACAAGTACACATGTACCAAAAAACAAGGTCTCTAAATTCCTCATCAAAAATAATATTACAAGAAGAAGAAGAAGCCAAAATTATTTCTAGCCAAAAGTACATGTTGGTTGCATATCTACTCTTGAACTTGAAATCTTTTACCTGTATACATTTAAAAAAAAAACAATACTGAGTGCCAACAAACAATCCTGTGTTGTCATGGCAGTGGCCCATCTAATGAGCACCCTGAGAAATATCACTACTAATAAGATGATGTGCAGAGAGTACAATACAAAATAAAATCAGCAAAAGACCAAAAATCTTTAAAAAGAATGTATTAAAAAGATAACGAGGAAAACAACCTATGAAAGTTAGATAGAACCCCTCAAAGGAACCTTAAATAATAATAATACTAATAATAATATCCTTTATAATAATATATTCCACAACATTACAGGTATATTATATAAAATTTTAAGTATGTTTATTTTAAATTTTTTACATGAGCAAAAACTCCACATCAAACAAGATTTTATAATTTCACTTTTTAAAAATAGTTTTCACATTTTTTAATCACAAGTAAGAAAAGAAAAAATAGGAAATAAAAATTATTTGGCAGGCTTTATATACTTTTTGTATACTTGGGTTGTAAGCCATCTATTAGGCACTTCTTCAATAAAATATCTTTGCTTAAAAAAAATTTATATATATTCATCTTAGTTTGTGGATAAATGTTCTTCATCAATAAGCAGTAAGAAAGGATAATTATCATTTGGGATCACTGAATTGCTTTAAAGGAGTTCTAAGTCTAAAAGTCAAGTTATTGAGAACATGATAACAATAAGATTGAAATGCAATGACTACATGAGCAAAAAACATGGAATTTTCCATAAAAGAAGCCAAAATATGCAATATGTTGTCAGGAAACCAGATATCTATATGAAAAGATTTTGTTCCTGGAACTGACTTAGAATTAGAATCTACAAGATGCCTTTGGGTTTCCAACGCTCTTTGAACCAATTTTCCATAACCATCTCTACCTATAAACATTAAGGAAGCTTCAAAAACACTAAAAAATAAAATAAAAAATAGGGGAATTGAATTAGAAACTCCAAAGTACTTTTATTTCTCTGTTTTGAGATTGTCCCAAACTTAATAGCGAAAGTATGTCCCGAACTTTAAGAGTTATTTTATGACCAAATGTGATTAAGGCTTCTAATTATGACAACAAGATGCAATATTCACTGAGAATAGACATTCTTTCATCTTTAGATATACATTCAAACATAAGAACCCAATTGATTATTACCAATAAAAAAATCCCAATTGATTATCTTACCATTTCACAAAATCAATGACTTTAGTAAAATTGACATCCAAAATTAATGTGTATCAATTAGAAATAAATCATATCATTTACCATGGATGACCTTCATGAGACAAAGAGTCTGTTCGAGAGTTACCTTGATTAAAGCGCTTTTAGCCTGTAGCACTTTTAGTCTATGATACTTTTGTTAATAACACTTCCATTATGACCACTTTTAAAGAGAATAACTTGGGGTTTGGCTATAAATAAAAAAATGATTTGATATTGTTTTTGGTAATATGTCACATAACCAAAAAATAATAATAATAATTTTTGGAAGAATCACCTATGTAGTGATTATCCAAAATTTTAAAAGTGATTTTCAAAATTTTTTCAAATGCCTAATTTCTATAACAAAGTACTTCAAGTTTTTCTCACTCTCTCAAAATCATTCACTAATGGGCTCTAAATGGGTGTGTTTTTTTTCTGATAGGAAAAAAATAATTAACAGCTCTAATGCATGCATCCAAAAAATAATTACCAACTCTAATGCATGCCTCAATATTCCAAACAAAATAATTGGGAAACAAGACATCCAACGTAAGGAGGTCAAATGCCCTAATATAGAAAAGAGATCACGTAAAATAGACTAAATGCCTAATTAACCAAGTAGGAGGCTTGACCATTTCCTTGGTGGAAAAGCTATACAATAAAGGCATGATAGTCACCAGAAGTTCCATGCTAACACCTAAAACTTCAAGGATAACTTAGCAAAAAGCTAAAAAAACTAGTGAAAGCATTAGAAAATGGGAGAAAACATCTATAGAGCTAATCTATAAAGTAATAATAGTGAATGAACACCAGTTGGTTTTTGGGTGAAATCTCTCGTATGTTTGGAGATAAATGCTAATTTACCAACCACCCTAAAGCCAAAATTTAATTTTGATAGAGTATCTTTAACAAATATATAACTATCAATTTTCTAGATGAGTTAGAGTTTCTTAGAGGGTGTTTTAGCATTTGTACATGGACATAAAAAAATACTCATGTTTATGGCAATGCTTAAGAACTTCTAGAACATGTGGAAATTCTAAAAATACAAATAGATTTAAAGAGCAACAAGTGTAGAACTCATAAAATCAAAAGAAAAATAATGGAAAAAAAATAAAGAAAACATCATTGGTAGCACACATAGAACTCTAAACTTCTAAATGCTCGCACCTACAACAGAATTGTAATCAATGGAAGTACTTCTAATGATCTAAACAGAAAGAAGAAATCTGTTTGGATTTCATCCTAGTTTACATAAACCTAAGAGGGAAACCCCCTGGATCAAACTTTGTCAAAGCTACATTCCCACTCAAGAGTAGCTCTAGTATTCTTCTTAATTCTCATTGATTTGTAGGCTTGCCTGAAATTAATCTTAAGAGCGGCATTCTTCTAGAAATAACATGTTTCCAAAACCTCTCAAATATTAAGAATTCAAAAGGATGTTAGCCTCACTAAATAAGCTCTCATTTGGCCTTGACATTTTTATACTTCTTTCTTTGTTATTTTTTACAATTAATCTGGTTGATAAAGTGCAAAATTTTATTATCAAATAATCTTATATAATTTAACAATAGTTTTTCAAGAGTCATCGTATAATGTCTTCCATTTTCAATAATAACTTCTTTTTAGGGATTATATATATATATTCCTTTCTCATTCTGTTTTGTGTTAAAACCTTGGAATTTATTTTTGGTAAGAAAATGGTTTATTTAATTAAAGCTTGATTTAAGCATCTCTATTTCTTATCATTATCCATCAACTATTTAAATATTATGTTTGAAACTCATTTTGAAGTATCATAATTTGCCAAAAAATTCAAAGATTTTTTGTCACATCATCAAAAGTAAAGTGAAACACAAAATATAAGGAACCTCTATTAAATAGATAATAAATGAAGTATTTCCTATTACCAAAAGATTTTTTCTTCTTCAACAAGAATGAATAAATCCAGGAGAATAAATTCTTACCAATGCCAATACGTTCACCAATTTGAAGATCCTCCTATGGGATTTCCTATTTCGTAACCTCAGTCAGCATTGGGTTGATCTTCTCACTATGAGCATTGGAAGGAATAAGCAAGCCATTGTTGGTTGCTTCCATCCATCCCAAGTAAGAAGTCTTACTTACATGCATATTTCTAAGAAATTTAAATAATATAGATTTAGAAACTAAAGTGAATGATGCAATGAGATTAACAACATTAAGTTTTATTTTACCCAATGGTTGTTTTAATCTGGTTTTCCTTTCCTATACTTTTTCTCTGCTATGGTCTTTGGCGGCTATTTTAATCTGGTTTTCCTTTCCTTTGCAATTGATTTTCAAGGTCTCAAACTTGTTGAGAAAAATTGCAACCAATCATCTATTTCATTGGATGAGAACTAATCAAAAGCTGACAAAAGTTGGTTACACTAATTTGTGTTCATGTAAAACTTGAAAAGAATAATTTGATACATCTATTTTATTAAGATATTAAATTTTAATAAATATGCTCTCTTTTAAATATGCTTTGTTTATGTGCTCACAAGGCCATCAATATAGGAATTCAAATGAAGTTCAACTTTTCTAAGTTTTGAAAGAAGCGAGGACATGTACAAACACCAGAGCTACTTATGCTGAGTTTTATTAATAAATATAATCACCAATAAATAAGGTATTTGACATTTGAATCTTGAAATAAAATTTTGTTTCTAATTTTTTTTAGAAGCTACTATTAAAAACTATTTTTAAAAATATTATAGAGTCAAATGTGTCTCATCACCTAAGGTTGTAGACAAATAGCAGGTTCAGGGTGCAAGGTACAGCATGGGAAAAGGAATTGGAGAAAAAAAAAAATTAAAACCAAGATGGCTAAAAACAGGGGGATGAGTGACAAATGCAAACTACCAACAAAGAGGACATCCACTTGTAATCATTCTTCATCCACTTTGATGCCCCATTCACTTCTTAACAAATCTCTTCTCTCTTATTTGTTTTTTAGTGTCTTAATAATCCTCTGACCCTTTATTACGTCTCATCTCCATTCAACCTTTCTAGAAAATGAAATACAGTTTCTCTCAATAGTGATGATGATTTTGCATATGCAAACAACAACTGGGCATATTCTGACTCTAGTCCATTTGGATGAAATATTTTTTGCTTGTCTCTCAAGGAATCCACCAGCTCCAATCTACAACAAATAAAGGAGAGCTCACACACAACCCACACTATGGGAAGACATCATCTTTATATAAAGCTTTGATGAGGTGAATGATGAAACCTGGGAAAACAACTGTCAGTGACTTTCCTTGTTGATTCTTGGAGTTTCAATAGAGCCCGAGCATGTAAGCCTTGTATATCTCAACCAAGCAAATGCATGAGATCCAACTTCATATTCCCACTTAAAGGCTACCACTATGACTCCCTCTATCCAAAATAGAAGCACATCACATAATTAAATTTTAGCAATGACAACCAAAGCTATATTCGTGAAAGAGGGAGCAATGAACTCGATTCTGTTAGAGAATATCATCTCCTTTAAAATATTCCCTCAATGTCGTGTACAACATGAAAAATCATAAAACATATTTATGATGAGTTGATAATGACTGTTTTAAGAGGTCTAAAATACCTTAAAACATATCCTAAAATAGATAATTAAAAACATACAACTCCAGCAAAATCTATTCAAAACCTAAAATATATTACACTGAGATTGAAGACGTTGACATTTCATGAAAGGTTAAATTTAATAAACCAATTGCAAAATATTAGATAATAAAGTGCAATTTAAAAATCAAAAGACTTACCAATCAGATGCAGTAACTAGAACTCCAACCCAAAGCTGCAAAAACCCAGAACCAAGAATCACCTCCTAGATATTAGCCCCAATCAGGGCCAACTCTGCCATGAATCACAACAATAGTCCAACCCATGTGATACTCTTTCCTATGGATTTGGGCAAGATGATGCCCAATGGCCACCCCAACCCTTGCGCACAATAACTAGATCAAGAAGGGAAGTGAGTCTCGTTTGATGGTAGGTCAAGTTTTCATCAATACATATCTATTTCCCCAATTTAAAAAATAAAGAGGTTTGTGTCTTTATCTTTGCCCATTAAAATCTTATCTGATAACTCACATGTTTTAACAGTGACCTTATATCTTATATTAATGATCAGTCATGACAAGAAACTAGTAAACCTTCCATATTCCATTAATATCGAGCATAGAGAATGTCCTAGTGTCCTAAAAATCTCTTTTAATGATAACCAAAGTAAAAGAGTCATTCAGATGATTTAAGTTTTTATCCATGAACCAAAGGGAGATACTGTACTGGTGGCCACAGGATTCATACTTAATTTGGGTGGGTTACCACTGAAGTCCTGTCTGCCTAGAACAAGTTCAACACCCAATGGGCCTATGATCTATTCAATTCAGTTGGGTTGTGCTGGATTTGGGCCCAGGGTCCAGCCTGAAGTTAACCCTAACAATCTGTACAAAGCATCTATACTAATATTAAGTCCAAAATTGCTGTTCTATATATCTCTTTCTATCTATAAAAAGATTCTTAACATTACATGGACTAATATGGCAGTTATTTCTGTTAAATTCATCTATTTTTTCAGTTTCTTTCTTCAACTTTTTCATTTCACATGTTATATATATATATATATATATATAGAATGTATAAGAAGTTGAAGACATAAGCGAGAACAAGATTAATTAATTAATCTAAGCCCAAGGTGTTCACCCTGCCCAAATTTGAATTGCCACTTTCTCATTATATTATTCTTCAATACATTAAATTAACTAATTAAAGAAGTAGAATAAGGTCTAACCTTTTTAGTGTTGAATTCTACTCAAGAGAAAAAGATACTGCAGACCAGACCATTTACATCGTCTTGTAAAATCTCTTACTCTCGTAAGGAGACAATCTTTGAAGCTAAACCATTTCTTTGGTTCAGTCACATAAGCATGCATACCCTACATATACTATATATTCATGTTCCTACGTGTTCTTGCAGATTTTGACACAGATGGGATCACCTGCATTCACCAGAGAAGATCACTGCTGGGCTTAACCCGAAACTGATTTTTCCAGAAATTTTCACGAGCTGCTTCGACCTTAGCTCGCTCTTTTGGGGTTCCATAATCAGGATCAAACTCCCATATCTGTCTTCCCACAAAGTTGTTGGTGCTGAAGATGTAGGGATCATTGCCTCCATCTGCAATCTTAAGCCTCCACATTTTCTAACTCTCCCTCCCTTCCAAAAAAACTGTCCTTTCTCTGAAATCATATCTACATACTACCCTTCATTTCTCATTTGTATATAGCTTCGCAACCTAATTGAATAAAGGAGACATGCAGCACAGGAGTACCTCGCGGCACACTAACCAAGAATGGAACAGGCATTAATTTGGATGCTTTTTTTCTAAGTTACGTGGTGGTATCCATCAACTTTAAATTTGGATTGGATCATTGAATGTATATGACGAGATATAAACCGTCAAGTGAAAATACAAACAAATGGAATCACAATTCAAGAATACAAAGAAATGAGATCGGGTACAAACAATTATACTTGGTAAGGTAAGTGAACCCTTTTTCTAATTCATTTCTAAGAAGATAGGATTCTACCAAAATCAAAGCACAGAAATCTTGGAATCTGTCTAGGAGATCTCATTGGCATCATGCTTACGTGATTAATGTCTTATAATTCACTTGCTGAAGGCTCCTTTTCTTCTAAATCTAAAATAATAATAATTTTTAATATACAATATAGTATCTTCTAAAAGAAAATTTGGACTTATTCTAAAAATCAACGACCCACAAAAATTCAGCAATGATTAGTCTTTCATTTAAAGGTGTATGGCACATATACTGTACAATTGAAGTCTTGGCCATTCTGCCAACAAGTTTAATTATCTTCCTCAGCATTAGCCCTTGTGGTCTAGCTCTGGTTTGTCTTCTTCCAATGATGGCTGTATCACAGTGCGCAGTGCTGCAATATATCTCTTTAAAGAAAAGACAACTATTTTGTCTCTGGTGGTGTTGATCTCAAAGCATATAATAATGTGGAAAAAAAATTGATGGATGTATTGTAGAGTTTTTTTCGTTCAGAGTTTTCAATTTTAGTAAGGGAGATTGGTGTTTAAAATCTCTGGGAAACACTATGAAAAGGAAAGACTTTGTACAATTCTAGTTCAATAATTGAAGAAATAATCTGGGCCTGCTCATGAATATTGGATATTACCCAAACCACGTAAATTATGTGTCTAATGTGTACTTGTTTGTGTTGGTTTTAATTAATTCTCAATCTTTCTCAATAGACTTGCTGCTATTTTCTGAGTTATTATTACTTTGTTCATAACAAATTGGTATGAAAGGAAGGTTGAAATGACAACTACAAAGTTTGACATCGAGAAGTTCACGAAAGGCAATGACTTCAATTTGTGGCGAATTAAGATGAGAGCACTGCTGGTCCATCGAAGGTTGGAAGATGCTCTTAGATGGTTTGAAAAACTGCCTAGTAGTTTGTTTGAAAATGAGACGAAAGATTTGATGAGTAAAGTGCAAGCTACAATCATCTTGTCATATGGGAGATGAAATTCTCAAGGAAGTTTCAGATGAAACTACTACTTTGGGAATTTGGTTGAAATTAGAAAGTCTGTACATGACAAAGTGATTACTACCCAAAAAGTGTTATTTTACACCTTTAATTCATTATGTTTTAAGCACTTTTGTGTAGTAGTTCTCCATCTTTATTCCAATTGGCATGTTAAGGACCTAGCAATGACTTCTAATCATATTTGTGGCTAGTTTTAGTGTTTTGACAGCTTTTTGGATCATTAAGACAAGCCAAGTAAAGGAGAGAAGCAAAGAGGAAAAACAAGCAAAGTGAAGAAAACAAATGACAGAAGCTGCAGTCTTCTTTCGCACTTTTGGAGCACTTTCCGAAGTTCATTTTCTACATTCTATATACCATTTCAAATCTCAGGAAGTCAAGAATCTAACGCTTCAAACTGTGTACGATTTGGAGCTGAAATGAGGAAGATATGGCATTCGGAAGACAACTGCATCAATCCATGGGAACATCATTTCGCAAGGAGATTTTCTTCATGGTGCGAAATTTGGCCATTTCGCACCATGAAGAACCACCTTGCGAAATTTCGCAAGGTGGCTTTTCACCTTGCGAAATTTGGACCCTTCATCTTTCCCCTTTCGAAAATGCCTTTGAAATCCTCTGTTTCTCCACGCATGCACCACCGACTTCCCATATATTTTTAGCTTGATATTTTCTCGTGTAAATTCCTTTTGTAACCTTGTATTGAGCCGACTTAAGGCTTTATCTTGTAATTTTGCTATATATAGAGGTGCACAACGCCTCCAAAAGATATTGGGGGGAATTGGGGATCAATCCTCTGTACATTAACTTAGAAATATATAAAGCTCTGTTTTTCTCTCTTCTCCTGTTCTTCCCCATTTCTATTTTCTTAGTAGCCAAACAACCTATGAGGGCTTTTCCTCAGAGGATGATTGGCTAAAACTTTTAGTTTCTCAAAGTATGGATGTTATGTGATGGCTTGGATGCAATCCCATGGAAATTTCTCGCACCTGGAAGGTAAGGTAGTCGTTTTTCATTAATGGTTCATTAATGCAAAGTTTGGTTTTTATTTCCTTTGGACAACTTCCAAAGGCCAATACTTGATAAGCTTTTGGATTTCTATCCATTAGTTATCTCCTACGAGCTATTGGAAGGTGAGGTTTTCAATTCCAAGTTTTGCATTAATCCGTTAGAACCAATTTCAATGGCCATTGAAA
Source organism: Vitis vinifera (assembly GCF_030704535.1). Taxonomy (NCBI): domain Eukaryota; kingdom Viridiplantae; phylum Streptophyta; class Magnoliopsida; order Vitales; family Vitaceae; genus Vitis; species Vitis vinifera. Next base: position 23,400,887 of record NC_081813.1, on the reverse strand, counting down.
GGCGAGTTTATCACCTGGAATGACTTTGAGTTGCCAATATTTGGTAAGCTTTTGGCTTTAGACCATTAGTTATCTCTTACGAGCCATTCAAAGGAAGTCTAAGGTGAATAACCATTGATGAAATTCACTACCATCTGTTTTGCCATTTTAAAGGATTAAAACTTGATTTGCTAAATCCATACCGGTATGGGAAGCAAGCATCACCATAGTTGCAATCCCAACGCGAGGAGCCTATCCTGAGATTTCCAATTTGCATAAGAGCCAAAGCATAGCTATCCTATCTTTGAGAAATTTGTTTTTACACCCTTTCATTTAAGTGTTTAATGTTAGCTTAGATTAGTTTAAATCTTTCTAAAACATTTACATCTTCTTTTAAAGCTAACATCCATAAGAAAATCACATATTTTCCTAATTTGAATATCACTAGTGTTTGCGAAAACCCTTCCCAGTGAACGATCCTAGAACCACTATGCTATAGTAGCTTGGCTACTTTAGTAACAGTATTTAAGGTATAAATTTTGTTGATACGCCTTTAAAGCTAAGCTACCATGAGTCGCATCACAAAGTCTCTTACAAACAAGTTGTATCAACTTTAGATGGATGAAGGCATGACAATTAAGGATCATCTTGATCTATCTAACAAGATTATTCTTGATTTGAAGAGTGCTAATGTAAAGATTGAAGACAAGGACTAGGTTGTCCTGCTACTTTGTTCACTTCCCAGTTCCTATGAGAATCTTGTTGATGCGATGATATCTTGAAGACTGGCATTATTAATAAGTTTTTTAGGTTAAGCAGCGACTCAACATTCTACTAGAGGTGTTATAGTTTTTACTGATCTAGGTTTGAATATTTTTGTCTATTTATTTCTCTATTATTTATATTTTGTGTAACCTATACCACTTAGTTATATTACATCAAGTAAAATAAAACTATGTGATCATCATTAATATTAGTTTGATAAATATATTTTTTGTTCATTACCTAATATCTTAAGTTTCTAAATGAATTGCTAGCTTAAAATATATAGTATTAAGATTTGATTTCTACAAGTCCTAAGTTTAAGTCTCATTGTTTATTTATTTCTTCATTTATTTATCTATTGTTGGTGATCGATATAAACATACCATGTAATTACGATGAAATACTAATATGATTTTGTAATAATTTAACTTAATATATATCATTACCTTTTATCAATAGTTCTTCCATTAATTAGTAACTTAGTATTGTACCATGAGAGGTGGTTAATTTCCATGGGCTTCAACTTTGAATCTATTTGTTTGGTTATTCCCTCATTTAGTTCTTTATCACTTGTGATTTATATAACTATTACCATGCATTTATATTGCAGTATAAATTCAACACACCGAAAAACCCTAAGCCTATGCTTGGTTCCTAGAAAATTTAAGACAAATATACGAGGAAAAGAAAATGAAGAGGAAAATAGAAGAAAAGAAAAATAAATAAATTATTTTTATATGTTTTTTAAAATTCATTTTACTTCTTTTTCTCTTTTATGTAAAAAAATATCAAATAATTTAAAATTACATATATTTTTAATTAATTTTAATCATATTTTTTTTTATCCATATCTTCGTAGTGAACCTAAACATGATAAAATCATTTTTCATAACATTTTTTTCCTCGATACTTTTTAGGAACCAAACATAATGCTAATCAACAACTTAATATAGTGTCAAACGAGTTGTGGTTGAGTCTTGCTATTTGTTTATTCCCATGTTTACTTCTTTAGCATGTTTGGTTCCCGAGTGAGGAAAAATGTAAGAAAAAGAAAATAGAAAAGAAGAATGTAAAGAAAAGAAAAAAGTGAAGAAAAAAAAAAAGATCTAAAGTCAATAATTTATTTTTTTATATAAATTTTTAACTAATTTTAATTATATTTTATTTTCTTTCATATTTTTTATAATGAAACCAAACATGAAAAAATCATTTTTCTTATTAGATTTTTTTTCTTTCCTTAATACTTCTTGGGAACCAAATATAACCTAAATACTTCCCAAACCCCAAAAAATTCAACCCATCATTTGGAGGAGGACCTTGGATGTGCCTTGGAAAAGAATACGACCATTTGGAGATTACTTGTGTTCATGCATCATTTGGTGAAGAGGTTCAAATGGGAGAAGCCCACTCCGAATAAGAAGATTGTAGTGTGATAACTACTCAAAAAGTGCTCTTTTATAGCTTGAAATTAATTGTTTTAAACACTTTTGAGTAGTAGTTAATACTTTTTAACCAATTGGCACATTAAGGAACCTAGCAAGGGTTACTAATCAGTTTTTGGCTAGTTTTGGTGTTTTTGGTAGCTTTTTTATCATTAAAACAAGCAAAGAATGAGGGAGAATTTTGTGCAATCCATGGCAATGCAAGTTGAAGCTCAAATACATGAAGAATCCGAGTTTTGGAGCACTTCATAGTCCTTTGTCAAGCTTGGCAATAGGTTGCCAAGTCAATCAGAGATGCAAGGAAGAAAACCAGAGGAAGAAATCCAACATGTAGCAATTTCTCATAGCATGCGAAATCAAGAGAAGCAGTTGCAGGACTGAGTGAAGGACAATTTCGCACACCTTGCGAAACCACACCATGCAAAATTTCGCATGGTCTGCGAAATATTCTTGTGCATCGACCCCATTAGATTTTTATCTCCAGATTTTTGTGTAAATTACTATTTTCTCCTTGTAATCAACCAATGATAGGATTTCTTGGTTAGGAACTATAAAGGGGGCCTGTAAAGATCTCTCTCTCTCTCTCTCTCTCTCTCTCTCTCTCTCTCTATATATATATATATATATATATATATATATATATATATATATATATATATATATATCTTTTTGTAAAATCTTAAACGACGACACTTGTAATTCCCGTAGGAAGAAATATACAAAGCCCTTGCTCTGCCTTTCCTTCTCATTTTTGTTTTCATTTTTCTTTCTAGCCAAACAACCTCTGAGGATAATTTCTCAGGGGATGAGTGGCTAAGTTTTACGTTTCTAGGAGTGATGGAAACTAGGTGAAGGACTCGGATGCAAATGTGGGAGTTTTCCTTGCTTTAAATGAAGGTAATTGTTAACCCTTAATGGTTTTTATTTCAAGGTTTAACTTTAAATCCCTTAGAATCACCTTGAATCACCAATACTTGGTAAGCTTTCTGGATTCCATGGATGCTTATTGCTAGATCCATGGATGTCCATTAGTTATCAAGTACGAGCCATTGGAAGGTGGTTCAAGGTGAGAATCACCTTGAATGGCCAATACTTGGTAAGCTTTCCGGATTCTATGGATGCTTATTACTAGATCCATGGATGTTCATTAGTTATCAATTACGAGCCATCGGAAGGTGGTTCAAGGTGAGGGTCTTTAGTGTTTGAAGCCATTAATGGGAAGCAACTACCATGTTTCATGAACGCTTTGGATCAAATCTTAATTGATAAATACAAAACTGGTTCGGGAGATAACCATCCTTTATGTTATTGTCCCCAATGCGAGGAGAAGATCCAGAATCTCCCTTTTTTCCTAAGGAACCCTATCCTAGTGACGTAAAGCTCCAAGAAACATTCTCTTTGTAGTTAACTTCAATTGCTATTTTTTATTAACTTAAAATCAACTTTTTCAACCACAATTCCATTTTCTTTAAAAGCTAATTTTCACAAGGAAAAGCATCATTTCATTACCTTCACTAAAGTCACTTGTATGAAGAAAACCCATCCTTGTGGACGATCCTAGAGCCACTATACTATAGGAGCCATGCTACCCTAGTGTAAGGTGATTTAGGTTTTATAAATTTTGTTGATAACACCCATCAGGCGCAAGAATCAAATGGCGTTGTTGCTGGGGGTGAAACAAATGGCGCCGCTGTCAAGGACGAAACAAATGGCGCCGCTGTCGGGGATGGTGCCAAAGTCCATTGACATTAGTTTTGGTGAACACTTATGATCTTCATCACAAGTTTGGTGATTTTTCTTTTACTAATTCTTTTTCTATCTCTATTTTAGCTTATCTTTTATTTAGTTTTTAGTTAACCTTAACCTCTTTCTAGAATCGTATTTCTTTTGTTTTCTTTGTTTTTGTTTCAGTGATCTCTAGTTGTGCATGCCCTATTGGATAAGAGATATCAAGGGAAGACTTGTGAAGATTGAAATTCCTCAAGAAACTGAGTTGGAAGTGTGCTTGAACATCATGGATGTTCCACTTGAAGACCAAAATAGCCAACATGGTCAAGAGGATAATTTCAATGCATACCAATCCATGAGGGACCACATGCATCCACCTCATATGAGTGCACCTTGATGCATAATGCCTCCCACTGAGCAGCTAGTAATCCGACCTCACATTGTGCCACTCCTACCTACTTTCCATGGGATGGAAAGGGATAATCCCTACTCGCATATTAAGGAATTCGACAAGGGTTTGTAATACATTCCAAGAAGGAGGAGCTTCAATTGACTTGATGAAGCTCAAGCTATTTCCTTTAACCTTGAAGGATAAGGCCAAGATTTGGCTCAATTCTCTAAGGCCAAGGAGTATCTGAACTTGGACTAATTTGCAAGCCGAGTTTCTCAAGAAGTTCTTCCCTACTCATAGGACCAATGGTTTGAAAAGGCAAATTTCAAACTTCTTAGCTAAAGAGAATGAGAAATTCTATGAGTGTTGGGAGAGGTACATGGAAGCTATTAATGCTTGTCCTCACCATGGGTTTGACACATGGCTCTTAGTGAGCTATTTTTACGATGGTATGTCTTCTTCAATGAAGCAACTCCTAGAAACTATGTGTGGAGGAGACTTCATGAGTAAGAATCCGGAGGAAGCCATGGACTTTTTGAGTTATGTGGCTGAAGTTTCAAGAGGATGGGATGAACCAAACACTAGAGAGGTGGGAAGAATGAAGTCTCAACCTAATGCTAAGGGTGGGATGTATGTTTTGAATGAAGATATTGACATGAAGGCAAAGGTTGCAACTATGGCAAGGAGATTGGAAAAGCTAGAAATGAAGAAGGTACAAGAAGTGCAAGCCATTTCTGAGACATCAGTGCAAGCTATGCCTTGTTCCATTTGTCAATCTTATGAGCACTTGGTGGAAAAGTGTCCTACCATTCCAGCAGTGAGAGAGATGTTTGGTGATCAAGCAAATGTTATTGGTTAATTCAAGCCCAATAAAAATGCTTCATATGGCAACACCTACAATTCAAATTGGAGGAACCATCCAAATTTCTCTTGGAAACCAAAGCCACCTCAGTACACACAACCTGCTCAAGCACCTCAGCAAGTCTCGAATCTTGAACAAGCTATTGTGAACCTTAGCAAGGTTGTGGGAGACTTTGTGGGAGATCAGAAGTCCATCGATACTTAACTGAATCAGAGAATTGACAGTGTGGAGAGTACATTGAACAAAATGATGGATGGGATGCAAAATGATCTGTCTCAAAAGATACACAATGTCCAATACGCAATCTTAAGGCTTACCAACCTCAACATAGTGGAAGAGAAAGGAAAGTTTCCTTCTCAACCTCATCAAAATCCCAAGGGTATCCATGAAGTGGAGGCTTAAGAGGGAGAATCTTCAAAAGTGAGGGAAGTCAAAGCAGTTATCACCTTGAGGAGTAGTAAAGAGGTTGATCAACCCACATCTAAGCCAAAGCATGATAAAGAGAGTGTAGCAAAAAAAGAAAAGAGTAAGGAAATTAAAGGAAAGAGAAAAGGGAAAAGTACAAAGAAAGATGACCATGATTCTAGTGTGGATGAAGAACTCGAGAGGATAGTCATCAAGGAAGATATGATGAAGAAACACATGCCTCTACCTTTCCCTCAAGCTTTGCATGGAAAAAAGGGAACCAATAATGCAACAGAAAATTTTGAAGTGTTGAGGCAAGTGAAGGTCAATATCCCTTTGCTAGACATGATCAAACAAGTGCCGACATATGGAAAATTCTTAAAGAACTTGTGCACTGTAAAGAGAGGGTTGAATGTGAACAAGAAAGCCTTCTTGACTGAGCAAGTGAGTGCCATCATATAGTGCAAGTCTCTAGTGAAGTTCAAAGATCCGGGCTGCCCTACCATCTCAGTGAGTATTGGAGGGACTTGTGTGGAGAAAGCTTTGTTGGACTTGGGAGCAAGAGTGAATTTGCTACCCTACCCTATCTACAAGCAGTTGGGACTTGGAGAGTTAAAGCCAATATCCATCACTCTATCTCTGGCAGATAAATCAGTGAAGATTTCAAAATGGATGATCAAAGATGTCTTGGTTCAAGTTGACAAATTCTACTATCTAGTGGATTTTGTTTTTCTTGATATGGATTCGGTTGTCAAATGAACTAATTATGTTCCTATCATACTTGGAAGACCATTCCTAGCTACATCAAATGCAATCATCAATTGTAGGAATGGAGTCATGCAACTCACGTTTGACAACATGACATTAAAGCTCAACATCTTCCATTTGTGCAAGAAGCATATCCATCCGGAAGAAGAAGAAAGTCTAGAGGAAGTGTGCATGATTGACACTTTAGTGGAGGAGCATTGTGATAAGAGAATGCATGAGGATCTGATTGAGAGTCTTGGGGATCTTGATGAAGGGTTACCTGAACCCTCAGATTTACTTGCTATCCTGTCTCCATGGAGGATGAGAGAATAAATTCTACCCTTATTCAATGAGGAGGAGACACAAAGAGCTGCTAAGGAGGAGCCCCCAAAGCTTATTCTTAAGCCACTACCCACAGAGTTGAAGTATGCATACTTGGAAGAAGACAAGCAGTGCTCTATTGTTATATCTTCAGCTCTTACCATTCATCAAGAGGATTGTCTACTTGAAGTCCTTATAAGATGTAAGAAGGCAATAGGGTGGCAAATTTCTGATTTGAAATGGATCAACCCTTTAGTCTGCACCCATCATATTTACATGGAGGATTAAGCTAAGCCAATTTGTCAACCTCAGAGAAGGTTGAACTCTCACATGTAAGAGGTGGTGCGAGTTGAAGTTCTTACAGTGCTTCAGGCCAGTATTATCTACCCCATATCAGATAGCCCATGGGTGAGTCCTACTCAAGTTGTGCCAAAGAAGTCTAGGATCACGGTGGTGCAAAATGATAAGGGAGAAAATGTCTCTACACGCCTCACTATAGGTTGGAGGGTGTGTATGATTACATTAGATTGAATGCAGTGACAAGGAAGGACCATTTCCTGTTGCCCGTTATTGATCAGGTCCTTGAAAGAGTCTCTGGGCATCCTTTTTATTGTTTCTTGGATGGCTACTCCGGGTACTTTAAGATAGAAATTAATGTTGAAGACTAGGAAAAGATCACTTTCATGTGTCCATTTGGCACCTATGCATACAGGAGAATGCCTTTCAGCTTATGCAATGCACCCGCAACTTTCCAAATATGCATGTTAAGCATTTTCAGTGATATGGTGGAGCGTATTATGGAAGTCTTTATGGATGATATCACCATATATGGAAGTGCATTTGATGAATGCTTGGTCAACTTAGAAGCTGTTCTGAACCGATGCATTGAGAAAGACTTAGTGCTTAACTGGGAGAAGTGTCATTTCATGGTACAACAAAGGATTGTCCTTGGGCACATCATCTCCAAGCAAGGCATTGAAGTTGACAAAGCAAAGGTTGAACTCATTGTCAAATTGCCATCCCCAACAAATGTCAAAGGAGTAAGGCAATTAGGAGGTTTATCAAGGATTTCTCTAAGCTTGCAAGGCCTCTTTGTGAACTATTGGTGAAGGATGCTAAATTCATATGGGATGATAGATGCCAAAGGAGTTTTGAACAATTGAAGCTATTTATGACAACCGCACCAATAGTGAGGGCTTCCAATTGGCAACTGCCCTTTGAGGTAATGTGTGATGCCAATGACTTTGCCATAGGAGCTGTTCTTGGGCAAAGAGAAGATGGAAAACCCTATGTGATCTACTACGCCAGCAAGACATTGAATAAGGCACAAAGAAACTACACAACCACTAAGAAAGAACTATTAGCTGTAGTTTTTGCCTTGGATAAGTTTTGTGCTTACTTGGGGGGTCCTTCATTGTGGTTTTCACTGATCACTCTGCTTTGAAGTATCTGTTGACTAAGCAAGATGCTAAAGCAAGGCTGATTAGATGGATCCTCTTGCTTCAAGAGTTCAATCTCTAGATCAAAGATAAGAAAAGAGTGGAGAATGTGGTAGCAGACCACCTTTCAAGGCTAGCTATCACACATAATTCCCATGGTTTGCCCATCAATGATAATTTTCTAGAGGAGTCTCTCATGTTGGTGGAAGTTGCTCCTTGGTATGCTCACATTGCTAACTACCTAGTCACGGGAGAAGTTCCAAGTGAGTGGAAAGCACAAGATAAGAAGTACTTCTTTGCAAAAATTCATGCCTACTATTGGGAAGAGTCATTTCTATTCAAGTATTGTGCGGATTAGATAATAAGGAAGTGTGTTCTTAAATAAGAGCAACAGGGGATCCTTAGTCATTGCCATGAAAATGCATGTGGAGGCCACTTTGCTTCTCAAAAGACAACCATGAGGGTGTTGCAATCGGGTTTTTGTTGGCCATCACTTTTCAAAGATGCCCACACCATGTACAAGGGTTGTGATCGATGCCAGAGGGTTGGGAAGTTGACACGTAGCAACATGATGCCTTTGAACCCTATTTTGATAGTTGATCTTTTTTATGTTTGGGTCATTGACTTCATGAGACCATTCCTTATGTCTTTTGACTACTCTTACGTCTTGATGGGAGTAGATTATGTTTCTAAGTGGGTTGAGGTAGTCCCATGCAAGCACAATGACCATAGAGTGGTTCTCAACTTTCTCAAGGAGAACATCTTCTCAAGATTTGGGGTGCCCAAAGCCATAATTAGTGATGGGGGTACTATTTTTTGCAACAAGCCTTTTGAAACTCTCCTAGCAAAGTATGGGGTGAAGCATAAGGTAGCTACACCTTACCACCCTCAAACTAGTGAGCAAGTTGAGTTAGCAAACCAGGAGATTAAAAACATATTGATGAAGGTGGTGAACACGAACAAAAAAGATTGGTCTGTCAAGCTCCTTGATTCACTATGGGCTTATAGAACAGCTTACAAGACCATTATTGGGATGTCTCCTTATTGCCTAGTGATTACTACTCAAAAAGTGCTATTTCATAGCTTGTAATTAACTCTTTTAAACACTTTTGAGTAGTAGTTATCACCTTTTAACCCAATTAGTATATTAAGGACCATTGCAATCAATTCTAATCAAATTGTGTTAAGTTTTGGTGTTTTGATAGCTTTTTGATCACCAAAGTAATCCGAGATTGAGGAGAGTTCTTTGGAATCCATGGCAAAGCAATGGAAAGCTCAGAAACATGAAGAACCGAAGCTTTGAAGTCCTTTGCCATAAGCAAATCCTGAATCCGGATGGAGTTGCTCCAGATAGGGTAGCGCACCACATTTCCTCTTGGGGAATCCGGATGGAGTTGCTCCACCGACATTCCACCGAGATGTCTCACATCTGGAATTCTGCTCCGCCGCCATTCCACCCGGATGTCTCACATCCGGAATTCTGCTCCGCCGCCATTCCACCCGGATGTCTCACATCCAGCACACACCTTCTCCGGATATTTCGCATCCGGTGCCTGACGCCAGATGGGAGAGGAGAGCGTTTCAACTTCCCCGGTCAGACATATCCGGATCCTCTGATAGCACTTATCCGGAGAGTTTCGCAGCCATTTTGCATAGTTCCACGGTGTTCTCCTGAAGCTTCCTGATATGTCCGAGCGACATTTTGAGATATTTTTCTGCATAGTGCCGCGGTGTTCTCCTGAAGCTTCCAGATATTTGCGACCGACATTTTGGGATATTTTGAGATATGTTGCTTTAGATATTTGTTGTCTAAATCCCTAAAATCTCCTTGTAACCCACCAATCATAGGATTCCTTAGTCTTTAAGTAAGAACAAAGGGTGAATAACCCCTTATATATAGTTTGTAATTTTCTTTACATAAAATATGTAGGAAATCTTGGGACCTTGTTCTCGACGATCAATCCTTTGTACAATTTTGCAAGGAAGTAAAATACAGAGCACTTGCTCTGTTTTTCTTATATATTTTTGTTTTCTTGTTATTTTACTTTCTAGCCAATCAAACTCTGAGGATTTTTCCTCAGAGGATGAGAGGCTAGGCTCTTCGTCTCTTGGAGTGAAGAAAGCCGGGTAAATTTCCTCATGCATAAACTGGAAGTTTTATTGTTTTAGTTTTTAATGAAGAGAAAGTGTGACTCGTTAATGGTTTTTATCTTTTTAGTTAACTTAAAACGCCTTTAAATCACCTGGGCCAACACTTGGTAAGGCAAGTGATCTCCATCCATAGAGATGCACTAGTTTATCTCTTGCGAGCCTTTGGGAGGTGGTTTGAAGGTAGGATTTTCTAGAATAGCCAACACTTGGTAAGCTTTTGGACTCCAAGGAGACATCCATTAGTTATCTCTTGCGAGCTTTTGACGGTTAATCCAAGGTTAAAGATCACCTTGAATGGCAAGTGCTAGGTGAGAGGTATGAGCCATTGCAAGGTGCATCAGTGAGAGGGATTTAGTGTTTGAACCCATTAATGGGAAGCATCTGTACAAAACCAGTTCGGGAAATAACTATATGTTAAATCCCTAATGCGAGGAAAAGAAACAAGTGACCAAAACTCCCTTTTTGTACAAGGAATCTGAGCCTAGTGATCTAAACTCCAAGAACCACTTTTCTTTATAATTAAAATTAGTTATTATTTTTTGTTAGTTTAAAACCAAACCTTTTTCAACTAAATTTTATGTTTTCTTTTAAAGCTAACCTTGAAATGAAAAGGCACCAATTTAGCTTTGAATTAATATCAATTGTGAAGTGAAAACCCATCCCACTGAACGATCCTAGAGCCACTATGCTATAGTAGCTTTGTCTTTGCTACCTTAGTTCATGGTGTAATAGGTTATAAATTTTGTTGATTACTCCCTCAATCAAGGAGCACCAGCTGGACATGAATCAGTTGATACACCAAGTAGGCACGAATCAAATGGCGTCGTTGCCGGGGATAAATCAAATGGCGCCGCCGCCAAGGATCGTGCCACTTTACAGTTGGGAACGAATCAAATGGCGCCGTTGCCAGGGACAAATCAAATGGCGCCACCGCCAGGGATCATGCCATTTTACAGCTGGGAACGAATCAAATGGCGCCATTGCCGGGGAAGGTGCCAACTTCATAGTGATATTATTTCAGTGTACTTGTGGTTTTCATCACAAGTTTGGTGAGTTTTCTGTCATTTTACTAATTCTTTTAGTTTGTTTTCCTTTACTCGTTTATATTCTAGTATAGCTTTTAATTTAGTTTTAGTTAATCGAACTCTTTTTGGTAGCTTTGTTTTTGTTTTCCTCTGTTTTTGTTTTTTTTTTTAATTATAGTTGATATTAGTTGTGCATGCCCTGTTGGATACGAGAAGTGCATGCCATTTCTAAAACACTAGTGCAAGCTATGTCGTGTGCCATTTGTCAATCTTTTGAGCACTTGGTGGAGGAGTGTCCTATCCTTCCAGTGGCGAGGGAGATGTTTGGTATGCCATGTGGCATTTATCAATCTTTTGAGCACTTGGTGGTGGAGTGTCCTATATTTCCAGTGGCGAGAGAGATATTTGGTGATTATAACACCTACAATTCAAATTGTAGGAATCATCCAAATTTCTTTTGGGAACCACAACCACATCAGTACACGCAACCCGCTCAAGCACCACATCAAGCCTTGAAACTTGAACAAGCAATTGTGAACCTTACCAAGGTTGTGGGAGACTTTGTAGCATACCAGAAATCCATCATTGATCAATTGAGAAAAAAAAAATACTCAAGTCAGGCAAGAAATTGACAACCAAGACAGAAAGATGGATGGGAGGTTGAATGATCTGTCTCAGAAGACAGACAATCTCGAATACTCAAGCTCAAGGCTTATCCACCTCAACATGGAGCGAGAAAAAGAAAACTTTCCTTCTCAACCATATCAAAATCTCAAGGGTATCCATAAAGGGGAGGCCCAAAAGGAAGAAAATTCAATGGTGAGGAAAGTCAAAGTAGTTATGGTTGATCAGCCCACATTTAAGCCAAAGCATGATGAAGGGTTACCTGAACCCTCAGAGAAGCTTGCTAATCTATTCCATTGGACGAGAACAAAAGAAATGCAGCCCTTACTGAATGCGGTGGAGATACAGAGACATGCGAAGGAGGAGCCCCCAAAGCTTATTCTTAACCCGCTACCTCCAAAGATGAAATATGCATACCGGGTAGAAGACAAGCTGAAACAGGACCAGTTTTTTTTTTTATGGACTTAGTCTTTCTAAAGACTAGCTAGTCCATATCTTTTTGTTTTATTTTTAAACTTGTTTTGATTTTGATTTCTTGCTTTAATTTTATTTTGGTTTGATTTAACTTAGGTTTTATGATAATCAACACAGGGGAAGCCAAAAACAGAGGAAAACAGAGCATTTCGCACCAGCCATGATTTTTTTTTTTTTTTTTTTTTTACATGCAAAACGTCTGCGAAACGCCAATGGTCAATTAACGGCCAAGAGGTAAGCCAAAAGTCATTTGAATTTTCTATTTAAAGGCCTCTAGCTCACCATTTGGCACAAGCGTCCTCTGTTGCCAAGAGCTTACTGCCGCCTTGAGAAGAAAAATCCTCACCAATCCACGCACCATGGCAACCAAGGAGAACCAAAGCAATACACATCTCGTCCATAGCAGCTATGGTGTACACCAGAGGGGGCCATATAGATCCGTCTGCATCTCGCGAGGCCAAGCCAAGCGCCTCAACTCCTTAGGATCCATCTCAGGCCTCTCAGGCCCTGACCATACCATCTCCTAAGAGTGGGGTGCCTTCTAGCCCTCCTCAGCGCCGATATTCGACACAGAGACCACCAATTTCTCCACCCCCAGAGCCATCAGTACCCCGTGGTCTACCAAAGAGAGCCAGAACCTCGGGCCCTAGAGAGACATCTAGTCAGGCTCCAGCCAATGCTTAGGCCCTAGAGGATATTCAGAGATCTTCAGGCACTGCTCCTAAAGACATCATCAAGAGACCAATGGTTACCGCGCCTCCCATTCCTGGTAATTTGGATTGTAGAGCCAAACCATTTCACTCTGAGCTCTACTTCGAGATAGAGGCTATGAGACAGGAGCCAGACCTTTGAGATTCGTTGGGATTGCTCCAGAGGTACCATCTCGAGTGTCTGATGACTCCTAGAGAGTTTTTCTACCCTAGAGTAGCGATGGATTTCTATCAGTCTATGACTACTTAGGACGTCCAGGGTTCTATAGCCATTCGTTTCAATATAGACGAACGTCAGGGTATCTTAGAGGCTAGGCATATTGCTGAGGCTCTCCACATTCCATTTCAGCCAGAGGATCCAAAGCAGTTCAGACAATGGATCTCCACATCTCAAGGGAACATGGTTCGCATTCTATCACGAGGGACTTCTGGAGATACATGCCTACTACGTAAGGAGCTTCCATCTGAGATGCTCCTAGTAGATGTATTGTTGAGGTCCAACATTTTTCCTCTCCAGCATTTAGTGCAGAGGCGAGGACCTATTTTGGATGCATTATACAGGATATATATGGGTTTCTATTTTGGTCCACACCATCTAATCATGGACGCTCTCCTATACTTCGAGGAGAAAGTGCATAGGAAGAAGCTACAACGAGCTGACGCGATTCCATTACTATTTCCGAGGCTTTTCTGCCATGTCTTGGAGCATATAGACTACCCTACTGAGCCCCATCTCGAGCGCCGCCACCATTGCCGAGAGCATTTCACTCTCGACCAATGGACACAGTTAGTAGAGAGGAATTCAGTCGAAGCAGCCCCACCCAGGCCAGTACCTCTAGTACCAGCACAGCCTGACCAGACACAACAGGACGAGCATCCCACAGAGTCTATTTCATCCACCCCTGCTGCACCATCTATGCCTTAGACCGCCTCTATTGATCCTCCAACTACACCACCTGTTCCATCAGTTGTACCTCCTCCATCATAGGACTTTATCACCATTTCTGGCTTAGAGTTTTGTGGCATGGTATTATTATTCAGAACACTCAACACCACACACGACGCTCTATTTCAGAAAATGAGAGACATCCGAGATCAGCAGGATCAACATTCTATTATCCTTGACCAACATACTGCTATCCTTCGTCAGATACAGTAGCATCTAGGCCTTGCTCCACTTCAGACTGATATTCCTAGGCCATCAGAGCCGAGAGTTCCAACTGAGGAGACGATTCCACCTGCGGAGACCATCATGTTGATGTCCCACCTCAGGCCACTCACGAGACAGCACCAGAGCCATTATGTCCACCAGAGGACCCCGCTCCTTGATCATTTCTTTATATTGTATTTACTTAGTATATTAGTTGATATTATACATTCTAGGATTGGATGTATTACTAATGATACATCATATATAGACATCATTTTTGTTTAAACTTGGCATTTTTCTATTTCCTCTACTCACTAACTCTTTTGTTTTTTTTGAAACATGTGGTTTCTCCTATACAACTCAAACTCCATGTCACTCAGGAGGTACCACTTCCTCCCTATTTTTCAATCGCTTTTGTCACATTGAGGACAATGTTCAGCTTGGTTAGGGGGAGAGTTGAGGAAGGAAGTTTTTGTTATTAATGCTAGGTTATTTTGGTAATTTAGTTGCTTTTTGCTTAATTTTAAAATTTTTTAAAGTTTTTATTCTACTCTCCATGGTTATTAAGGAAAAATTTTCAAAATGAAAAGAGAGAAATTGAATTTTTGTCTTTTTACTTGACTTAGAGTTTGTATTATGCTTACTAAAGTTGATGAATTGTTGAGCTTCTATTGAATTCAACTTTAGTTCTTCCACTTTAAGCTATTCACACACTGTGCACAATAGGTTCTGATTATAAGATGAAAAACTATTTCCCTCTTGACTTAGGAAAATTTAGACTTGGTACCTTTGACCTCATTTAATAGTGTTGGGACACCTTATAAAAGGCTAATGAGCCTTTGAAAAAAAAAAGGAAAAATGTTTGTTTGCCTTGAAACCCGAGTAAGGTCCGAGGGGTATATGGTGAAAATCTTTAAAACCTGGTGCCCTAAGCCTTAATTGGTTGGGAGTCACCGACCTCAATGCTCGTTACAAGGGTGAATAGGTGGAGTTTAACATACTGTAGGTGCTTGGGTATTAAAATTTCATTCTCAAAAGTCCGGGGTAAAATCCAAGGAGTTAGTGGTTGAAAGATCCTTAAAGCTTGATGCCCTAAACCTTAATTGGTTGGGAGTCATCGACGGACCCCCGTTCATGGACAATTTAGAAAAAATACCTTTAAGCCTTGTACTCCTACAATGAAAAAAAATTTTGTGAACAAAGAGGTGCGTTCTTAGCCTATTGGAGGTTGACCAGTTTGCTAAGCTTTGAAAAAGAACTAGGTTGGGGGGGAGAGATTAGTTCAACATACTATATTCGGAAGCTAATAAGTAACACTTAGATTTTTGTGGAAGAGTAAGGTTTGACCCTTTGGGAGTGGAAACTCTTTTAAAGCTTAAATTTGCATAATGCCTTCTCTTTAAGAATTGTGATTAGACAAATTATTTAATAACTTTTTTTGAAATTTGAGTTTATATTTCTTTAATGTTCCATGTGAGAGTTAGATCATCATGCCACTTGGAAATTGTTTTTTGATTAGCATGATGTTGTAAATTATAGTACTTTTTATTTTTATTTTTCTCTCCTTCATTGCTAAGGGACTAGCAATATGTCGGTTGGGGGGAGTGATTACTATTCAAAAAGTGCTATTTCATAGCTTGTAATTAACTCTTTTAAACACTTTTGAGTAGTAGTTATCACCTTTTAACCCAATTAACATATTAAGGACCCTTGCAATCAATTCTAATCAAATTGTGTTAAGTTTTGGTGTTTTGATAGCTTTTTGATCACCAAAGCAATCTGAGATTGAGGAGAGTTCTTTGGAATCCATGGCAAAGCAATGGAAAGCTCAGAAACATGAAGAACCGAAGCTTTGAACTCCTTTTTCATAAGCAAATCCGGAATCTGGATGGAGTTGCTCCGGATAGGGTAACGCACCACATTTCCTCTTGGGGAATCCAGATGGAGTTGCTCCTTCGACATTCCACCCGGATGTCTCACATCCAATATTCTGCTCCATCGCCATTCCACCCGGATGTCTCACATCCTGAATTCTGCTCCGCCGCCATTCTACCCGGATGTCTCACATCCGGAATTCTGCTCCACCGCCATTCCACCCGGATGTCTCACATTCGGCACACACCTTCTTCGGATATTTCGCATCCGGCGCCTGACGCCGGATGGGAGAGGAGAGTGTTTCAACTTCCCCGGTCAGACATATCCAAATCCTCTGATAGCGCTTATCCGGAGAGTTTCGCAACCATTTTGCACAATGCCACGATGTTCTCCTGAAGCTTCCCAATATGTCCGACTGACATTTTGAGATATATTTCTGCACAGTGCCACGGTGTTCTCTTGAAGCTTCCAGATATTTGCGACCAACATTTTGGGATATTTTGAGATATGTTGCTTTAGATATTTGTTGTCTAAATCCCTAAAATCTCCTTGTAACCCACCAATCATAGGATTCCTTAGTCTTTAAGTAAGAACAAAGGGTGAATAACCCCTTATATATAGTTTGTAATTTTCTTTACATAAAATATGTAGGAAATCTCAGGAGCTTGTTCTCGACGATCAATCATTTGTACAGTTTTGTAAGGAAGTAAAATACAGAGCACTTGCTCTGCTTTTCTTATATATTTTTGTTTTCTTGTTATTTTACTTTCTAGCCAATCAAACTCTGAGGATTTTTCCTCAGAGGATGAGAGGCTAGGCTCTTCGTCTCTTGGAGTGAAGAAAGCCGGGTAAATTTCCTCATGCATAAATTGGAAGTTTTGTTGTTTTAGTTTTTAATGAAGAGAAAGTGTGACTCGTTAATGGTTTTTATCTTTTTAGTTAACTTAAAACGCCTTTAAATCACCTGGGCCAACACTTGGTAAGGCAAGTGATCTCCATCCATAGAGATGCACTAGTTTATCTCTTACGAGCCTTTGGGAGGTGGTTTGAAGGTAGGATTTTCTAGAATAGCCAACACTTGGTAAGCTTTTGAACTCCAAGGAGACATCCATTAGTTATCTCTTGCGAGCTTTTGAGGGTTAATCCAAGGTTAAAGATCACCTTGAATGGCAAGTGCTAGGTGAGAGGTATGAGCCATTGCAAGGTGCATCAGTGAGAGGGATTTAGTGTTTGAACCCATTAATGGGAAGCATCTGTACAAAACCAGTTCGGGAAATAACTATATGTTAAATCCCCAATGCGAGGAAAAGAAACAAGTGACCGGAACTCCCTTTTTGTACAAGGAATCTGAGCCTAGTGATCTAAACTCCAAGAAACACTTTTCTTTATAATTAAAATTAGTTATTATTTTTTGTTAGTTTAAAACCAAACCTTTCTCAACTAAAGTTTATGTTTTCTTTTAAAGCTAACCTTGAAATGAAAAGGCACCAATTCAGCTTTGAATTAATATCAATTGTGAAGTGAAAACTCATCCCAGTGAACGATCCTAGAGCCACTATGCTATAGTAGCTTTGTCTTTGCTACCCTAGTTCATGGTGTAATAGGTTATAAATTTTGTTGATTACTCCCTCAATCAAGGAGCACCAGTTGGAAATGAATCAGCTGATACACCAAGTAGGCACGAATCACCTAGTCTATGGCAAAACATGCCATCTCCCTGTGGAATTGGAATACAAGGTTTGGTGGGCAATCAAGAAGCTCAACATGGATTTGAGCAGAGCTGGGATGAAGAGGTTCTTAGACCTCAATAAGTTGGAGGAACTGAGAAATGATGCCTACATCAATTCAAAAATTGCAAAAAAGAGATTGAAGAGGTGACATGATCAGTTGGTTTCCCGCAAAAATTTTCAAAAGGGACAAAGAGTCTTGCTTTATGACTCTAAGCTCCACATCTTTCCGGGCAAGCTGAAATCAAGGTGGATAGGTCCTTTTACCATTCACCAAGTGCATTCAAATGGAGTAGTGGAACTCCACAACTCCAACAGCACTAGTAGCTTCAAAGTGAATGGCCACCATCTCAAGCCCTTTGTGGAGCCTTTTTCTTGTAACAAGGAGGAATTCATCCTCCTTGATCCACATCAAGCTTGACAAGACTGGTTTTTGAATGGACTTAGCCTTTCTAAAGACTATCAAGTCCATATCTTTTTGTTTTATTTTTTATTTGAGAGTTTTCTTGTTTCGTTACTTGTTTTGATTTTGATTTCTCGCTTTAATTTCATTTTGGTTTGATTTAACTTAGGTTTTTGATGATCAATTTCAGAGGGGACTTCAAAGCAGATGGGCATGTCCTTAAAGATTCTTGGCAGAGGAAAAACCCTGAAGAAAAAAATTCACCAAGGCATTTCACGCACCCTTGCAAAAATTTCGCAGGGTATGAAAAACCCTTCTCAAAGTAAGGT
This sequence comes from Vitis vinifera, assembly GCF_030704535.1. NCBI lineage: Eukaryota > Viridiplantae > Streptophyta > Magnoliopsida > Vitales > Vitaceae > Vitis > Vitis vinifera. Next base: position 23,382,340 of record NC_081813.1, on the reverse strand, counting down.
CAGCTACTGCCCGTTTTGAGCCCTTTAATTCCATTCCACACACCCAACACCAGTTCGTACATTGTGCACAAATATAAGGGGTCTGCGAACCCATTTCGCACACCCAACACTGTGCGGAATTTCGCATGGTCTGCGAAATGCCTTTGCGAATTTATTTTTAAATAACTCCCGAACCCTAACTCTCCCATTTCGCAAGCACCCTCCCATTGCGAATCTCTTTGCCATCTTACGGCCTCTTCACAGTGTCACCCTGTGCCTTTGTCTGGTTCCACCCTCTGTTCACACGCCCCTCCTCCTCGCATCTCACTCCTTCATCCCTCTCCCATTCGACACCCCCCTTCGAGCATGGACTAAAGGCCTATTTCTCCATTTCCATATGGAAAGGACTCAAGGGGCCCTTGCTGCCCATTTGTAGAGTCGCACTCCGAGGCAGAGAGCCTTCTCTGCTCGGGTACCTCATGATTTGCCACCATAGAGGCCCCGTAGATTCCCCCTTCTGAGGGTGGGGCGCCCACTAGTCCCTCCTCTTCTGCTTCTCAGCGTAGGTATGAGACTAGGAGACCACCTACTACACAAAGGGCGACTGCTTTGCGTCCTCAGAGTTTAGTGCGGCGCCCTCTTGCCAAGAGAGCCAGGACTTCAGACCCAGGCGAGTCATCCAGAGCTCCACATCCTAAGCCTCTTGTAGCTACACATGCTCGAGCTCCTGCAGATTTTGAGCTTCCTTCTAACATGTCACCGGGGTCTATTATTAGACACCCGATGCTCACAGCACCGCCCATTGAGGGCAACTCAGATTACAAATTGAGACATTTCCACTCGGAGTTCTATTTTGATCAGGAGGCCTTTCGACAGAAGCTTGAGCTTCGAGACTCTTATGGCCTACTGCAGAGGTACTATCTTGAGCAGCTTATGACTCCTCGTGAGTTCTTTTATCCCAGAGTAGCATTAGACTTTTACCAGTCCATGACTACTTGTGGCGTCCCAAGTCCTACCTCGATTCACTTCACCATTGATGGACATCATGGTATCCTCAAGGCAAAAAATATTGCAAAGGCTCTACAGATTCCTTTCGAGCGAGTTGATCCCTTTGTTTTCCGCCAGTGGTCCCTAATATCTCAAAGGGACATGGTTCGCATTTTATCCAGGGGGACCTTTACAGATTCAATCCTTCTTCGACAGGAGCTTCCACCTAGGATGCTCCTCGTAGATGTGATGTTACACTCCAAACTCTTTCCCCTATAGCATTCGGTACGGAGGCGATGAGCTATCTTGGATGCTTTGTTCCGCATATCAGAGGGCTTCTACTTTGGCCCGCACCACTTGATCATGGCCTCCCTTGTCCACTTTGAGGAGAAGGTTCATAGGAAGAAGCTTTAGAGGGCGGACACCATTCCATTGCTATTCTCGAGGTTGCTTTGCTAGATCTTAAAGCATATGGGTTTTCCTATTGAGCCTCAGCACGAGCGACGCCGCATTTGTCGAGAGCGATTCACTCTTGACAAATAGAATCAGTTGGCGGGCTATTTTGCATCTCCAGGAGCCCATCCCATGGTAGCACCTCCAGAGTCCCCACAGACGAAGCAGGCATAGTCTACTCCAGTATCTACAGAGTAGGGCGAGCTTTTGACAGAGCCTCAGTATAGTCTACCCCTGCATCACTTACTTCAGCACCACCAGTGCCCATGCCTGAGGTTGTTTCTGCTGCGCCCCCTATGACTCCTACTGTTCCACCTGTTACTCTTACTACATCCGAGCCTTCCATCACTATCTCTGCTTCGAAGTTTCGCGGCATTGTAGCTACCTTGTAGACACTATCTACCACACACACCGCTCTCTTCCAGCAGATGGCTGAGATGGGTTCCCAGCAGAACCAGCAGACTGCTATACTTTGCCAGATCCAGCAGCACCTGGGTCTTCTGCCTCCACCTCAGCCTGACCTTCCTGCATCATTAGAGCCTTTAGCTCCAGTTGAGGATACTATTCCAGTCGAGGACACTACCACAACAAAGGTCCAGATCCCGCCACCTCAGGAGGCCACCATAGATGTCATTGCTTTAGTTGATCCTCAAGATGAGCCTCAGACAGTTGACACAGTCATAGCTACACCTAATGATACATCATCTCCACCTGAGGCTCCTACTACTTAATCATAGGACATCTCTTTATCTTATTATATTTACATATTATATTAGTCGAGATTGTTCCTTGTTTTGATGCTTTATATTATGGGATTTGATGTATTACCTGATGATATCTCATATTATACTTTCTCAAATTAATATATAGACATCCTTTTTTATATTACTTGGCATTTTTTCAATTTCCTCTACTCATTACTCTTTTGTTTTTTGACTCATGTGGTTTCTCATATACGACTCAAACTCCATTTCACTTAGGAGGTACCACTTTCTCCCTTTATTTTCAATTGCTCTTGACACATTGAGGGCAATGTTGATCTTGGTTGGGGGGAGAGTTGAGGAAGGAAGTATTGTTAATAATGCTAGGTTAATTTGTTAATTTAGTTACTTTTTGCTTAATTTTAAAAGTTTTTACTCTACTTTCCATGGTTATTAAGGAAAAATTCTCAAAATGAAATGGGAGAAATCGAGTTCTTGTCTTTTTACTTGAATCTTAGAGTTTGTATTATGCTTATTGAGGTTGATGAATTATTGAAACTCCTATTGAATTCAACCTTATTTCTTCCACTTTAATCTTACCACACACTGTGCACATTAGGTTTCGGTTATAAGATGAAAAACTATCTCACCCCCTGAACTTAGAAAAATTTCGACTTGGTACCTTTGACCTTGTTTTAATAGTGTTGGGACACCTTATAAAAGGCCAATAAGCCTTCACAAAAAGAAAAAAAAAAAAAACAAAGTGTTTCACTTGCCTTGAAACCCGAGCAAGGACCGAGGGGTATGCGGTGAAAGTCTTTAAAACCCGGTGCCTTAAGCCTTTATTGGTTGGGAGTCACCGGTTTCAATGCTCGTTACAAGGGTGAATAGGTAGAGTTTAACATATTATAGGTGCTTGGGTATTGAATTTCAATCTAAAAAATCCAGGGTGAAATCTGAGGGGTTAGTGGTCGAAAGATCCTTAAAGCTTGATACCCTAAACCTTGATTGGTTGGGAGTCATTGATGGATCCCCGTTACATGGACACTTTAGAAAACAATACCTTTAGCATTGCACTCCTACAATAAAAAAAATTGTGAAATAAAATAGGTTCGTTCTTAGCCTATTGGAGGTTGGTCAGTTTGCTAAGGTTTGAGAAAGAACTAGGTTGGGGGGAGCGAATAGTTCAACACACTATAATCGGAAACTAATAAGCTTAACACCTAGATTTTTGTGGAAGAGTAAGGATTGGACCTTTGGGAGTGGAAATTCTTTTGATGCTTAAATTTGCGTAATGCCTACTTTTTATAAATTGTGATTAAGCAAGATATTTGATGACTCTTGTTGAAGGTTGAGTTTTGCCTCTTTGATGTTCCATGAGAGAGTATGATCCGCATCATGCCACTTGAAAATTTTTTTGAGTGATTAACATGATTTTGTAAATTATTTTACTGTCTATTTTTCTTTATCTCTCCTTCATTGCTAGGGGACTAGCAATGTGTCGGTTGGGGGGAGTGATTACTACTCAAAAAGTGCTCTTTTATAGCTTGAAATTAACTATTTTAAACACTTTTGAGTAGTAGTTAATACTTTTTAACTCAATTGGCACATTAAGGAACCTAGCAAGGGTTACTAATAAGTTTTTGGCTAGTTTTAGTGTTTTTTGTAGCTTTTTTATCATTGAAACAAGCAAAGAATGAGGGAGAATTTTGTGTAATCCATGGCAATGCAAGTTGAAGCTCAAATACATGAAGAATCCGAGTTTTGGAGCACTTCATAGCCTTTTGCCAAGCTTGGCAATAGGTTGTCAAGCCAATCAGAGATGCAAGGAAGAAAATCAGAGGAAAAAATCCAACATGTAGCAATTTCGCATGTCTATGTGAAATCAAGAGGAGGAGTAGCTGCAGGACTGAGTGAAGGACAATTTCGCACATTGTGCGAAATTTCGCATGCCCTATGAAACCACACCATGAGAAATTTCGCATGGTCTGCGAAATCTTCCTGTGCACCGACTCCATTAGATTTTTATCTCCAGATTTTTGTGTAAATTACTATTTTCTCCTTGTAATGAACCAATGATAGGATTTCTTGGTTAGGAACTATAAAGGGGGGTTGTAAAGACCTCTCTCTCTCTCTCTTTCTCTCTCTCTATATATATATATAAATATATCTTTTTGTAAAATCTTAAACGACGACACTTGTAATTCCTGTAGGAAGAAATATACAAAGCCCTTGCTCTGCCTTTCCTTCTCATTTTTGTTTTCATTTTTCTTTCTAGCCAAACAACCTCTGAGGATGATTTCTCAGGGGATGAGTGGCTAAGTTTTACGTTTCTAGGAGTGATGGAAACTAGGTGAAGGACCCAAATGCAAAGGTAGGAGTTTTCCTTGCTTTAAATGAAGGTAGTTGTTAACCCTTAATGGTTTTTATTTCAAGGTTTAACTTTAAATCCTTTAGAATCACCTTGAATGGCCAATACTTGGTAAGCTTTCCGGATTCCATGGATGCTTATTGCTAGATCCATGGATGTCCATTAGTTATCAAGTACGAGCCACTAGAAGGTGGTTCAAGGTGAGAATCACCTTGAATGGCCAATATTTGGTAAGCTTTTCGGATTCTATGGATGCTTATTGCTAGATCCATGGATGTTCATTAGTTATCAATTATGAGTCATTGGAAGGTGGTTCAAGGTGAGGGTCTTTAGTGTTTGTAGCCATTAATGTGAAGCAACTACCATGTTTCATGAACCCTTTGGATCAAATCTTAATTGCTAAATACAAAACCGGTTCGGGAGATAACCATCCTTTATGTTATTGTCCCTAATGTGAGGAGAAGATCCGAAATCTCCCCCTTTGCCTAAGGAACCCGATCCTAGTGACCTAAAGCTCCAAGAAACATTCTCTTTGTAGTTGACTTCAATTGCTATTTTTGCTTAACTTAAAATCAACTTTTTCAACCACAATTCCATTTTCTTTAAAAGCTAATTTTCATAAGGAAAAGCACCATTTCATTACCTTCACTAAAGTCACTTGTACGAAGAAAACCCATACCTGTGGACGATCATAAAGCCATTATACTATAGTAGCCATGCTACCCTAGTGTAAGGTGATTTAGGTTTTATAAATTTTGTTGATAACACTCGTCTGGCACAAGAATCAAATGGCGTGGCTGCTGGGGACGAAACATAGTGGATCCAATGCCTTTTTCCTGCACAAAAGCTCCCAATTTGCCTACTTCCTCACAAACCCTAATTTTCAGATATGTCCAAAAGTTTTATGCCTTGTTTTTTAAAAAACATTTTTTCTAACTTAAAAAAAGAAAAAAAAATTAACTTTTATCACATGAATAATTTGCATTACTTGAGAGTATGTGACAGGTTATATTAGTATTCTGTACTTGAGCATCGACTCGAGATATTTTATTTCTATTTCTTCTCAACCTTGAAATGTAGACCTAACTTTTATTTTTAAAATAATAACTGTCTTTCAATTAATCTAACCTCCTAACCTCCTTCATCCCTAAGGATGGACAAAGGGTAATAAGAAAGTATTCATTTGTTACCCATCAACTATGCCTTATGGCCTAATATTGTTAAGCCTTGGTGCACTATACCTATGTAAAACTTGCATACACACTCATTTTTTAAGCATTGAATTACCATCAATGTTAACATTACTCAACAATACCCTCAATTCTGCTTAATATGAAATCCCACATTGACTAGAAAGATAAATTTTTGATACTATATATATATAATTCCTCTTTACAAACACATTTTAAAATCCAAATTCAAAACAGACAATATCTATGCATGATATTGGGAAGAAAAGTTCCTAGCATCATAGATGCAACGAATTCCTTTCAACTATGCATGATTTTTACATGTTAGACCTATGAAATTCTTTTGGCTCAAACTACACACACAACCCTTTCTACGATTGTCAATTACATAAATTTTAATAGCTAGGGCCTCCCCAGCGTACATGCCTTTCCAAGGATCAAAATCAAGATAAGCTTAGGTTTCTTACAGATTATCTTAGACCCTATGGCCACATATTATCTTAAACCCAATAATGTTTCTTTTCCCAGAAAATTCAAGCAACACAAAGTAGAAAAGTCCCACCCGAGACCCTTATTCGCTATAAACAGGACAAGGGCTACACTCAGTAGACAAGCATGCATTTCATTCTTTAGAACGTTATAATTACATTTTTAGGAAGAATGAAGTACCCGAGACCGGTATTCTCCAAGAGCCCATATAGGAAAAATGTTCCGATATGCAGAATAACTATTCATACAGTTCTTGTTGAAGACTCCCATGATTTCCTGTATGAAGAAATGTTGAAGCTATTAAACTTATTCAGGCATGGGAGTCAGCAAAGTTGTTGCAATGGGAATCAACAGGCATACTCATTTTCTAACCAGACATGTAATCTTTATAATTGAAACAAATTACTAAAATATTTATGGGGTTGCAGATCAACTTTCTTATCCAAATTCCAAGCATTTGTTTTCGACCTTCCTGGGGTTTTCTTGACGATTCTCATAATAAGTCTTTCATATTTGAGAAGAAATGTCAAAAAGAAAACTTTAAGGTATACGTTTTCAAGAGCTACAAAGGTTGATTAAATGCTCATAAGCCTGATACTGTTACAATGTCTTTGAAGTATTACCATCAATCGTTAAATTATTCCATGAACTTTTACCAAACAACTTTAACAGAATGACAAAGGCCTGTTTGGATGTAGTTTTCAGAACCTTGTTTCCTATTCATGAAAAAGAGAAAAGAATGCCAGAGAAAAGGCATTTGGTGTGTGCAGATAAATTACAGAAAATAAAGGGAAATTTTTTTGAAAATCAGGGAAGAAGCATGGATCATGAATTAACTTCCTATTTTTAATAATTTTGATTTCTTACAAGGGGAACCAACCATTAGATGACCACCTAATTGTAGTTTTTGCATACAATAGAAAAAATTTAAAATAAAATAAAAAATTACGAGAAAAAAATGGAAGTCATAAGAGTTACCTCCTGAGGAAAATCTCCATTCTTCATTTGGGAATTTATTAATAACCTTGCAGCACGGTGTAGTGGGTTTGGATCTCTCTCGGCCTTTCAAAAGGAAAAGAACAACAAAAAATAGAAAGTAATGCAACGAATTGTCTAAAGTTAAAAACAATTAAGAATTCACCAAAGCCCTGAAACCATATCCAATCATGGAAAAACAGAAAAGCAGACTTAACATATAAACAAAGGGGGCGTAGAAACCCCCCATATCCCTTAAACAAAGGAGGTACCATTGGAATATGGTAATTTCCCATGCTTGCGTATCTCCCAAAGGTACTTTCTGATAGGGAACTCATTTTTTAGTCACTTGCCTCACAAACAAAATGATTTTCATCAATTTATGGGAACTTTCACAATATCTCATGTTTCACTAGAATGATTGAAGAAGATTTATGGTGTAAATCTAGAAGAACATATAATTGCTTGAAGAAGATTATGATCTGGAGTGACAAAAAATAGAAAAAGAACTAACCTAGTTTGGATAATTTTGGAGCATTCTATGAACATGCAAGCAAAAGAAAGAGAAACTCAAGAGATGAGGCCATAAGGGAGCAAAGAATGTCTAATGAAAGAATAACTACTACTTTCTTTTTGGTGCAACTATTTCTTCAGAACAAATGTATGCATCTATAGGTGAAAATCACAACAAAATCTGTATCAGTGAACAAAAAGAAAAAAAATCCAAATGCCCGCCTTTGTGCACAAAACACCAAACGCAGAAGCCAACTTTAAATATAAATATTCGAAATTATTAGAAAGAGGGAAATGATTTATCCCTACAACATAGCCCAAGAGCTAAATCAAATTATTTAGATATTTTAGACCCTCTCCCACTGAAATTATCATAATACCCCAGACTTCTAACTAAAACCCCAACTTATTAGATTGATTCTTTTCTTTTCACCAACAAAGAACAAACATACTAGATATGGAGAAACAGAGAAAGATGGTATAGGAAGCTTTAATTAACTACACATTATAAAAAAAAACCTTGAGGACACTAAATTAGCATCAAATAGCACCACTAGTGTCCAACTTTACCTGTCCAGCATCAATGAGAGCCAACATAGCCCAAGCAGTATTGCAATTATGTGGCTTATCTCCAGGGAGATTTGTGTACACCTGTTGAAAGAGGCATTAGAATAATCAACCATACAAGGCAGAAGATGCGACTTATTATAAATAGTATCTAAGATAGATGATGAACAGAGATAATAAATGAATGTGAATCGGATTAGTCTATTCCTAAAATTGGTTAGAATGTAGCCAAACACATCAAGGTTCTTATTGTTATTTAATGCAAGTAAGATCTATGGGAAAAAAACTCTACTTAATTCCAAAGAAGATGCTCTATTTGTGCTCTGCAATAAATTCTATGATGAGCTACCACAAAGATGATAGCAATCTTCATAAAAGCTCGACTTTGCAGATTTATAAGGAGCATTTATTAAGAACAAACATCATGAGGCACACTAGAACTATAAAGGAAAGAAATTCCACATAGAATGGAAATCAAAACCTTATTCGGGCATGACAGATAACTCTCCCCCCAACCACCTGAAGCAAGCTCCTTGGACAGCAGATAATCACAAGCCTTACGAATGCAGGGGCAATTATTGTATGTGTTTCCAGCAGCTATCAATCCCTTTATTCCAAACCACCCACCATAAGTGAAACAGACTCCCCAGGCCTGTCAAAAATACTCAAAATCAATTGCATACACGTAATGACTGCCCTATAACCCCTACAAATCTTAGGTACTGCCTACATTAAGCTGAGAGATTGATATAACAAAATAGCAAGAGCATGCAGCTATAGCAAAAGAACAATTTCAAGGGCTTGTGCATAGATGCAAAAATAATTAATTAAATAAATAAAAACAAACCAAGAGCCATCAGGAGCCTGTATGTCTTCAATGAACATGGCAGCCTTAGAAATACAATTTTCTATTTCATGCCTTCTATGCTCAGGATATAATTTCTTGAACGATGTCAATGCTTGAATTGCAGATGAGGTACATTCCACATATCTGCAGTGCCACCCAGGTAACAGCATATAAGATTTTCTCCATCAAATCAAACTACAAGACAACCCACAACACCACCCACCCCTTTCCCCCAACAACCCAACTCTTTTTTTTTTCTTTTTTTTTCCAGATAGGTGAAAACAATCTAGAATTATACATAAACATTAGAAACTGAAGAGTGCTTAAAATCTTACGGATAATCAATGACAATGTCACCAAAAGTTTCAGCAGGATTGATTAACTGAAAGATAGAACAAAAATAACAAATAGTTTGAATTTATTCCCAACACAATTAAAATAAACTGCAATTTAAGATGTGGGTTGTCTTGATGGAAATAAGGAGAATAATGGTGCTATATGCCCACATGAGGTTTAGTTCTTCAGCTTCAGCATAACAAATATTGGGAACGATGTAAATGTGCAAACATGCAAAGAAATTAAGAAAAAGAAAAGTTGAAAACTGTAGTTTTCACATACACTTTCAATTTTCTAAAATGTTTAGTTCTATCACAAGCCTCAATAAGATCATTGCTCAATTAGTTCCTTTGAATTTCCATCTTTGTGACACCATCTTGGGTTCTATCTCACTTTATCTTTAGTTCCATTGGACTCCGATCATTGCGACGCTATCCTAGGTTCTATCTAAATTTATCTTTAATTCCTTTGGACTCCTTTCATTGTGATGCCCTCCTAGGAGTGCCAGATGCTATTAGCTCTCAAGCTTCTAATTAAAATAAACTTGCAATTCAAATATAATCTTTATCCATTATCCTTCAATATTGAAAAGAAGACATTCTATTATTCAAATGAAGCTTATGACATATAGTATCTATCTAAGGCCTCGTTGGGATAGTTTCTTGCTTTAGCTTTAGCAAGATGCTGAACCCGTGATTTTAAGATGGCAATCTTGGAATCATGAAAGTTTCATTAAAAATAAAATAGCGTACAATATAAGCTTGAAAGAATGGCTTTATAAGAAGTGTTTTTTGGACTTAAAGAACTTTTGACTCACCAAAAACCAATCCAAAAATGACCTAAGTGACTTAAGCAAGTCTATCCAAATTATAGCAGATTCTGGAGTATGACATACCACTTCATGGTTCCAATCCCACACATATTATCAAGTAGCGATGGAGCTGCTCTATGTAATATGACCTTCCTTAATCAGTAAGCAAATCAAGGTGTTGTTTTAAGTGCAACTTTGCCTTGAAGAAAAGAAGAAAGAAAGGAAAAAGAGGGAAAGGAAAAAAAAAATCCTATTCCATCTATCTTTGGATTTCAATAACAAGCCCATCTCACCTTCCTTTCAATAATAAAGCTAGATGACAACTCAGTTTATTTAGAGAATCAACTGTGGAGCAGGCTTTTCCATGAGCAGTAAGGTCACAATAGTTTACATCATGTTGTTCCCTAGTTATGGTATATGGAACTTTCTTTATCTTTAAGGACCAAATAGTTTGTGAAATTTTTTCTACCCTGTTTCAATAATCATCAATAAGATGGAAAAGCACAAGGATTACTTGCTAAAAGGAAGAATGATTGAGAATGAGCCAAAAAACAGAATTTACAGAACACTGAATTCAATACCAGAAATCACAAAAAGAGAGCCAGAAATCTAGAATACTCATTGAAACTTTTCACATGGATGCTTTTAATGTTGGCATTCATTTGGAACCTAATTTCCTACTTATTGACAGGAAATGTGCTTGGACTGTATATGCTACATTCATGGGGCAACTTCAGGTGAAACTAATAAAATGGCATTAGTATTTATCAAAGTTACCTCCACCCATCGGTAAGATCTTGTCAATTCGTATGTTGCAAAACCACCATCTTCATTCTGTTGAGATTCCAAGGAAAAAGCTATAAAATCAGTACAACACTTGCCTGAAGTCAGACAGCAGGGAATCTTAAATATTGATAATCAGAAAAGATGGGAGAAGAGGCTGAACAAGGAATTGGAACTGGTTCCCAAAGCACACACTTGTAAAAATCTTCAACACAAAACTTGAGTTGAGAATCCCATTCTAGGTATGCTAGCAAGATTCAAAAACAAGTTTCAGCCAACAAGCATAAATTTGCAATATACAAGTATTCTAAAATCTGATATGAAGTTGTATAATTTTTGGAATAGTTTTGTGGCCTAGAACTTTTAAGGCAATAATAAATTTTTTAGAACTGCACAGAGAAGACTTCAATAACACCGGTCTTGTTAAGTTGGAATGGACTCTATGTCAGAAAGGGATGTAAGAGAGCGTGTTGGCTGCCCTTTTGTATCTTTTTTGGACAATTTGGCAGGAGAGAAATTGGATGGTATTTGAAAATTGCTCAAATCCCTTTTTATGTGCAGTTTTTCAAAATGTGTACAGAAGAGGCATCTATGTCTATAAAGTTACTCCAAACCATGCATATAAAGACACTTTCCACAAATCCTAATTTTAAAATGCAAAAACACTCATTGTTGTTCCAACGCCCCATAACTATACCCACTCAATATGTCCATACCTGTAATGAAAGGATAACATTTACAGCATCAAACAATTGCCCCATATCTAATGGTTCCCCAACTGTTTCCAATAGAAGTTTAGATAATAATAGAACAGCCTGCACAAGAGAAATACACAATAAAAGTGCCCGTATAACAAGTATTTTGAGTTAGTTCAGTTGTTACCTTCAATGCTTCTGCTGTACAATCAGAGGTTGTCCATCCATTATCAGCAGTTGAGAATGGCCAACCACCTTTGGAAATGTGACGATACCAAAATTTCAGATCTCCAGGACAATCTTCTAGGACCTTGAAAACAAAGTAGGAATAGTCGAGTAAAATCATTATGGACAACTGCTAATATATGTAGGTGATTTATGAGATCAAACTTCAATAGCAACATGAACCTGAGAATTTTTTATGAATTGGTGTGCCTTCCTTAAAGTCAGACCATACTCTTCACCTAGGTTTGTTGAAATAAATGCTTGAACAGCAAAACAAGTATCCCATAATTGACTTCCATTACAACCCTGCAGTGAACTTATTATGTATGACAGACAGATAATAAAATTCAATAATTTCCAAGGAATAAAATACAAAATCTGCCTTTACAACACGCCACTATAAATGGCTACATATGGCACTCTGAGATAAAATAGAAAGAGAGTAATACTATTTATGGACCTGCATTTTCATGCCGTCTTCAGCAATCCACAAATAATCAATAATTCTTGGAATATGCAACTTAAAGGCCTCTGAGTTTGGATCTTCAATCCAGCAGCAAAGCATATTTAACACCTGTACAAATCAGATAACAGGAAATCAAGAGCTTCATGGAACAGAAAAGAACAGACAATTAGATCAAGTGAACCTGAGTAGAGTGGTCGAATTGAAGAAGCTAACTGGTTTCGTTCTTAATTAATAGTAATCAGTTCATTTATTGCAGTTCAAAGGACCTTTCTATACTTCACATGTACCTTGTTCACAGGCCCTATGCATATATACCGTGTATTCTCATCTTCATAGTGTACATGCTGCATCACAGTGCATAAAGCCTTCTCCCTCAACTTGTTTCCGGGCCAATGCCCCAGAATAGGCTCAATCACATTGTGAAGAGATGCCCATAAAATATCCTGAACCAGTGGATGTGGATAGTATAGATCTTCCTGGCAATAATTGTAAAGACAAATATCAAAATCAACTAGGAGCCAAAAGCATAAGAAAGATGCAATTGATCTTCTTCATAAATTTCCTTCTTAAATGCTTATTAAAATGATGTCATCATCATGAAACTGCAAATCAAATAAACCCCAAGGAGAAAAATGATACAAATTAATCGAAATGTATATTGTTGGTTGACTTTATTTAGAATTTTAAGGAAATATAACAGTTGAACCACAACAAAAACCAGAATTTAGTTGTAAGTTACATAAAATAGACTCCCATTCTTCATTAGGTGAATTAGTTTTCTAAAATAGGGAGAGAGAAAAAATGTCTTATATTAATTGAATAAGGAAGGGAAACATGCTTCATTTTATAGATAAGCTATAAGCTACCACAACTCAAACTAAATCTATAGTTGTACACCCAGATTTCTAGGAACAAAATAAATTTAAAATATACAACCTATCCCTAAAAAAACAATAACAACTTATCCCTAAAAAACAACAACAAATTATCCCTAAAATATAGGTAACAACGAAATTATCCCAAAAAAATAAGTAACAACCAAATCAGAAAAATTCTGATCTGATTAAGATTTTCAACACTCCCCCTCAAGTTGGTTTGAAGATGTCATTCATGGCAGCTTACTTACTAAATCATCAAACTGCTTTTTGGCTATCCCTTAGTGAATATATCTGCAACTTGTTCAACCGTAGGCATATAGGGCATAACAATTAGTCCATCTTCCAGTTTCTTCTTGATAAAATGTTTATCAACCTTGACATGTTTAGTTCTATCATGGAGTACTAGATTATGTGCAATGACAATGACAACTTTATTATCACAAAAAACCTTCATAGGTAAAGGGCTAGCAGCCTTAAAGTCTTCAAGTAATTGTTTAATCTACAAAACTTCACAAATGCCATGGGATACAACTCTAAACTCAGCTTCAGCACTACTTCTAGCCATAACACTTTGCTTTTTACTTCGCCAAGTCACAAGATTGTTTCCAACAAAAGTACAATACATAGAAATTGATCTCCTATCTATTACACTCCTTGCCCAATCTACATCAATAAACACATCCACTTGGAGATGTCCTCGGTTCTCATATAGAAGTCCTTTTCCTAGAGTCCCCTTTAAGTACCTTAAAATTTTGTACACATCATCAAAGTGTTCCTAATTCAGCGAGTGCATGAATTGACTCACCATGCTTACCGCAAATGCAATATCGGGATGAGTATGAGAGAGATTAATAAGTCTTCCAACTAGGCATTGATATTTCTCTTTGTCAATCACCTTTATTAGGCTTGCTAGTTGGAGTTTCAAATTCGGTTCTATAGGAGTTTTTATAGCCTTGCATCCAAGTAAACCTATTTCACTTAATAAATCAAGTATATATTTTCTTTGAGAAATGAAAATACCTTTCTTGGATCTAGCAAACTCCATACCAAGAAATTATTTCAGGGGACCTTAATCTTTTATCTCAAATTAACAAGTTAAAGCTTTCTTCAATCTCTCAAGTTCTGGACTGTCATCACCAGTTAGAATAATGTCATCCACATAAACTATGAACACAACAATCTTTCCTTCTCTTGAGTGTTTATAAAAGATTGTATGGTCATCTTGACTTTGAATATATCCTTGAAGCTTGATTACCTTTCCAAATATCTCAAACCAAGCCTTAGAAGACTGCTTAAGACCATACAAGGACTTCTTTAATCTATAAACCTTTTTTTTCCTAACTTTTCTTCAAAACCCGATGATAAATCCATAAACACTTCTTCCTTCAAATCACCATTTTAGAAAGCATTCTTCACATCTAATTGGTGTAAAGGGCAATGAAAGTGTACTGCAAGAGAAAGTAAAATCTGAATGGAATTGATCTTTGCAATTGGTGCAAAGGTCTCTTAGTAATCAATTCCATAGGTTGGTGTGAAACCTTTGGCTACTAACCTTGTTTTATATCTTTCAATGCTACCATTGGGCTTACACTTGATTGTGAAAACCCACTTGCATTCCATTGCCTTCTTCTCCTTAGGTAAATCAAACAATTTCCCATGTTCTATTTTTTAAAAGAGCATTCATTTCTTCTTGAACCACTCACCTCCACCCCAAGTGTCCTAGTGCTTCTTGTATAGTTCTAGGAATGAATAAGTGAAATATTTGAAGTGAAAGCTCTATATTTTTTATAGGAGTCTTTGATAAGACAGATATTTGGCAATGGGATATTTGGTACAATTCCTAACTCCTTTTCGGATTGTAATAGAGATATCAAGATCAAAAAGAGGTAAATGAGTGAAGTCCATAGGAAGATTACCTAGATTTTGAGAACTAGGAGATGATGATTGACCATGCTCAAGATTGACTAGATTATTCTCAGTATTAGAATTAAACATGCACATAGTATAAACACCGAACTCAGTGGAGATATGTTGTAGAGTTTTTCCCCCTGTTTATGAAGCAATTTTACTTAGCATAGATAAATCAGTATTTCCCTCTTTTTCACTAATTAAAACATCTTTTTTTTTATCAATAAGAAAAATACTAGGTTTTGGTTGTTCTTGTTGCCAAAACTGATCTTCATTAGAGCTCTTCCCCTAAAGAGTAGTTTTGTTATGAAAAAAAAGATATTTTCAATAAAGTTGACATCCATACTAACATGAATTTTCCTAGTGGTAGGATCAAAACACTTATACCCTTTTTTATTAGGAGCATAACCTAGAAAAATACATTTTTTGGTTCTTGGATCAAATTTGGATCGGAGATTGGTACATGGATGAACACTGTACAACCAAAAATTTTAAGGGTAAATCTAAAGTGAGGCGTGTGTTTGGAAATTTATTCTTAAGAGTTTGTAAAGGTGTTGCATAGTTTAGAACCCTTTTATGCATTCTATTAATAAAGAAACAACTTGTTAAAATTGCATCCCCCCAAAGGTGTGTAGGAATATTCATATGAAACATAAGAGCTCTACCTACTTCAAGTAAATATTTGTTTTAACGTTTTGAAATTCCATTTTTTTTAGGAGTGTCCCTACAAGTTGATTGATGTAAAATACCTTTCTCTAGAAAAAAAATCACCTAAACAATCATTATAAAATTCTGTTCCATTGTCACACCGAAGAATACTTCTTTTGGTTTGAAATTGGTTTTAACCATAGAATAAAAATCCAAAAAGAGTTTTGCAACCTCATATTTAGAGTTCATTAGATAAAGCTAGCATAGGCGTTTGTGATCATCAATAAAAGTCACAAACCAATTTTTTCCTAATTGGCAAAGCTACAGTCTGTCTTCGCTAGTTCTTTGGTGTCACTAGTCAAATAACCAATTTTGCCTCAATCCTTAATGTACATCTGAACATATTGTGACCATCTAAGAAAATTGGTCTCATTAAGGCGAATTGTGGTGATTTGGATAGAGTGGGAATGAGAATTGGATGTGGGTAATTTTAAGGAATTGGAAATAGTAGTAATGAAATGAGTAGATTCATAAATTTCTGACATGGTAAAGAGATAGAAATAGAAAATGAAAGGGAAGAAGAATAGAATTGAAAATAATAAGAACAAAAAGAAATGGAATAGCCAATTAACTTGCCTTTGATACCATCTAGAATGGGATAAAAAAAATGTTGTATATTAATTGAATAAGGAATGGAAACATGCTTCCTTTTATAGATAAGCTACAACAAATCAAACTAAATCTACAGTTGTAGACCCAGATTTTTAGGAACAAAATAAATTTAAAATATACAACTTATCCCTAAAAAGCAACAACAACAACTTATCCCTAAAAAAATACAAAAATTATCCCTAAAAAATAGGTAACAATTAGATTAACCCTAAAAAATAGGTAACAACCAAATAAAAAAAATGATCTTATTGAGATTCTCAACAAGTTTCAAAAGATTGGCTCATCTTTGCAAGAAAACCTATTTCTTTTCACAACAGCCAAAAAGTTTCTCTTAGACCCTTAGTTACTCAATAATAAGCTTAGAGAAAAAGATGAGCAACTCCTATAGTTATTATTCATAAAGTATCACTGCAATCCACAACTCAACATGAAATACATGAAATTTATATATAAAAATATTCATATGTGTTGCATTGTAAATTTCCATTAAATTCCCAAATTCAGGAACATAACCTTACTTTAGAGATTTTTTTTCAATGACAAATGAAAATCATGGTGTTCATAATATGTTAGATATCTTAATTAATATTTGCAAAGTATCGATATTATTTTAACATCTACACCTAACTAACCAAACTACCAATAAACACATCAAATTACATATTGATAAAATGCTTATATTATATTTTAAAATGGGCCATACGCATGTTAATAAGGAATAATTTTTTTGCAGAAGAGAGACTTGATCAAGGAACCTTAGAAACTTCAGTCTAAAAATATTATCTCTATTGGAGTAAAAAATAAATAAATAACTAATTTTTTTTTTTTTTAAGTTGAAGATAGTGAACTTCACATGGAGTCAAAATAGACAATGACCAAAAAAAAAAAAAACCAACAATAACAAAAAAAAAAAAAAAAAAACACTCCACAATTAGATCAAGATGTCAACATGACAAAGCAACTTTTGCTTATATTTGTGTTATTTTGAAGAAGAAGCATATATGGCACCACCACCACCCTTTCATCCTTAGTGAAAGGAGAGTTATGCATGGGGTATGGGCTAAAAACAATCCACCAAAGCACAATTGGAGCACTTTGGTGTTGCATTTTGCACTTTCAGCAATCAACTTTCAGTTAGACAATACAACACAAGCCCATAGTAGAACCACTACTTTTGTGACTATCATACTTGCTAATGACAAAAAATAAAATTTTCAAGGTTATCTATAATGACTCACACCCACCATGTAGATATTATTTGCTCTAGACCTAAAGGGGCCCTCACGACCTTAAAATGCGTCTACAAGGTTAAGAGGAGCCTTTACATATATAACGGTAGAAACTTTCTCCTTTATTTGATGTGAGGCATCACAAACACCCCTTCATGCAAACACAACATCCTTGTTGTGTCGCAAGGGATTGCGGGGCCAAACAAACAAACACCCCGTACAAGGCCAAACAAACCTCCACACCGGGGTCAAATATCGACTCTGATACCAATTATCATGACCTGCACCCAACCATATAGATATTGTCCACTCTGGACCTAAAGGGGTCCTCACGGCTTTAAAAATAGTCTATAGGGTTAAGAGGAGTCTTCACATATATAGCACAAGGAATTTTCTCCCCTATCTAATGGGACATCACAAACACCCCTCATATAGACACAACATCCTTGTTGTGGGGCTAAAAAAACAAATACCCCCTCTACGGGGCCAAACAAATCCCCACACTAGGGTCTAGGATCGACTTTGATACCATTTGTAACTTCTTGTTCCTAACCATGTAGAAATTGTCTGCTCTGGGTTCAAAGGAGTATTTATTTAGTTGGTCCCACGACAAGGATGTTCTATCTGCATAGGGGGTGTTTGTGATGTCCCACATCAAATAGAGGAAAAAGTTCCTAGTGCTATATATGTATAGGCTCCTCTTAACCATGTAAACGTGTTTTAAATCTATGAGGGCCCTTTTGGATTTAGAGTGAACAATATCTACACGATTTGGAGTGGGTCATTACAAATTGTATCAAAGTCGATTCTCGACCTCGATGTGGGGATTTGCTTGGCCCTATAGGGGGTATTTGTCTATTTGGCCCCACAACGAGGACGTTGTATCCACATGGGGGGTGTTTGTGATGTCTGACATTGGATATGGGAGAAAGTTCTTAGTGTTATATATGTATAGGCTCCTTTTAACCCTATACACGTGTTTTAAGGCAGTGAGAGCCTCTTTGGGCCCAAAGTGAACAATATTAACATGGTTGGGTGTGGGTCGTTACAAATGGTATCAAAGTCGATCTTTGATCCCAGTGTGGAGGTTTGTTTGGCCCCGTAGGGGGTGTTTCTCTGTTAGGCCCCACAATTCTATGGAACACAATGATGACGTTATGTCTGTATGAGAAGGTGTTTATGATGCCTCACATCAAATAGGGGAGAAAGTTTCTAACGCTATATATGTAGAGACTCCTTTTAACCTAATAGACGTGTTTTAAAGCCATAAGTACCTCTTTAAGCCTAGAGTATGCAATATCTAAGAAATTGGGAGCAGGTTGTTCTAAATGGTATCAGAGCCGATCCTTGACCTCGATGTGGGAATTTGTTTGGCCCCGTATGGAGTATTTATTTGTTTGGCCCCACAACAAGCACATTATGTATACATGGGAGGTGTTTATGATATCCAACATCGGATGGGGAGAAAGTTCCTGATGCTATATATGTAGAGACTCGTCTTAACCTGGTAAACACATTTAAAGGTCATGAGGGCCCCTTTGGGCTCAGAGCAGACAATATCTACACAATTGGGTGCAGGTCATTACAGTATCTCCTTGGAACAAAAGAAGTGAGATCAAGACATAGGGAATATTGCTTCACAACAATAATACTCCTTGATCATCTACCAGATACAAGTATGCTTCAAAATGGAGAGAAACTTATAGACATCCCAGTGATAATTAACATAAAATATGTCAACAACTAATAGGATAAACTTTCCGGGGATAAACTTGTAGATCATGCATATGCAAGAATACTGATCAGAAGCATAGTACAAGAGCTAAAATAGCATCATAAGGGGATGGTAAAAGTTAAAAGCATGAGTTCAGAAGGAGAAAATATGCTAACCAACCTTGGCACATTGATTACGGGCTTGATTCCAATCTACTTCTTGATAAGGGACTATGTATAGCTCATTTCTCAAAGAAATAATTGTGGGTGTAATTGGACCAACAAACCTCTTCCCATATATGTACGACATGGGCAAATACACCATTCGGCAATGACACCACATTCGTCCTATAGATAAAAATTTGAAAGTTTACCATTGACAAATAAAATCCTGCTAGCAGTGAGATAAAATCAACCTGAAAAGCTGCCTAATTTTTTGGTAACTTGTTTGTCAAGGAGAATAAAATTAAAGTCTTTAATAAAGTGGAAATAGAACCTAGTTTTGTTAATAGGGAAGAAAAAAAACTCGAGCAAAGTAATTAAACAATCAGTTAAAGCTTTGATGGTAATGAATTAAGGAATAAAGAGGACACTTTAGGGGAAAATCCCCAAAAATATAAATAAAATTAGCAAGAACCCAAATGCGTTGAAAATTTTTTAAAAAAATAATTAAACTAGCCCTTTCAAAGTCTAGGATTCTATTTAAAGAAACCTCCTTGCTCCATAGTTTGCTTCTATTCTCTAACATGAAGAATAAAATTAGATACTATAGCTTTCCTCTAACGTAATATTCTTGTCCTAGTTGTCTAAAAGCAATTTTAATTCTTTAATCCTTCATTATGCCTTACAATCACCTCCTTGCTTATATTCATATTTATATTTATATTTATATTTACACACACACACAGAGTGAGAGAGAGAGACCTGGATGAATTGGAAGAATGTAAGGACATAGCCACACTTCCGTTGGGAGTGGATTATTCCCAGACCATTCATATGCTCCGAGCACCTGTGGCCATCAGAAATAGATCAAATGTCAACTCATAGTTACAAAACAATTAATATTTTAGCTCAAGCCAAAAGTTTTGAGTTCATACAGAAAGCCACATTTTCCCCCAAGAAGTTATTGCAGTTGCACCCCCATGGTCTAAGATCCATTTTCGCCCATTTTCCATTGCTCCTTCTACACCAAAACCTCCTTCACCAAGCAATCTCAGAGTAACATAGCTTAGCACGGTACCAAACATGGTGCTTGGGCCTTCAATGTGTAGCCCCCAACCTCCATCTTCGTTCTACAACAAAACGTGTTATCCCTTTAATTGCTTTTGTTTCTTCACTAGCAATGCTAGAGCTTGTGGTAAAAGGCTTCATTTGGTTGAATTTTTTAGCTTCCCCTCAAAATAATAGCACTTTACATGAGTATGTGGAAAGAATAATGTTGAGGAAGTACTCGTCTCAAAATGATATCAAAAGAAAATTATGACAGCACAATAATTTATGTTAATATCTCTGTCATCAAATTCCTGAATCCTATAAAATGAAAGAGAAAAGTGACAATTAAACTATACTTCTACAAAAGCTTAACATGGTATCAGATCATGGAACCAGAACTCTAATATTATGTTAGACTATCGTTTGGCCCAAAAGCTAAAGTTCTTGTGCAAGTGGTAGTTTAACAACAACAAAAGACTGTAATACTTTAGGAGTGCCAAAATATAGGAAAATAATCTTGCCTGATGATTGAAAAGGTATCTGCACATTTCATGTTGATGTTCTATTGATAAGACAACATTCAGAGCTCCTGTAATATGTAAAGTAATGACCTGTTGCAATTTTGTCACCCAATTGTCACTTATTCAATGAGGAAATAAGGATTAGATAAAATGGAAATTGAGACACATGAATAAATCATATATAGAAAAAAAATTATATTTGGCCTTCTCCAGTGGGTTCTAAAAAGACTTGCATAAAGTTCAATAGAGATGAAATGAGATTATCAAATGAAAAAATAAAAAGGGTTCTCACCAGATTCAACCCTGACAAATAGCATTGGTTATTTGACAAATGGAGGAACATGTGCCATTCAAAAAGTCTGCTCTTACCAATCCGGGTAGTAGAAACATAGGACCCCCATAATCCCCTGGCCAATGACCATCGTGTGCCTGCATAGTTGAATAGAAATTTAAGCCCCTTCGTAAGGTAGTCGTCACCACCTCCTCCGTCACTTCTTCCAAATCTTGAACTTTGATTTGTGGCAAGTTTGCGACACATGGGTTCTCCCTTGCAAACTATATTTCAGAAAGAAAAGGTTAGAATAATAATAAGTCAGCAAGCAATTATAAATATGAAATGTAATGAAATTAAAAACTTAAATCCTTGAAACACATGTACAGTCTGCCAGAGAAGTGTCAATACCCAACATGTTTTTGACTTGAACATGGAAACTTCTAAAAGCAACCATACAACTTATTTTTCATTTCTCTTCCTATTTTTTCTCACAGTCTCAGCAATGACATGCAGTATAAAGTTTCCCAGCTTTGAAAAATAAAAGAAGTCTATATCTATCCCTCAAGTTTGTGAGCTATTTTTTTCGAAGTATGCAATCTAGCATTTCTTGCACAGGAATATTTTGGCATATCAAGTTAATTTGGAGATCAGCATCATAACTAAGCCCGTTTTCTAAAACATCTCTCTTTTAGCATCATATGCACTCTAAACCTCAAAACAAATGAATGTTCTATAAGCAACTAAAAACCTAACATACTAATGACCATGATCATGACATAATAGTAGGTAATAACAATAAAAACAGTTAAAAAACAACAATAGGTTCGGTTCTTGTTTCTTCCTGAAGTTCTAAGAATCATTGAAGAGAATGCTTCTGGCTTTAAATATGAAAAGATTGTAGTCTCTCTACCAATTAAAGACATACACACACAACAAATATAGGATGGACTAAGATCAAAACAGCTCTAATTCAAGTACTAAATTTTCTATATATATATGGGTTGTCACAGAAGTCCTCTCTGCCCAATGGGCTTTAGATCTGTCCAATTCAGTTGGGTTGGGCTGGATTTGGGTTTAGGGTACAGCATGAAGTTAACCCAAACCCTCTGCACAAAGCATAACTCCAAAATTCATGTTTTCCTTCTCTCTTTCCATCTATTAAAAGATTTTAACATCTATCTTTTCAATTTCCTTTCTCAATTTTTCCATATACTACTTCATTTCACATGTTGTTTATATATATGCACTCATCTAGTACATATAAGAAGTTGAAGACGTAAGCTAGAACAAGACCAATTAATTAATCTAAGCTCAAGGTGTTCACCCTATGCCCACTTGGCACTTTCTCATTATATTATTCTTCAGTGTATTAAATTAACTAATTAAAGAAGTAGGATAACTCATCTAGTGCATATTTTGACACAGATGGGATCACCTGCATTCGCCAGAGAAGATCACTGCTGGGCTTAACCGGAAACCGATTTTTCCGGAAATTTTCACGAGCTGCTTCGACCTCAGCTCGCTCTTCTGGGGTTCCATAATCAGGATCAAACTCCCATATCTGTCTTCCTACGAAGTTGTTGGTGGTGTAGATGTAGGGATCATTGCCTCCATCTGCAACCTTGAGCCTCCACATTTTCTAACTCACCAAATTGAAGAGATATATCTCTATATATATCTAAGTTTACAAATATGTGTCTCCCTTCCGAAAACACCTGCTGATCATCCAATCACCATAAAGGTAAGACAAGCTTTTCTTTGCAATAAAATTAAGTTAAAATGATACAGATCAAGGACAGAGAGATAGGTGCTGGGTGGGCAGAGAAGAGAGAAACTTCAGAAACTTGGAATGGCGAGTTCCAGGTGGGAATCACTCATTCATAGAGAAGCACAACACCAAGTCACCAACCCCCATCACTTCTATCAATTCATTTTTCACCCACTTCAAGTATTATGGATTTTTTCACCAACCCCCACCACGTTTGTGGAATTTTTGGACTCTCAAGTATTTTTTATTGATATATTTTATTTCAACGAAAAGCTTGTCTTACCTTTATGGAGCCTCTGATACGAGGATGGTGATTGCATGACCAGCAGGTGTCTTTGCAAAAAAAATTTATGGAATTGATAGATTTCTAAATCAAAGAATCCAATGCATTAATTTTATTTAAATAAAGTTTATTTATTTATTAAAAATATATAATTATGCGCAAAGGAGAACCTGCGAATAGTCATTTTAGGCCACTTTCAATCTGTGAAATTTTGGGATTACTTGATTTGGTTTTTGAGCTCTAAAACTCGTTAATAAACCTAACACATGAAATTTTATTGAATTTGAAGTCATTTTACACATGGAGAAAACCCAATAAAGTCAATAAACTTGGTGAGGGAGGATTAGGTTTATGAATGAAAATATTAATTTTTAATTTATTCTTATCTATATATATTAATTTTTTTCCAATCAACTGATCATCTCTTTATCAATTTTCTTGCATATCTAATAATGAAGGCCACTTTGATTATTGTTAATCGGATTGTTGATGACATATTACTTAGAAGTTGATGAATGGTTAATTGATCTCGTGTTAATTGATGCCTATTAGAATTAAGATTAGAGTTATTTTCTTTGAAATTATTTTCACTTGATTGAGGCCTTTTGATAACATACGATAGTGGCTAAGAGATCCTTTATTTGATTTTTATTGCCTTCGATTTTATTTTTGGTTATTCATTTTTTATTGTGATGTTTGGATTATTCACCTTGTTGTCGTTTTGTTAGAATTATTGAACCTTTGTAATTAAAAAATTGAATCAGGTTGTTTCATGTCTCTCTAAAAATTTTCTCATGATTGCATAATGTTGTAGACTTCCTAGATATATTGATAGAATTTTGTTTGAGTCTAAAATCATTTTTCAATTAAGAGATATAAACCAATATTTCAATAGGTCCATTTTTTCACTCTATTTTGGACACCAGAAATTGTTTTGTAAAATTAAATTATTTCATGATCTCTTTAATTTGTTTTGATATTTTTCCATTAATATAAATTCTTAAATTTAATTTTAGGGCCCTGATTTGTTGTAAATTAACTCTCCAAGTATAACAAAAACATTCTTTTTCCTACACCTATTGCACTAACCCTTTTTGTAGTCAAGGAAAGTTTGGCATAATTTAAAAATTCATATTTTATGATTAAGTCATGTTGTTATTTTTTATGTAAGTTAGATATATTGAAGGTATTGTCCAATCCTTCATTATGCGTTACAATCATCTCCACTTATATTTTCTAGCCATTTGACTTTCCCCACTAGTTAGGATCTTTGTTATGCATCAAGTTGATATGATTAATAACTTCTTCTGCAGCTAACCATGATCCTTTACACCTCATTGCACGAGACTTATAATCATATTTATATTTATATTTACACACTTAGAGAGAGTGAGAGAGAGAGACCTGGATGAATTGGAAGAATGTAAGGACATAGCCACACTTCTGGTGGGAGTGGATTATTCCCAAACCATTCATATGCTCCAAGTACCTGTGGCCATCAGAAGCAGATCAAATGTCAACTCATAGTTGTAAAACAATTAATATTTTATCTCAAGCCAAAAGTTTTGAGTTCATATAGAAAGCAACATTTTCCCCCAAGAAGTTATTGCAGTTGCACCCCCATGGTCCAAGATCCATTTCCGCGCCTTTTCCATTGCTCCTTTTGCACCAAAAGCTCCTTCACCAAGCAATCTTAGAGTAACATAGCTTAGCATAGTACTAAACATGGTGCTCGGGCCCTCAATGTGTAGCCCCCAACCTCCATCTTCATTCTGCAACAAAACGTGCTATCCCTTTAATTGCTTTTGTTTCTTCACTAGCAATGCCAGAGCTAGCCAAGTAAATGGTAAAAGGCTTCATTTGGTTGAATATTTTAGCTTCCCATAAAAATAATAGCACTTTACATGAGTATGTAGGAAGAATAATGTTGAGGAAGTACTCATCTCAAAATGATATCAAAAGAAAATTATGACGACACAATAATTTATGTTAATATCTCTAGAGTCTCGAATCCTATAAAATGAAAGAGAAGTGATAGTTAAACTACACTTCTACAAAAGCTTAACATGATATCAGATCATGGAACCAAAACTCTAATATTATGTTAGACTACCGTTTGACCCAAAAGCTAAAGTTCATTGCAAGTGGTAGTTTAACAGCAACAAAAGACCATAATACTTTAAGAGTGCCAAAATATAGGAAAATAATCTTGCCTGATGATTGAAAAGGTATCTACACATCTCACGTTGATGTTCTATTGATAAGACAACATTCAGAGCTCCCGTAATATATAAAGTAATGACCCGTTGCAATTTTGTCACCCAATTGTCACTTATTCAATGAGGAAATAAGGATTAGATAAAATGGAAATTGAGACACATGAATAAATCATATATAGAAAAAAAAAATTATATTTGGGGGGGGGGTGTTTCTCACCAGATTCAACCCTGACAAATAGCATTGGTTAATTTACAAATGGAGAAACATGAGTCATTCAAAAAGTCAGCTCTTACCAATCCGGGCAGTAGAAACATAGGACCCCCATAATCCCCTGGCCAATGACCATCATGTGCCTGGAGATCAGCATCATAACTAAGCCCGTTTTCTAAAACATCTCTCTTTTAGCATCATATGCACTCAGAAACCCATTTGAAAGCTTTGCAAAAGACATCTTCATTAATTAGCATCAATGCAAAAGCACTCTAAACCTCAAAACAAATGAATGTTCAATACTGATGACATGATAGTAGGTAATAACAATAAAAACAGTAAAAAAAACAACAATAGGTTCGGTTCTTGTTTCTTCCTGAAGTTCTAAGAATCATCGAAGAGAATGCGTCTGGCTTTAAATGTGAAAAGATAATGCTTCTGGCTTTAAATATGAAAAGATTGTAGTCTCTCTACCAATTAAAGACATACACACACAACAAATATAGGATGGACTAAGATCAAAACAGCTCTAATTCAAGTACTAAATTTTCTATATATATGGGTTGTCACAGAAGTCCTCTCTGCCCAATGGGCTTTAGATCTGTCCAATTCAGTTGGGCTGGGCTGGATTTGGGTTTAGGGTACAGCATGAAGTTAACCCAAATCATGACATAACAGTAAGTAATAACAATAAAAACAGTAAAAAAACAACTGGGATCACCTGCATTCGCCAGAGAAGATCACAGCTGGGCTTAACCGGAAACCGATTTTTCCAGAAATTTTCACGAGCTGCTTCGACCTCAGCTCGCTCTTCTGGGGTTCCATAATCAGCATCAAACTCCCATATCTGTCTTCCCACGAAGTTGTTGGTGCTGTACATGTAGGGATCATTGCCTCCATCTGCAACCTTCAGCCTCCACATTTTCTAACTGACGAGATATATCTCTAAGTTTACAAATATGTGTCTCCCTTCCGAAAACACCTGCTGATCATGCAATCACCGGAAAGGTAAGACAAGCTTTTCTTTGCAGTAAAATTAAGTTAAAATGATACAGACCAAGGACAGAAAGATAGGTGCTGGGTGGGCAGAGAAGAGAGAAACTTCAGAAACTTGGAATGGCGAGTTCCAGGAGGGAATCGCTCATTGATATAGAAGCACAACAGCAAGTCAATCACCAACCCCCATGACTTGTATTTATGAATGAGAATACTAACGTTTAATTTATGCTTATCTATGTATATGCATTGATGTTACATAAATTTGTACATTTTTAGAAATTTATTTTGGGAGTCCAGGGACAGTCCCTGATAGATATCAGTCATTCAATCCTAAAATTAATATACTTAAAACATACATGAAGAAATGACACATCAACTAACATTCAAATTGTCCAATTAAAGTCTCAATCAACTAACATGTGAAAGATTCCATTTTTGCAAACCCCCAAAAATGGAAAGGAAATAAATGACCTTCTGTGTTGTTGCCATCAGTTATAATTATGGTTCTTGTGGTTGTTATTAGGAGAAATGGCCACCAGTATTTGAACATAGAGTAGATGTGAATCATGTGATAGCGAGTTCCAGGAGGGAATCGCTCATTACTTGTATTATTTTGGGAGTCCCTGATAGATATGGTTTAAGGCATACAGTCCCTGATAGTCAAACTATAGTCGAATTGATGATGTCATAATTATATAACTAATATATTATTAAAATTTAAAATAGTTACAAAAATTAAAATAATAATTTATATATTATTTTAAAATCAAAATTTTATTTTAAAATCATAAAATTATTTAAAAAACAGAAAATTAGTTTCAAATCATAAATTTGAATTAAAATCATAATCTTAATTTAAAATTAGAAATTTTAAATTTTATTTTTAAATCATAAACTTATTTTAAAATCGGAAATTTATTTAAAATCTAAGGGACACAAAGTTTTTAGATATTTATTTAAAATCATAATATTTTCATTAATTTAAATTAAAATCACAAATTTTAAAATATGAAAATGGGGAGAAGAGCTGCTAAAGAAAGGGGGAAGAGGGGGCAACAGCAGGAGTTGGGAAGAGCAATGGTGGTCGGATTGGCTAGTCCGATTGGGTTTTTAAAACACAACTTAACACATAAAATGGAGAATGGTTCTAAGGAGAATTTTATGGTCCGGTGTACCAAAGTTAGATTTTTTACTCTTGGATTTATATATTTAATTGTGACTTTTGATTTGCAGTGTACAAACGAAGAAGAAAAAAACTTGTTGTCAATTTCTTGTTGGAGGCTTTTTTTTCCATTAATAACTAAGTAAAATTGTATTTATATTGAATTTTGGAGGTTAATAATTTAGTAATGGAAGTTAAGTAATAATATTTTATATTATTAAAATATATAATTTATAATAAAAAAAAACAATGTATTATTTAATATCAACAACAGTGGTATAGGCATGCAAATTAGTCTCTTTCCACTTAATTGGAAAGCTTTTGTCTCTCATTTTTACAGTCATCAACTTACAACCAACATTATCAACAACAGTGCAGGACATTTTTTGAATATGCAAAGAATAATTCTTTTTTAGCATTTGACCCACACTTAATAAGCTTTGACTAATTTCAGGCACAAACAACACATCTGAGATATATTTAATACCTGTTGGAGTCTCAACAGAAACAACTCCCTTGCCCTTGACATCAACCAAATCTCCATTTCCAATCTTCACTTTCAACTTATATGACTGATCCAACTCCTTGAAATAGCTCAATTCAGGAGTAATGTGGTTTGTACAACCACTGTCAATAAGCCAAGTTTCTATATAGCTGCTTGTTGCATGACTTGTAACAATAAACAATTGCTCCTGTTGCTACTGATTTTCAGCCATTTGTGCTTGTTGTCCTTGCTCCCCTTGCTGATCATTTTTATTCTTGCATACCTTCTCTACATGACCAAATTGCTTGCATGATCTGCATTGTACACTTGGCCTATACCAACAAAAATTCTTTGAATGACTCTGTTTCTTGCAGTGAGGACATGGAGGATATCTCTTTTTGCCACCACTTTTCCTTCCTTGGCCCTCATTCTTCTCACCAGATTGCTTTTTCTCTCTGCCTTGAGAAGCTTTTCTTTTTTGCAGTGCAAGAAAAGCTTCTTCATTGCTTTCTTCCTGTCTCATTAATCTCCCCTATTCTTGAGCTTGAAAAGCATGAACAAGATCAGCCAAGGAAATTTTGGTTAAATCCTTTGAGTCTTCAAGTGAAGAGATCTTGGACTCAAATCTTTCAGGCAAGCTCACTAGAACTTTCTCTACAACCTTTTGGTCTGTTAGATCCTCACCAAGAAGCCGGATTTTGTTAACAACTTCCATGAGCCTGTCTACATATTCTTTGATGGACTCATTGTCTTTCATCCTCAAAACTTCAAATTGCCTCTTTAGATTCAGAATCTACATTTGCCTAGTTCTGTCACTCCCCAAATACATCTCCTTGAGCTTGTCCCACGCCTCTTTTGGTGTTTCGCAAGCTATAATCCTTGTGAAAATTGGTTCTGAGACAACAACATGGATGTAAGATAAAGCTCTTAGAGCTTTAGCTTTCTCTTCTTCATAAGCCCTGATTTGATTGAGGGTTGGATTGTTTCCCAAAGGCTGTATTTGCCTTTTAGTTTCAACCCACTACCACAAACTAAGACCTCTCAAGTAAGCTTTCATCTTAACAGCCCAAACTTGATAGTTTTCACCATTGAAAACTAGGGTTGAAAGAGCAGACGTATTGTTGGAAGCCATGACGGTTTTTAGCGAAAGCCTTGTTGGTGGTTTTTTTTTCACTCACAGGTCATATTAAGATCTTTTTGGTGCTTTGATACCATGTGAACACATGATTTCATTCATATGTTGATATATAAATATTACAATTTTAGGCACATTACTGTTGAGTCAATACCAAACCCAACAAACACATCTAGCTTTTTCAAAAACAAATTCCACAAAATATGGATCTTCACACCTTTACAACTAATCCTACTATTAACAAAAGATACAAAAGATTTCTTAAAGTATCTATAAAATTCTCAAATTCTCACAGAATTACTTGCCCTTGACGTCACTTGTATATTGATTTATACATAGAGCATTTAAATTATGAATCCATCTCAAATCTTATCAAGATTGTCTTCAACCTTTTGTTTTTGTTTGGTTGTAAGTTCTCAGCAACACAACATCTTCCATTTTAGGAAAACCCTATCACCAAAAGCCACAAAAGGATTAGAAGCTAACCTATTATAATAGGCCCAATGATTTGAGAAACATTATTAAGATGGCTTTCTCATCCATTACTACAAAAATTCCCAATATGTCTCATCATGCCAAACACATTTCCAGTGGGCCAAACACATGTTAATCAAAGCCACCATAAAGAATAATTTTTTTGCACAAGAGAGACTTGATCAAGGAACCATAGAAGCTTCAGTCTAAAAAGATTATCTCTATTGGAGTAAAAAAATAAATAAATAAATAAATTTTAAAAATAAGATTGAATGTAGTGAACTTCACATGGAGTTAAAATAGACAATGACAAAAAACACTCATTGTTCCAAGTCAGTTCTAACACCCATACCTATACCCACTCAATATGTCCATACCATAACATTTACAGCATCAAACAATTGCTCCATATCTAATGGTTCCCCAACTGTTTCCAATGAAAGTTTAGATGATAATAGAACAGCCTGCACAAGAGAAATAAACAATAAAAATGTTCACCCTATGCCCACTTGACACTTTCTCATTATATTATTCTTCAGTGTATTAAATTAACTAATTAAAGAAGTAGAATAAGGAGACTTCTTTGAAGCTAAACGATTTCTTTGGTTCAAGTCACATAAGCATGCATACCCTACATATACTCATGGATTGAAATTTTTGTTTTTATGGGTGATATTCTCCTATATATAACGATTTTGAGTGTCAATTATCGAACGGGAGGAATATTGAAAAAAATATCAGGAAAATTGTCCGATTCGTCCAAATATCGGTGATATATCGATTTGGAACCGATAAATTGGCGATAAAATCGGAGCATGGGAGAATGGATAAAAATTGCCTAAAAATCACCGAGTTTTTGACACTTTTTGGGCTTTTTTTAAAAATCAGTGATTTTTTGGGCTTTTTTAAAAAAATTTTTGAAAATTCTCATATTTGAATTTTTTACGAGGTCCAAATTTCACCGTTGTTTTTATATTGTCATTTTATTTTATATTATCCTTTTATTTTTAACACTTTTCATATTTATCTCATTAATCCTATTTTTAAAAATTATTATCACTTCACTATTATTATTATTTATATATATATATATATATATATATATATATATTTATCCTTTCAATTTTATTTAATTTTAAATGTTTTTATTTTAAAATATTAAAAATATAATTTTACCCAAAAAAATTGCTATAATATAAAAATTAAGAAAGTTCTAATATTTTATAAATTAAAATTAATTTGATAAGATAAATTATTAATAATTTTAATTATTTAAATAAATTAATGTTAATAGAAAAAGTTGTTACCAAATATAAATCTCATATAAAATATTTTATTTAATTAATTTAATTTTTCATTTAAAATGTAATAAAACATGTTTTAATAAAAATATTTTAAAATTTTTTAAATAAATATTGTCTTCAACAAGATAGGTTCCCTTCATTTAACAGTATGATAGAACCACACCGATCTTCATTTTGTTACTAAGGACTATTGCAATGTCATATGTATTATATTTATTTATAAATTATTTTTATTCAATAAAATCAAATATTTCTTAACTCAATTCTAACTTTATACGCTTCCAAAATTCTTATTTATTATTCTTAAAATTCAAGTATTGAATCTACCGATATATCTCTGCTTACGGATGTTTTTCTTCTTGATCTTATCTATGTCAATTACACCTACAAAATAACTTTAAAATGCGCATTCTTGCTTATTTTATCATTTTTTTTGAGTTTTTCCAAGCATTCTTATGAATTTTGAATAATTTTCGCTTCATCGATATTTGTGAAAAAATATCTACCGATATTTCTCTGATATGTCTGATATATTCATAAAATTATATGTAATTATCGATATTTTCATCCTTGTAAATACTATATATTCATGTTCCTATGTGTTCTTGCATATTTGACACAGATGGGATCACCTGCATTCACCAGAGAAGATCACAGCTGGGCTTAACCAGAAACCGATTTTTCCAGAAATTTTCACGAGCTGCTTCAACCTCAGCTCGCTCTTCTGGGGTTCCATAATCAGGATCAAACTCCCATATCTGTCTTCCCACGAAGTTGTTGGTGCTGTAGATGTAGGGAGCATTGCCTCCATCTGCAACCTTGAGCCTCCACATTTTCAAACTCACCAAACTGACGAGGTATATCTCTATATATATCTAAGTTTACAAATATGTGTGTCTCCCTTCCGAAAACACCTGCTGATCATGCAATCACCCGAAAGGTAAGACAAGCTTTTCTTTGCAATAAAATTAAGTTGAAATGATACAGACCAAGCACAGAGAGATAGGCGCTGGGTAGGCAGAGAAGAGAGAAAGTTCAGAAACTTGGAATGGCGAGTTCCAGGTGGGAATCGCTCATTCATATAGAACCACACCGAGTCAATCACCAACCCCCATGACTTGTATTTATGAATGAGAATACTAACATTTAATTTATGCTTATCTATGTATATGCATTGATGTCAATGATATTAAATTGATTTCTAAATTCAAGGTCTTGTTACATAAATTTATACATTTTTAGAAAATTATTTTGGGAGTCCAGGTACAGTCCCTGATAGATATCAGTCTATTCAATCATAAAATTAATATGCTTTAAGACATACATAAAGAAATGATATATCAGACTCATAGTCAAACTATAGTTGAATTGATGATGTCATAATTATATAATTAATATATTATTAAAATTAAAAATAGTTACAAAAATTAAAATAATAATTTATATATTATTTTAAAATCAAAATTTTATTTGAAAATCATAAAATTATTTGAAAAACAGAAAATTAGTTTCAAATCATAAATTTAAATTAAAATCAAAATTTTAATTTAAAATTAGAAAATTTTAAATTTTATTTTTAAATCATAAACTTATTTTAAAAATCAGAAATTTATTTAAAATCTAAGTGACACAATTTTTAGATATTTATTTAAAATCATAAGGTTTTCATTAATTTAAATTAAAATCACAAATTTTAAAATATGAAAATGGGGGAAGAGTTGCTAAAGAAAGGGAGAAAAAGGGGCAGCGGTAGGAGGTGGAAAGAGCAGTGATGGTCAGACCGGCTAGTCCGAGTGGGTTTTTAAAACACAGTTTAACATGAATGGTTCAAAGGAGAATTTTATGGTCCGGTGTACCAAAGTTAGATTTTTGACTCTTGGACTTATATATTTAATTATGACCTTTGATTTGAAGTGTACAAACGAAGAAGAAAAAAACTTCTTGTCAATTTCTAGTTGGAGGCTTTTTCTATCAATAACTAAGTAAAATTGTATTTATATTGAATTTTGGAGGTTAATAATTTAGTAATGGAAGTTAAGTAATAATAGTTTATATTATTAAAATATATAATTTATAATAAAAAATAATGTATTATTTAATATCATCTTCATTTTTATTTTATATCAATGTTATTTAAAAATACAGAATAATAATTTTTATTTTTTTTATCAATCATTTAACAAAAAATTAATTCTTATAAACTAAGGAAGTTGAGCTTATTATGAATTCTAAATTTATTATATTAGATAACTAAAAAAAATAATTTCAATATAAGTCATTTAAAATTGCATTTTGCTTTAGTGTAATTCTCATAAATAAATTAAAATAGATTTTTTTATTTAAAATATTTTATTTATTACATGAAAGAACTAAGGATAAAAAAGCTAATTTAAAAAAGATAAATTTCACAATGAAATTATTTAATAAAAAAATCTTTATTTTATAAATGGATAAATATGAAATATAAAAAAGTTATTAAATTATTAAAATAAATTTAATAAATATGAATTTTATAAATCAATTAAAATAGATATTTAATAATTTTGATTTTATTGTATGAAGGATTCATTCAAACTCTATTTGGAAACTTAAGATATCAAGGCTCTTTTGGTTTTTGTCTATAAATACTTTATTATAACCCCTTGAGGATTAGATATTAGAGATCTAAGAGATTGCATATTATAGAGATCTTAGATATTAAAGACCTCTTATTCTTAAGAGAGGGACTCCTTGTGAGAAAGTCTAATTATCACACCATTCCCGATCTCTCATTAAAGAATTCGATGTTTTGACTATTTAGAATGAAGAATTGATGACAAAACTTGAATTAGGCAAATTATCTAATCAAGCTTGTTTTTGTAAGGTAAGTGATGCTAGTGTCCATGTTTAGGTTTGCATGCATACTTCATTTATTTTGTTTATTTTATCATTGACATTGCTAAGGGCTAGCAATGGCTTGGTTGTGGGGCATGATTAATTCCATAAATTGCATGGAAACAAGGGCAATTATCATATTTTAAGCTTGATTATAGCACCAAAAGCACCCTCTAACTAGTCAATTATATGCTACCTTGTGCATGCTCGATTTTCTCATATTTTCTTATAGTTTTTATTATTATTATTTTTTTTTTTATGTTTACAACCACTTTTATGAATAATGATGATCTTAAGATCATCTTAGGATATCCTAGATTCAAGAACAAGGCTTGAGTTGAGCCAAAGGATCAAAATCGCATGGAGGCCACAAGCGTTGTCCCATTTTGACCAATAAAAAGTTTTAACTTGGTTGAAGGAGCTACAAATTTTCAAATGACTTGAAACTTGTTAGGCTCTTGACTCCTTGAAGTTCAATCTCGCCAAATCTCAGAAGATTTGAAGGTCATTTGCTTATGCAAATAAATTAGGAAGATAAGTGACACCACCTTGGGGTGCCATAGTAATGCAAATTGACACCACTTTCAAGGGGTGCCGCCACTTTCTATAAAAGGTGAGGGCAAGACATTGCCAAAGTGGCATTGCCCCTTGGCAATGCCGCTTTTGCTATTGGTGTCGCCATTTTGTATAGGATCCATAGGAATGTGTGGAGCCTACCTTTTTTTGGATACTTCCAAGTAACCATTTGATCTTTCACTTGATGGAAAACCACCTTGGGTATGGTTGGAGAGCCTATAAAAGAGGTCCTTGACAGTTGTTATGGGGTTCCTTCTTTGTTCTTCACTTTGGCTTTTTGATATAGCTTTTGGAAAAAAGAGATCTTGGAAGCGATTGGAGTTTAGGTTATCTTCTTTTTTTTCCTATGTTGTTTGGATTATTTTATTTGCTTTGAACTCATTTTCTTCAATTGTAATCAAATATTCTTGCTTTCATTTTATCAACGTATTATTAGACTTGAGTATTGGATTTTAATGTTCAATTTCTTGCACTCTTTTTTTATTCTTAAGTTTAGTTTGTTTTCATGTCTTTCGAGTAGCCAAATAGGCTAAGGAAAAGGAGCCCTAGGGCACTCCCTTTTATCCTTGGAATGATCCTCTAATTTTGGGTATTTATAAATTTAATCGGCTTGTAATTTGGATTTCTTCAACTTTTGTGAAATTGTCATATCTCAAAGTTTGGAAATTGAAGTTTAGGGGGGGCTTTAAAGGTATGTCAAATGTATAACAAGGATTTTGACTTGAAATGACAATTATTGAGCCCTTAATATTGCAATTTGGCAAGCAAACGAGTATTAGGAACTTTAAATGTTTTATAAAAAAATCCAATTAATAAGTTTGAGACTTTTGATTCAATTCAATTGTGGTTTCATTGAGAATATTCCAATTAAGAAAACCCATAAGTGTCTTGGCTGAGTTAATTTAATTAAGGATTATTTCATGGTGAGAAGGAAACCAGTGAACCCCCATTTTCTTAGCATTTAATACAAGTTTTGAATCAAATTTGCTTAGTTTATTTTCCCTTGTTTTTCAAAAAAATTCACAAACCTCTTTTCTTAATCAATTGAAAAAAAAAAAGATTTTTTCCTAAAAAAAATCTGGCATTCATCCTTCAAATCTCTCCATCTCACTTACATTCCAAGGTCACCTCCTTGAGGTTCGATACCTAACTCTTTAGGATTTTTAAAGTTACCATCTCATCCTTATACTTGGGTAACCATCTTTTGATACACATACATTTGGGAGCAATCAATAGCACTTTAAATCATAAGAAATGGTGAATCAAACAATGTTTCATAATCTATACAAAGGCTTAGATACTTTGAAACTATGTACTTACATGTAGCTCACACTTAACTTAGAATGGAATACCATATTCGAGAATGACTTGAAATAGAATACCACACTTTGTTAGAATTGAATACCACACTTGGAAAGGAAGGAGAGAAAAATGGTGAATCAAACAATGTTTTGTAATCCCTACAAAAGCTTGGATACTTTGAAACTATGTACTTACATGCAACTCACACATAACTTAGAATGGAATACCATATTCGAGAATGACTTGAAATGGAATACCACACTTTGTTAGACTTGAATAACAAATATCACACTTGAAAAAGAAGGAGAGAGGGATGATTGCTAGAATGACAAAATACAATAGAGGGGGTCCTCCCCACCTAAAATGATGCTTCCACTAGAAGGGTTGCACCTGTCTAACGGAGACATGTCTTATGTCTTTTTCAAATAAGGTTTGAAAAGGTGTTCGGAAAAGACATCACTTTATGCTAATGGACTTTTTTATTAAGTCCACAAGCATGTGGGCCTAGGTCAAGCCCAAGTCCATGCCTAGCTAGTTGAGCCCACACATATATATTAGCCCAGGTCTAAGCCCATATTTCTTTTAAGCCTGGAAAATGCTTATAAAGTCTTGTTCCAACTACTAATCTTCAAATATGGGACTACTTTCTTCCACCATATTTTCCATAATTGTATATGTCACTTTGAGCTTAATTTATCATTCACCCATAAATAGCATGTAAACATATTATGTTCATCTACTCATGAAGGTCCTAGTTTAAAGTATTTTTGGAGCTCACTCAAATTTTAGCTAAAGTTGCCTTTTAATTGTTGTTCTTTTTTTTCAAAAAAAAAAAAAATCACTTTTCCAACAGTTCATTTAATTTGCATGCACTACAAGAAAAAAAGGGAATTAATGACGCTTTTTAAGCGTCATTAAAAGTATAAGATGACGCTTCTCTAAAGCGTTCTCGTCTCCCCTGTCATTGTAGGTTTTAGTCAATAATGACACTTTTAGGAAGCGTCATATTTGATTGATACTTTCAATGACACTTAAAGAAGTGCCATCTTTGAGTAGTTTTTACTAAAATAATTTTTATAAAATTGTCATTGTTGACACTCCTACGGGCATCATCTTTGGATTATTTTTCAATGACACTTAATAGAAGCGTCATCTTTAAGCATTTTATTTTAATAATAATATTGCTATTATGTTTTTAAAATAATGAATTTCCTATATAATTAAATAAAAGCAAAAGCAATTATAAATCATAAAATTAAATTGAATTGTACAAATTAAAATATCTCCAAATATTAATATACAATGGCTTAGTTTGAATAAAAATTATAATTACTTGTATAAAAATTATAAATTTGTTCATTAGATCAAAATATTTCAATGAGAATTTTTAAATCCAATAGAAGAATAAATACCGGTGCAATAACTACAAAAAGAAACCATCATCAACAAATGCCTAGTTAAACCTCCTAATGATTTAAATGATATCATCTTCATGATTTTCAGTATTGCTTCATTGTAATAATTTCCCTTCTTCTTGTAAGCCAATTTCTTTTGCAAGCTGCAAATAAAAAAAATATAAAACTTTTAATTTATACATATAACAACCAATATAATTGAAACAAAGAGGATATAAGAATAGAAAATAATCTAACACGTTAATTAGCTTTTGTTCAAGTAAAGCAATAAAACAAACATACTAATATTCTTCTTATTGGATCAAAGGTAAAAAGTTTTACTAGAGTATATAAATTATTAGTGTTAAAAAATACTGCTACTAAGTAAGATAATTATCTCAATTATTAAGTGTACAACCACATGAATATGTCTTAGTTCCCTTAATTATTGAAAATATCCATTTTAAAATGATTTATACTATGTTGATAGTGAAGAAAAATGAATCTTCATTTACCTTGTCATTGGCATCATCCCCATCAAAGTCTTCTTCATTAGGCTCTTGCTTCAGAGAGGTTATCAATAACATTAGAGTAATATAAAGCAAAAGAGGTTAATTAAAAAAAATAAAAATAAACATTGATAGATTTACCTTTTCACAAAATAGCTATATTTTAAGATGATTAAAAATTAAAAGAGATTGTTTATGTAGCTCACCCATGTAAAGTTATTCCATTCATGTTTAAAGAGAGGTGAATTAAAAAAAAACCAAAAAATAAAGATTGACATGTTTACCTTTATTCACAAGATAACTATATTCTAAAATTCCTTAAAGATGCCTAAAAATTAAAAATTAACATAGATTGTTTATATAGCTCACTCATGCAAAGTTATTCAATTCATGTTCACACATGCAAATAGGTTTCAGCATGCATTTATGTTCCACGACCTATGTAATACATTAATTTGCCATCAATTTTGAATTTAGGGATGTAGGCAATGGGGGGCCAATATCCCATGATTTCAAGACTTGCCAGTGTTATTGGCAGCCTTAAGGACTGAAGCTTAGGGTAGGAAACAATATATAGGTGCTGAATAGAGATACGTTTTGGGGATCCAAGGAGGCTAAGGATTCTAGCTCATTTATTTGAAAATTAATCATAGGGGTATCTAGATTTCAAATTATATTAAAAAGGAAAAAACACTTAATTATTACCTTAATAAAAAAAATACACAAGCTTTTCCACAACTACTAATGTTGCAAGTTAAAACTCGTGTGACCTTTGACTTTCAGTTGCCCTACCATCACTATAATTTTTTCTAATAAATTTTCCAACTAAACTTGAATTTGAGAGTGCTTATTATCTTATTTGTTGTCTGTAAATTCCTAGCCCCATTCCCATGGTAGTTGTGCGTAGTTTATCTATAATTGTTTTGTGAATATTCCAATATACCTTTTACATATATCAAGAGTGTCATACTAACTTTCAACATAGATAAAACATCTACTTTAAAATGGAAACTAAAAGAATTTAATTACCTTTCTCATTTTGAAACTCCAAGCTCATGGCTACCCACTTGTCCTCACCAATGGCTAGAATTGTAATCCCCTTGGGGAAGCTAACATCTGGAAAGGATAGATGCACTTTGATCTTGCCATGGAGCAAGTAACTCATTTTTTTGGTGGTCATCTTTGTGCTAAAAAATTGAAAATTTGAAAATTGAAATTTTTACTTAAAACCAAAGGAAAGTAATTAATAATGATTATATACTTTACAACCATAATGAAATTGCAATTAAACTAAAGAAAAGTAATGGCAAGCTAGCAAGCACTAACCGAGCGGGGTTAGGTGAAATCTCATCTACAAGTTTAGGATATTCAATTCCAGAGAGTTTGAGAGATGAAGAGTTTGATGGGGCTTTGGTAAAATATATTTCTACTTCACAAGAGGTAAATATTGGTTTGATACATTTTTATAGAATGTATTTAGGTTTATTTGCTTATTATTTAAGACTCTTCTTATATAACATTTGATGTTTATCAAAAAGGGCTACATAGAGTTATAAAAGAAAGGGGATATTTGTGTGGTTGTTCAACATGCAATTTCTCCAAAATAAGTTATTCATATATAATTTGATTTGTTCTCATCATTGTAGTGTTTGGCACATATTCAGGTTTATTGAACAATATCATATTTAATTAGTTTCTTACTGCCTATAAGTTTGAGCAACATGCTGATGATAGAACTAGACACCTAAATAATCACATATACTTGGAGAATGGCAAGCCAATTTATAGTATCATTAATCAATAGCTTAAGACCACCCTACTCAATGAATTACATGAAGTGATAAAACCAATAGCTTTTAGATAGATAAATGCAATATGCCGATAGAAATAAGGCAACAAATAAAAATCAAAATTCATTGCTAGTATTGAAAAACTCACAATTTATCCTTATCACTTCATCCCTAAGCCTTTTTATGGCAACTTGAATTCCACTCCATGATGCAATGAGGTAGGTTCCCTGGGATATTACTTTGTCCAGTCAAATTACTAATTAAAGGATGCAAATTAACTAAATAACTAAGGTATAGTGTTATGACATTTGGAATGTAAGTATCAACCCACTATAAGAATATTAAACTAATTTGTTTAAAAGTTGAAGTGCATCACTTGCTAAAAGGAAATAATCTTAGCCACTATTGGTTGTTTCCGTCCATAAGTTTAACTTATATGCTATTATTATATTAGGCTAATTTTTAATTACTATATTCTAGTTAATATAATTCCTAATGGAGCAACTTCTTTAAAAAAGAAAGTATGAAAATGTGTATAGCCTTTTAGTTAAAAAAAGATATTAAATGGAAAATTTTAAAGTTAATATTAAATCAAATTAATCTCCATAAATAGAAAAATATTGTCTTGCTTTTCAAACACTATCCAAATTACCTTTCTAAGTTGATAAGATAGTCATGAATAACTTTTAAATATTAAAATCATTGAATTTTTAAATGATAAAATTTGATTTTTGAATATTAAAATCATTGAGTTCTTAAAAAAAAAAAAAAAACTTTTTCAATTAATATTTATTAACTATCATTATACAAAAAAATTCCCAAAAATAAATATTAAGACTTCAACCGGTAGGGTCTAAACTACCAAGTATTTATTATATTAAAATCATTGAATTTTTTAAATGATAAAATTTTGAAATTTGATTTTTGAATATTAAAATCATTGAGTTCTTAAATTTTTTTTTATTTTAAAAAGAAGTCAATTAATATTCTTTAAATATCATCATGCAAAAAAAATTCCCAAAAATATATATTAAGAATTCAAAGTGCAAGCTACCAAGTATTTGATATAAATAAAAAAACCAACTTAGAGATAGGTTTCTACCATTCAACTTTGCCTCTCCCAATAAGACAATACAGAAAAATAGAGGATGAAAAAAAGGGATAAATATGAGTTCAATTAGCAAATAAAAGATAATGCAAATTAAAACATATAAAAACCTTGTGAGTTGATGTCTCAAAGGCTTACAGGATTGTTAGAATCCAAAATTAAAGGAATCTATTTAAGCTAAATTGTAAGCAAGAAGGTAATGCAGAACATGTCATTATCACCTGCCACATTTTTTTTGGAATACAACAACAATCATGCCTCAGTTTCACCATTTTGCTGCCTTTAGCTATTCATTTTATTGACAATCATCGAACCAATTTGAAAACAAATAAACTTGGCTACCTCCATCCCACACAAGGGGAGCTATCTGTAAAGTATCTTAAAATTTGAAGGTTTGCTC
This sequence comes from Vitis vinifera, assembly GCF_030704535.1. Lineage (NCBI taxonomy): Eukaryota > Viridiplantae > Streptophyta > Magnoliopsida > Vitales > Vitaceae > Vitis > Vitis vinifera. The sequence continues at coordinate 23,340,905 of NC_081813.1, read as the reverse complement.
GCAATTGCTATTAGCTTAACAGTAGAGGCATCCTTTAAAAATTAGCATGAGGGAAAAACTCATCCACCCTATTAAAATGTTCATTGACGAAGATAAGGACCACGTGACAGTCAATTAGGCATTTTGTATTTCATCTTCAATCTTTCAGGGGCTGGATTAGAATGATAACCAAAATACCGAAATTCCAACCATCAGTTTCGAGTCATTCCTTCTCTTAGCCTTCATATCCTCTACTCTTAGCCTAATAAATTGAAGAAGTTCCTCTCTAAGTGTAAACTTCCATTATGAATTTCTAGATCAAATATAGCCCACCTTTGAGGAACAGTGAATTGCATTTGGGGGACAAGGAATACTCTGTTTTGAAGCTACCTTATAGCTTTTGCTCTGTTTCAGCAAACTGCTGACCTTTCACTTTTTTTTTCCACTTAAAAAGACATAAAATGCCCTGGAAATCATTCCATCTTAACCATAAATCAATTTTCCTTGAATTGGTTTCCACTTATTGATTTTTTTCTCTAGTAGACTCAGTGATATGCAATATATTTTTTTGCATAATGATGGGCTTTTGTACACAAAATTAATAAAGGGAAATGTAAAATCTAGAATCATTCCAACTAGAATCATTCCAACTAAAAACAAGAAAGACTATGATAGGGCAGTTTAGTCACAAAAATGGGATTCCATAGTTTTCAAGTCACAACCTTGAAAGTTAACCACCCAACATAGACCAAGACAACCCCCACGCAGTCAACTGGAAGCTGAGACCCAAAGCCTTATTGAAAGGCATAACACCAAAGCCCTACAAGAAGCCAAGACACCTAAAGCTTTCCTTGGATAAAACCAGTGTGCCCGACTTCTCTACGATTGGGAAAGCTTCAATGACGAATTGTTCAAAGGGTTAGGGTTCAAGAGTGGGTCTCTTGCTTTCTTAGATCCCTCTAACCCTCTTCTCAATCAACTGTAGAAAACCAATAAATCGTATATAACCCAAAACAATTGCATCAACCAATTCAAGATTTAAGATTAAAATTTTTTCTATCTGATTTACGTCTTTTTTCTCCCATTTTTGGGTAACCAAACAAACCAATAAGAAAAGAAATGAGAGTACCTTCATTGTGTTGGTAACATTTTCTCATCGATTGGTTGTTGTTGGTGGCCGGCAACGTGGGTGATTTCCCTGGGTTAGGGCTCGAAGTGTTTGGAATATGAGTTATTGTGTTTAGATGGGAAAAAGAATGAAATATATATCAGTAACTTCAATGACACTTGATAAAAGTGCCAATGTTGCTCTCCATTCAATGACACTTATAAAAGTGTGCCAAGGTTACTCTCCACTTCCTACCATGATGCTTTTTAAAGGTGTCATATTAAAAGCGCCGTTGAATCCAATATATGTATCACAAAAGCGCCAAGGTTTAAAAATATTCTATAAGCGCCAAGATTGACCCAATTCCTTGACATTTTTTTGAAGCGCCAAGGAATCAAGCGTCATAACTTGCATTTTTTCTACTAGTGATGCCATATTTCACATAAAGAAAGGTGTTGAGTAGATCTAATAATTGAATTAAAAAACATGTTGAGTCATCAAACATTTCTATACATCTTTTCAATGTACCATCAACATTTGTTATGAAATTTGCTCTCTTGCTGCTTGTGCCTAAGGTGTGACCTCCTAAACAAAACTAGAGCCTGTTGCCTTCTCATGATAGAGAATATTGTTCAATGCGAATCTTTTATGTATTGATGTATTCTTGAAAAAATATGTTTCTTTATTAAATGAGGAAAAGTGTTGGGAACATACTTGTAAGCATTTTATCTCTTGGGAGAAAAAAAAATTTATGAGATAGGGATGACATATAGAAATTTTATGGGGTGGATAAAATTCTGAAAGAAGAGATAGAGACACCTAATGGAATAGGAAAACATGGGATGTTTGAGGCCTTGACTTTTATTGATGTGTTCTCTTTCCTCTGTAATAGTCTTTTATGATATAGTGGACATTATTGTCTTACTCATATATAGATGTAGGCATTCCTAGTCAAACCATATCAAAATTTTCTTTCTGTGTCGTGTTTATAGTTATTTCATAACTCACATGTAGTGAAGCTTCCCCTCCCACAACAGTTTCCGTCATATATATTTGAAATCAATATCCTATATATTCATTCAAAATCCTAGCCATGAAAGTAAATGGCTGACTTCACAAACCTTAAATGATATGTGATACTACATTTCTTGTGCATGCATTGGCCATCCTCTTCAATTGGTATTAAGAATGAATGAATTCCCATAATTATGCATGCATGGAATTTGAATCTAAAACATAGTGCACAAGAAAAACTTCTCAAGAACTTATATTATTCAAAGAATATTCAACATTGTCCATCAATTCATGAGCACGTGATCAACAAAGGTAGAAGAAAAAGGGAAAAGGACACAAAGTAGCAAAAGAGACTGAACTGCATCCATTGGTACTCTCTCTCTCTCTCTCTCTCTCTCACACACACACACACACATATATATATATATGCTTCAAAAAGCATGCTAGCTGCAGCTTAAGGCAATGGAACCAACTGGTGGTATTCTGCAATAGCTCGCAAAGGGTAAATATTCCTATAGATTGGATAGTATATCATACAAGTCTTCAGGGAAGCTCCAACAATTTCCTGCCATAAATGAGTAATCAATGGTTAGGCCAACAAAAATTCAAGCATAACAATTTGTTGATTGTGTGAGAGCCATTTTTTTTTCCTTTCCCTTTAGAAATAAGGTTGCTTCATAGAAAATCACATATTGCATGCAATATAGCTTAAACGGATGGACTTTTAGAGTTAAGGAGAGTGTTAATCGGATTTTCAAAATTTGTTCCCATGTTTTATGGTGCAAATTTCTTGAATTGGACATAGAAAAAAGAAGCTGTTTTTTCAAGTGATTTTAGATCTTAACTGCCGACTTCTACTTTTTCTTTTCCTTAAGGAAATTGATGTCTAGAACAATAGAAAAATGCAATAACAGATTAATGTATGTTCAAATGAAATAATGAACCACCTGTTGGGGAAAATCTCCGTCTTCCATTTGAGAATTGACCAGGAGCTTTGCTGCTCAGTGAAGAGGTGTTGGGTCCCTTTCCGCCTATTGAAAACAGAACTTCAGAACTAGAATTTTAGGGAGAATTCACATTCTAAAAAGTAATGTCAAGGACCACATTAAACTATTAGAACTGACCTGTCCAGAATGAATTAGCCCCATTAGAGTCCACCCAGTCTGTATCAAATTTGACTGGTTTCCTTCAAGAGGTGTATATTTCTGTATCACCAAGCACAAGATAATTTTACCTTTTTCTTCTCCACTGTGAGATTTCATATGATCAATAACTTTCTCCATATATCAGTTTATGTCTTCAATCTCTAACACGCAGGATACACGAAGCAAAATGCAGCAAAATTTTGTTTTATGCATGAATAGAAATTCAGAAAATTATATTGCTAATTGGAATTTTATGCCTTTTGCTTAGGCATAGTTTGAAAATGTGGTTGATGGGCATCAGATTCGTCAAAGGATGGTGGCATGCATAAAAGATATCACAACTTACCTTGTCCGAGCATGAAAGATAGCTTTCTCCCCAACCACTATCATCTAGCTGTAATTTGAGTAGAAAATCAACTACTTTGCGAACAGCAAGACAGTTGTGGTACGTCTTGCTAGCAGCTGCTAGCCCTCTTAGTGCAAACCATGTGCCATAGGTAAAGCATACTCCCCAATTACCATACCTTTGTAAATGTTTCTTCATGTAAATTGAACATTCAATAATTCATGCAAAAACATGTGTGCAAATTCTTGAGCAAATCTAATAGTTGAGCTGAGAAACATATATACCATGAGCCATCAGGCATTTGTATTTCTTCAATGTACTGTACAACATTTTTTATGAAAATTTCTATCTCTTGCTTCCTATGTCCAGGGTATAACCTCTTTAAAAAAATTAAAGCGTGGATTGCTGATGCAGTGCACTCAACATGCCTGGACCATTCTTCTATCAATCTTGAAGTAATTTAAAGCAAAAGAAATCAACATGGCTGAATCAAGGTATAATTAGGAATCTTACTAATGTTCAATGACAACATCTTCAAACATTTCAGTAGGATTTAGCAACTGAAAACATTCAAGGATTCCATTGATTTAGAAAGATAGATAGATACACACACACACACACACAGAAAGAGAGAAAGAGAGATTCCATTAACAGAGTTTAAAGTTTCTTCAATATGTTGAGGTAATTGTCAAAATACTCAAAAAAAACTCCACAGAAACCGAGAACTCTGAGAACTCTGGTCCGTTTATTATATTCTGCATCCATCTATATACAGATATATATCCTATACACGGAGTCTAAATTCCTAAATTGTATATGGTAACATTAACAAATACATGGTAAGCCAATCTGTCAATCTTTTCCTATATGTACAGCCAATTTGATTCCTAATTTGTATATGGTAATATTAACATTTCCTATATGTACAACCAATTTGATTCCTAATTTGTATATGGTAACATTAACATCCCCCTTCAAATTGATGTTGGTAAGTCAACCAGCAACAATTTTCCAACAAGAAATTGATGTCTCTGTCGAGTCAAAGCTTAGGTGAAGATATCAACCACTTGGAGATCAGAAGAGATGTGAGGAAGAGATATCACCCGACTTTCCAAGGTGTCTCGAATAGAATGACAATCAACCTCAATGTGCTTGGTACGTTCATGAAAAATGGGATTGGTGGCAACCTGAATAGCACTAGTGTTATCAGCATGAAGAGGTGTAGAAGTAGTCTGAGGAAACCCAAGCTCCTCAAGAAGACCGCATAGCCATACAATTTCAAAACAAGCAGTAGACATGGCACGATACTCGGCCTCAGTAAAGGATTTTGAAACACGATCTTGTTTCTTACATCTCCAAGAAATTAAGGCATCACCTAAAAACATACACCAACCTATAGTAGATCAACATGTATCTGGACACCCAACCCAATCAGCATCATTATAGGAAACAAGTTGAAGAGAGGAGCCGGTAGGAAAGAACAACCCATGAGTAGGTGAACCTCGAAGATAGCGGATGATGCGTCGAACTACAACAAGATGGAGATGCCGAGGAGAAGTCATAAACTGATTGACCTAATGAACAGCATAAGAGATATCAGGTCGAGTAGTGGTCAAGTAGATAAGACTCCCAACCAGGTGCTGACAGAGAGTAGGATCATCCAGAAAGTCCCCTTCATCTTTCCTGTATTTGACATTTACCTCCATAGGAGTATCAAAAGAAGAAGTGTCCTCCAAACCAGCCAAAGTGATAAGATCTTGAATATACTTATGCTGGTTCACGAAAATACCACTAACCCGATGATGAACTTCCAATCCTAAGAAGTATATGAGTTGTCCAAGATTTTTCATGTGGAAAGTTGTATGTAATAGCTGTTGAAGCTTAGTAATCAAACCACAATCAGTGCCAGTAATGATAATATCATCCACATAAACCAAGAGAAGGACTATACCTGACGCAGACGTGTGGAAGAAGATGGAAGAATCATACTGACTTTGGGTAAAACTAAAGGAAAGAATTGTACTGTGAAACTTCTCAAACCAAGCCCGGGGCGCTTGCTTGAGCCCATACAAAGAACGTTTTAGCTTACAAACATCATGAGGAGAAGAATTAGTCATACCAGAGGGAAGCTTCATGTAAATCTCTTCTTGGAGATCACCATGAAGAAAAACATTCTTCACATCCATCTGATGTAGTTGCCATGACTGTGAAGCGGAAATAGCTAAGATGGTTCGAACAATGGTTATTTTGGCAACAGGAGCAAATGTCTCCTCATAATCAACCCCATATTCCTACTTGTTACCCAAAGCTATGAGGTGAGCTTTGTACCGGTCCAAAGAGCCATCAGAATGAAGTTTTACAGAGAAAACCCATTTACTCCCAATAGGTTTGATTGTAAAAGGACAAGGAACAATATCCTAAGTATGATTCTCCTCAAGTGCTTGAAGTTCTGCTTGCATTGCATTTTGCCAACACTCATGTTCCATGGCTTGTTTGTAACAAAAGGGAATAGAAATAGTGGATAAAGTAGCAACAAGAGAGACAAGAGAGAAGAATCCATACTAATAAGGGAGTCGAGAAAGACGAGTAGACCGATGAAGAGTGGTGGAAGTAGGAGCAGGATCAGGCTCCGGGTCAAGATCAGAAGGGGACATAGAGGAAGTGGAATTGGATTCATGTCGACTACTTCTTTCATACACAAAACCAAGTTTGAACCTTTCCACAATTGTTGGGGATTCAGAAAAACTAGGCAGAAGAGATATAGATGCAGATGGCAACCCAACATGAGATTGAAAGAAATATTGATTTTCAAAGAAAATTACATTCCAGGAAACTCGTATACAACTAACATGGGGATCATAACTAACATAACCCTTGTGAGGGATAGCATAACCAAGAAAAGCACACTTAACAGACTGAGCAGTATGTTTATGTCGTTTATGAGTAGGTAGATGCACAAAACAAACACAACCAAATGTACGAAGATCAGAAAATAAAGGAGAATGACCAAACAACTTAGAGAAAGGAGAAACATGATTTAACATAGGAGAGGGTAAGCGATTGATCAAATGAACTGCAGTAGAAAGTGTTTCACACCAAAAACGAGGAGGAACCGATGAGTCAAGTAAAAGAGTTCTTACCACATCAAGAAGGTGGCGATTTTTCCTCTCAACAACATTGTTTTGTTGTGGTGTCGAATGATAAGAACGCTGAGAGATGATCCCTTTACTTTGAAGAAAGTCCTAAAACTCATTAGACATGTATTCTCCGCCAGAATCAGAGCGCAAGACCTTGATGTTGGCAAAGAATTGAGTCTCAATAAGTGCAAGAAAGCGCTTAAAGACTGAAAAAATTTCAGCCTTAGCCTGGAGGAAGTAAACCCAAGTAAAGCGACTAAAGTCATCAATGAAAGTAACAAAGTACTTGTAATGTGCATGAGAAACAATAGGTGCAATCCCCCAAACATCACTATGTATAATATCAAAACATTGTGAGGCATGAGATGCGGAATGAGGAAAAGGTAGAACTTTACTTTTGCCAAGTTTGCATGTGTACAATCGAAAGAAAGATCAAGAGAAGAACATGTTTTAATTCCCAATAATCTAAACTTAAACAAAGTACGAAGTACATCAGAGTTTGGGTGGCCAAGACATCTATGCCACATCTTATGTCCAAAACCAACAACATTACATGCAAAGGAAAGTAAAGGAAAACTAGGAATAATAGTGGAAGGAGAAACATGAAGAGGAAAGAGTCATCCCACTTTAGGCCCCTTCGCGATTATTTTCCCAAACATTTGATCCTGCACAACACAACCAAAACGGGAGAAATTGACATTACAATTATTATCAACCAATTGACCAACAGAAAGAAGATTTGTAGAGAGGTCAGGAGACACAAAAACATCAGTTAAGGAAGAGGAAAGATCACCAACAGCACTGATAGGCAGAGAACTGCCATCAGTAGTGTTAATTTTCAGATTTCCATCATAATTTCTAACATTAGAAAGAACGGTATTCTTCATATGGTTAGAAGCTTCAGATTCAAAATACCATGGCTTAGAAGAAATCGTATGATTACTTGAGAGCCCAAAAGCAGAAAAAACAGAAATGATACTTTGTTGTACCATTTCAGGAGTGAGTGTGTTCGGGTTTGCTAAGGCTGTAGGAGTAGGAATAGGAACAATCAAAGAGGCAGCAGGCAATGCAGCAGAACTAGAGGCACCAATGGAGACATGATAATTAGTATTATGCTTCCTTTCAGACCGAATGGGACAAACAGAGATGATATGACCTTGTTTCTTGCAGTAGTTACAAGACTTCTTGGGACAATCCCGAGCAATGTGACCAAAATCTTTACAACTAAAGCACTAGACAACACACATATCTCGACTCTTATTCCGCCCCTATGCTGCATAAGCTATAGAAACAGGTGCACTAACATTAGACCGATGTTCCATGGTAGCTTGAGTTACAATACATTGATCCTCGTGCAAAAGTTCACTCAAGCAGGCATCCAGAGATGGTATAGGATGACGATTCATTAGATTAAACCGTGCAATTTCAAAGTCGGGTTGTAGCTTCATCAAGAATTGATCTTGCTTGCTGGTTGCATGCACTGCTTGGACAGTAGAGAGAGTTGCAGCGGGAACATTAACATAAACAATGTCGGAATAATCAGTCCAAAGAGTTTGAAAAAAAATATTCCTCGATTGAGAGACTTCCTTGTGTGAAATTACCCATCTCATACTCCAATTGAAAACACCTAGTAGAGTTGTCTTGATTGTAAACCATGTGGAGATAATTCCACATAGCAGCAACAGTTTTATAAGGCCTCATACTGAGAACAAGGTGAGATTCAATCGAGCTAAGGATCTAGGTCATAATTCGAGCATCCTTAATTTCCCACTTAGACAAAGCCTCAGCATCACGAGGTGCAGGATTACTCCCATCAATATGACCCCATAATTCTTTTCCTTTGATAAATAATTTAAATTGAAACTCCCAAGGACAATAATTTTTGCCAATAAATCTAATAGGAAACAATTCCAACTTATCTGATGACATGATGCAACCGAGAAACAAATGAAATAGCCCACTAGAAAATTGGAACAGAAACGGCCAAGAACCAAGTCGCGATGAACCCAATCAACACTGTTTTTTATGCCAAGCCTTTGATTGGTAGAAGATCACGAACTCCACTCAAAAGATGTCGAAACCTTGCTCTGTTACCATGTCAAAATACTCAAAAAAACTCCACAGAAACCGAGAACTCTAAGAACTCTAATATGTTTATTATATTCTGCATCCATCTATATACATATATATATATATCCTATACATGGAGACTAAATTCCTAAATTGTATATGGTAACATTAACAAATACATGGTAAGCCAACATGTCAATCTTTTCTTATATGTATAGCCAATTTGATTCCTAATTTGTATATGGTAACATTAACATTTCCTATATGTACAACCAATTTGATTCCTAATTTGTATATGGTAACATTAACAGTAATTACTTCCAACCATTTGGAAGCTCATGCAGACTCCAAGGCTGATAAACCACCATTTTTACTCTACAAAGGTATATAGAAAATGGGGTTTATTGATACTAGAGAAATAATTCTAAGAAAGGTAAATCCAAAGGAGGAAATATAAAAAAGTTTCCTATAATTCTAAAATCACAAAATCCATGATTTGTTTTGTAATTGATACAACCGTGGATATAATACAAGAAAGATTATCCTCACCTGTAGGGAAAACAGGAGATTGACAGAATCATATAGCCGTTCGGGTTTAATTTTTTCCCCAACAATTTCTAGCGGCATTATTGAGAGAATGAGACAACATTGTAACAGAGATGAGAGTTAAATGGAAAACCATGCCACAAGTATATGAAGTGTTTGAACAGAAATTAGTTACCTTCAAACTTTCTGTAGTGTAATCAGAAACTTGCCAACCATGATCCCGATCTGAGAATGTCCAAGATCCCATAGAAATGTGTTTGTACATGCTTCTAAAATCACCATAAGGATTGTCCCTAACCTGCAAGATTAATTCTCTTTCAAGTGGCATCAAAAAATAATGATGGTTGATAAGAAGAGATGATTTAAGAAATTCAAGACAACACTTGAGATTTCTTTATGAAGTCATGTCCTTTCATGAGCGTGGCTCCAATTTCATCTGTGAGATTACAAGCTATCAGCACTTGAATGGCAAGACTGGTGTCCCACTGCTGACTACTAGCGGTCCGCATATCTCAATGAAAATTATCAAAGTTAGGACTTTGAATGAAGGTCAATCTCAAATACAAAACAAACTCTAAAAAAGAAAAATTTTTGGATCTAACCTGCATCTTAATTCCATCTTCTGCCATCCATATATAATCCGGGAGCCTAGCAAGGTGCTTCTTGAAAGAATCCCCATATGGATCTTCTACCCAACAAGCAAGCATACACAATACCTGCTCAATTTAAGAGACATTCTTCGATTAGAGTTTCTTTTTCCTTTTAAACATCTCATAACACGGACAATCGTGTTACCTTCTCCACACATGCCATGGTAATATACTGATTATTTTTATCTTCATAATGGATGTGTTTCATTGTTGTTTCAAGAGCCTTTTCCCTCAACTTGTTGAAGGGCCAATGAGTCAGAAAAGGCTCGGTAAATATGTATATACCATCCCACATCAAATCCTATATTAACGAACGGGAATAGTAGAGATTCTCCTGCAATAGAAAATTTGACAGAATGTCTCATGTAAGCATGAAATATTTGAAGGACGGATGGTTTTAGTATAACTAAAACTTACCTTTGCACAATGATGCTGGACTTTCTTCCAATTGACTTCATTATAAGGTTGAAGGAAGAGCTCTTCTCTTAGTTCTAGAACAAGAGGGGTGATTGGGCCAACAAATCGTTTACCATATAAGTAGGACATGGGCATGTTAACCATCCAAGAATAGCATCACATTTGTGTTGCACTTATGAAGCAATTTTTTTTTAAGAAAAGAGAAATCAATTTTTAGTATAAGATGGTTAAAGTAGACATGGAAGTGGCATTCTTAATATCAACCAAACAGCTTTCCAAAGCTTAGGTTTCTAACTCAGCATGTGTGACCCGATAACATAATAAGGTTGAAGATTGCATGGCTCGACTTGCCTCTTGTCTATTTTTTAGGCATTATTAGTGATTCTGTAACAACCTATTCACAACCATATAAAAATTATCCGTTCTAAGCCTAATGGACTCTCACAGTTTTAAAACACGTCTACATGATTAAAATGAACTCATACATATATAGTGTTAGAAACTTTTTCCTCTATCCAATGTGGTATATCACAAACACTCCGGCATGTCTAATAAGATTGAGGGTCAATCAAATAGACTTTCCTTATAAGACCAAACAAACTATCACACTTGGATTGAGAATTAACTATGATACCATTTGTGATGGTTTGTTCCCTCCCATGTAGATGTTGTTTACTCTACACCCAAGGGACCCTTACATTTTAAAACTCGTCTATAAAGTTAAGAGGATTTCATACATATACAACACCTTTAACTTTTTTACTAATTTGATGTGAGATATCAAAGATTTCATCATCCCCCTTCCTTACTTTTATGCAAGATAAGAGTTTAGCATGTAAAATACACTAAGGCTACGTCTGGTTGGCTGGATATAATATGGGATAGGATATAGTATATCCTATCCATATAGTATATCCTATCCTATGTTTGGTTAGTGATGGAATATGATAAGTTATCCCATCACTTATCCTATCCTATGTTTAACCAAATATGGATAGGAAAAGTGGTAGGATATATTATACACTCTATTTTTCATTCTTTTCATATGGGATATGTTAATCACATGGTAAGATATGAAATATACATATCCCATGCATCAAAAATTTATTTATTTTTTTATCAATTTTTTTATTTTTAATATATTCATTTTATAAAAGAAAAGAATTTATTATAAATTAAATTTACGATTAAAAAAGAAAAACTAAAAAAATATTTATAAAATAATATTAATATATGATATATAAATTATTTTTATATATTAAATAACATAAAATAATAATAATAAAAAGTGTAAACTTTAAATATTTTAATGATAACTATTGTTAAACATTAATGAAATTTCATTTTTTTTTAAATAGAAAATATTTGAATGTGATATATTTTTTATTTTAAACAATGGAAAAATAATATATATTTCATATTATTTTTTATTCATTTCACAAATCAAATATAAATATGTTATTTTAAAATATTAAATCTAGAGAATATGTATATCCAAGGATATCATATCCCATTGGAAATCATATAATTGGATATGCATATCCTTTCCAATGGGATATGATATATTAGAATATGCAAATTCTATCCTATCATATTTTGCCAACCAAACGTAGCCTAAATGCAAATTCAAGCATTTGAATAAAAATTAATGTGTAATTAATAATACCTAGATGTATGGGAAGAAAATAAGGAAGGATCCAAAACACTGGGGGCATTGAATTGCATCATGCCCACTCAAATAAGCCAAGTATCTACAATAAGGAAATGGTATTATGTGAGACTTAATAAGCCAACATTCATTACAAGAAAATACATATGAAACCAAAAGACTGTGTCAACATGAATAGTTTTTGGAAATTAAATACATTTGCATAGGATTATATATCTATAATGTCCATTTATATTTGCAACTATCATACCAAAAGCCATGTCTTCCCCCATGTTGAGAAAAATGCCCTAGTAGCTACAAACATGCTGGAAGTTGTGTGAAAGCTGTTTGAACTAAGGGAGCTTAAGAATCTGTTAAGAAGGTTGTTGAGGTGTGAAAAGATGTTGAAATTGAGACTGCAACCATGAAAAACTTAGTCAATGAAGCTAACAGAGTTTCATGGAGCTTAATAACTGTTATGTTGTTGTTGCTATTTTATAGGAAATAGTTGTTAGTCCTAATGTATAACTGTTTTTGTTGCTTTTTTGTTGTTTTCTATTACAAACTTGTGTATAAATGTTGCATTGATCATTCAATAAGTGTAGATATTTTTGTGGTCTCAAATATAGTTTTTGGTTCTAAAACCTACAAATTGGTATCATAGCACGCTATCTTGAGGGACCTGTGAGGATTGAGTGAAGCCAAAATACCTTCACGCATACTAAACTCCAAAGCCAACAAAACACACAACCTTCAACAGCTTGTAACTATCATTTTGTAGCAAATGGACGGAGATGTAAGCTTTTTGTCAGTACTAGTTTTCAATGGTGATAATTATCAGGCGTGGGCTATTAGAATGACAGTCCACCTTGAAACTTTGGATCTTTGGGAGGCCGTAGAAGAAGATTATGAAGTACCACCACTTGGAGACAATCTAAGTATCAATCAAATGAAGATTCATAGGGAAAGAAAAACAAGAAAACCCAAGGACAAGGCTTGTCTTTTCTCTACAATTTCACCTTCTATTCTCACCAAAATCATGCAAATGGAGTCTGCTACAGCAATCTAGGAGTATTTAAAAAATGAGTATCAGGGGAATGAAAAGGTGCAGATATACAAGTAAGGAATTTAATATGAGAATTTGAAATGAGCAAAATGAAAGAGTCTCAAATTATCAAAGATTATGCTAAACAACTGTTTAGCATGGCAAACAAGATGAGATTGTATGGTAAGGAATTTTCTAATGAAAGAATAATTCAAAAAATCTTAGTAACTCTGCCGGAAAAATATGAAGCCACAATCTCTTCCTTGGAAAATTCTCAAGATATGTCAAGTATATCTTTGGTAGAACTTGTTAATGCTTTGTAGGCCTTGGAACAAAGGAGAATAATGAGATAGGAAGGATCTATTGAGGGAGCATTCCAAGCCAAATCACCAAACAATGATACTGGCAAAGATAGAAAGAAAAAAAAGAAAAATAACAAGTCAAGCAATAACAAAAAGAATCATAAAAGAGCTAATCCACCCTACCCTCATTACAAAAAAACAAATTATCCTCCACAAAAGTGCTGGTGGAGGCCATATGTCAAGTGCCACAATTGTGGTCAATTAGGTTATATAGAGAGGCTATGCAAAACACAACAAGAATGAGAGATCAAGGCTGCAGCTGCTGATCAATATCATGAAGAACAGTTGTTTGTTGCCACCTATTTTGCTAGCAAGAACACATAAAAAAGCTGGCTCATAGACAGTGGTTGCACAAACCACATGACTTATGATCAAGAACTTTTCAGGGAGCTTAACAAAAATACCATTTCCAAAGTAAGAATTGTAAATGGGGAATACATCTCAATAAAGGGCAAATGGACTGTTGTCATTGAAAGTCTCTCAAATCTAAAACTCATCCCTAATGTTTTGTTTGTTCCTGATATTGATCAAAATCTCTTGAGTGTTGGGCAATTGCTTGAGAAAGGTTTCAAGGTGTTATTTTAGGACAAGTTCTATATGATCAAGGATGCAAATGGAAAAGATGTGTTCAAGATCAAGATGAGAGGCAAAAGATGTGTCTTGAATTTGCTTGAGGAATAGCAAGTTGATGTTTCTCAATAAATTAATGTCACAACTTTATGGCATAAGAGATTGGGGCACTTTCATCATAATGGAGTGCTCTACATGAAGAAGAATCAACTTGCAGTAGGTCTACCTGACTTGGAGCAAAATCGTCCTACCTATATAGCCTATCAATATGGAAAACAATCCAGGCTTCCTTTCCCACATAAATTTACATGGAGAGCATGACACGAGTTGTAACTTATACACACTGATGTTGGAAGACTTCAGAGAACACCATCTCTGAAGGGCAATAAGTACTATATTGTTTTTATAGATGATTATACCAGATATTGTTGGATTTTTTTCCTAAATTTTAAATTTGAGATTGCTGGTGTATTTTGGAAGTACAAGGCCCTAGTAGAAACCAAAGTGGTGTCATTATATAAGTTATAAGGACAAATAATGGCACTGAATATACTTTTGAAAGATTCAACAATTTCTATGAAGAAGTAAGCATAGAGCACGAACTGACTGCACCTTACACACCACAACAGAATAGAGTGGTAGAGAGGAAAAATAGGACTATCATGGAGATAAGAAGATGTCTCTTGCATGATAAAGGGCTACCAAAAAAGTTCTAGGCTGAAGCTGCAAACACTACAGTGTTTCTACTAAATAGACTCCTAACCAAAGCTTTACAAAAAAAAAACTCCTTTCGAGGCTTGGTTTGGATATAAACCTCTATTGTTAAACTTAAAAAACATTTGGTTGCCTTTGTTTTTGTTATGTGCCTCTAGTGAAACGAGACAAGTTGGATAAAAAGACAGAAACTAGGATCTTCGTAGGATACAATAGCCAATCAAAGACTTATAGAGTTTATATGAGTTTATATGCCTCATGCTGACAAAGTCATTGTCAACAGAGATGTTTAATTCATGGAGGATGATAAATGGAGTTGAGATGCTAAAAAAAATCAGAATCTTGAGTTCCTTGATGAAAATATTGATGGCATTCCTGTAAGAGGCATTGGATCACTTTCTAATATTTATCAAAGGTGTAATGTGACTATATTTGAGCCTGTAGGGTTTACTAAAGCTACTAAGGATAAAAAATGGAGGGTTGCAATGTAGGAGAAGCTCGGCATGATAGAGAAAAACAACACTTGGAAGCTAGTTGACAAACCAATACATAAAAAGACCATTGGTGTCAAGTGAGGTTTATAGAACCAAACTTAATTTCGATGGTTTTGTAAACAAACATAAAACCAAGCTGGTTGTCAAAGGTTGTGCTTAAATGTTCGGTGTGGATTTTTTAAAGACCTTTGCACCTATAACTAGGTTAGATACAATAAGGATGCTGCTAGCTTTGGCTGCTCAAAAAGGTTGGAAAATCTATCAGCTAGATGTAAAATCACCCTTCCTAAATGGCTACCTTAAGGAGGAAATCTTTGGGGAGCAACCTGAAGGATTTGCAGTAAAAGGGAAACAAAACAAGATTTATCAACTAAAGAAAGCCTTGTATGGCTTAAAGTAAGCCCCCAGAGCTTCGTACAACAGGATTAATGCACATATGCTTAGTCTGGGGTTTAAAATAAATCAGAGTGAATCCACACTTTATATTAGAAAAATTAATGTTGACATGCTTATTGTTTCGTTATACGTTGATGATTTGCTTGTAACAGGGAGCAATTAATGTTTAATGGATAAATTCAAAGCTAAAATGGATGAGGTCTTTGATATGACAGATCTTGGAGACATGTCTTAGTTCCTAGGAATGGAAGTGCATCAGAATCACCATGAGATATTCATCTGTTAGCAGAAGTATGCAAAGGAAATTCTAAAAAAGTTCAAGATGGAGGAATGCAAGCCTACAACCACACCTATGAATCAAAAAGAAAAGTTTTGCAAAGAATATGGTGCTGAAAGAGTATATGAAGAGTTATATAGAAGCATGATTGGATGTCTGATGTACTTGACTATAACAAGGCTAGATCTAGTACATGTTGTAAGTCTACTCTCAAGATACATGCATTATGCTAGTGAAATTAACTTGCAAGCAGCAAAACATGTTGTGACATATATAAAAGGCACTATTGACTTTGACATCAAGTTCAAGCAGGTGCAGAATTTTCATTTTCATGGATTTTCTGATAGTGATTAGGTTGGTTACGTTGATGATATGAGAAGCATATCAAGTTATTGCTTTAGTTTTGGTTCAGGTTTTTTCTCTTGGTGCTCTAAAAAATAGGATATCGTGGCACAATCCACAACTGAAGTAGAGTACATTGTTGCTGCTATAGCTGCAAATCAAGCACTTTGGATAAGAAAGATGCTAACAAACTTAAACATGGAGCAAACTGGAAGCACACAAGTCTTTGTTGACAATCAAGCTGCAATTTCAATTGCAAGTAATCCAGTATTCCATGGTAGAACAAAGCATTTCAAAATCAAGTTTTATTTCTTAAGGGAAATACAGTAGGATGGAGAAGTAAATTTGGTACATTGTAAAACAGAAGTACTAAATGTTGATATTCTAACAAAAGCTCTATTGAGAGCTAGATTTGAATTTCTCAAAAAAACACTTGGAGTTTGTTGCTCCCAAGTCAAAGAGGAGTGTTGAGCAAAATGCCTTAGTAGCTACAAACATGTTGGAAGTCATGTGAAAGTTGTTTGAGTTGAGAGAGCTTAAGAATTTGTTAAGAAGGCTATTGAGGTGTGAATAGATGCTAAAATTGAGGCTGCAACCATGAAAAACTTAGTCAATGAAGCTGACGGAGTTTCATGGAGCTTAATAATTGTTATGTTGTTGTTTTTTTTATAGGAAATAGTTGTTAGTCCCAACGTATAGCTATTTTTGCTGCTTTTCTGTTGTTTTATGTTACAAACTTGTGTATAAATGTTGCATTGATCATTCAATAAGTGCAGACATTTTCGCTCAAATATAGTTTTTGGTTCTTGCTTCCAACACTTCTTGATTCTAAAACCTACACCCCAAGAGGGTATGGAGGTTGCACCACCATGGTCAAGGATCCATTTTTGCCCTCTTAAACAGGCATTTCCTTGGCCACCATCCGATCCTTCTCTTATTATACTCATACAAATGTAGTTGAATACTGTACAATACTTGGTGTTGTGTCCTTCAACATGAAATCCCCATTCGCCATCTTCATTCTGCAATATACAGGAACCTCTTTGATGGTTAATAAAAATTGAAAAATTATGTATTGTCCATAAGGAAACAACTCCCATGTAGTTTATTATCAGGTTGGAACAATATGGTTCCAAAAGTGTGTACCTGATGACAGTATATGAAGCAAAGGATCTCTTTACGATATTCACCAAGGAATATAGGATCAAGATGCCTTGTAATATATAGATATATTACCTGCATTTTTTAGGGGAAAAAGTTGAAGTCAAGAGATGGGGTTTGTCCATCGTCACTGTTATGCCTGTCAAATGTCATTCCAATTAAAATTTTGAATAATCAGTAGACTCACCAAGGGAGGAAGCAAAAACAAAGGCCCAGCATTTTCAGCAGGCCAGTGGCCATCACTTGCCTGCAAGGCTAAAAAAGAAATTTGCAGCCCTTCTCACTGTTGTTGTGGCTGTCTTATATGTAATTTCTTCACCATCCCCAACCTTCATTTGTGGTATTGTTTGTTTGAAATTCTTCTCTCTCAAAAACTGCAAGGTTTTTTTTTTGGCCAAATGAAGAGGGAGTTAGTGAAGAAAAAGTTCAAAAGAAAAGAAAAGAAAAGGTATATTAACCTCAATAGTAAACATCTACCAAGCTAGGAGGGGCTCATATAATCAAGATAGGTGTAACAATTATTAGAGTGAATGATATACATTATGGATACAAATTCTACAAGTTTGATCTTTTAGGAAAATTGGTTGTTCAAACAAAATGTCTCACCTTTCATTATTGGACTATCAGGTTGATGGTCTCCCAACTAAGGGGCCAATGTGTGAGGGAAAGCTTGTTGGGTTTACCTACATCTCTTGTAGAAGGAATTGGGTGACTCTTTATAAGTGTAAGGGAAAGTTTCACCCTTCAAGCTAGGCTTTGAGATGAGCAGGCCCAAAATCACCCTACAGTGATATCCCCAATATTTTTTTCTTTCCATAGGTATCATACCCTCATTTAATGGGAAGTGAGTCTCGTTTGATGGTAGGTCAAGCTTTCATCAATACATATCTATTTCCCCAATTTAAAAAATAAAAGAGGTTTATGTCTTTATCTTTGCCCATTAAAATCTTGTCTGATAACTCAAATGTTTTAACAGTGACCTTATATCTTATACTAATGATCAGTCATGACGAGACTAGTAAACCTTCCATATTCCATTAATATCGAGCATAGAGAATGTCCTAGTGTCCTAACAATCTCTTTTAATGATAACCAAAGTAAAAGAGTCATTCAGATGATTTAAGTATTTATCCATGAACCAAAGGGAGGTACTGTACTGGCGGCCACAGGACTCATACTTAATTTGGGTGGGTTACCACTGAAGTCCTGTCTGCCCAGAACAAGCTCAACACCCAATGGGCTTTAGATCTAATTCAATTCAGTTGGGTTGTGCTGGATTTGGGCCCAGGGTCCAGCCTGAAGTTAACCCTAACAATCTGTACAAAGCATCTACACTAATTAACTCCAAAATTGCTGTTCTATATATCTCTTTCCATCTATAAGAAGATTCTTAACATTACATGGACTAATATGGCAGTTATTTCTGTTAAATTCATCTATTTTTTCAGTTTCTTTCTTCAACTTTTTCACATGTTATATATATATATATATATATATAGAATGTATAAGAAGTTGAAGACATAAGCTCTACAAGATTAATTAATTAATCTAAGCCCAAGGTGTTCACCCTGCCCAAATTTGAATTGCCACTTTCTCATTATATTATTCTTCAATACATTAAATTAACTAATTAAAGAAGTAGAATAAGGTCTAACCTTTTTAGTGTTGAATTCTACCCAAGAGAAAAAGATACTGCAGACCAGACCATTTACATCGTCTTGTAAAATCTCTTACTCTCGTAAGGAGACAATCTTTGAAGCTAAACCATTTCTTTGGTTCAGTCACATAAGCATGCATACCCTACATATACTATATATTCATGTTCCTATGTGTTCTTTCAGATTTTGACACAGATGGGATCACCTGCATTCACCAGAGAAGATCACTGCTGGGCTTAACCCGAAACTGATTTTTCCAGAAATTTTCACGAGCTGCTTCGACCTTAGCTCGCTCTTTTGGGGTTCCATAATCAGGATCAAACTCCCATATCTGTCTTCCCACAAAGTTGTTGGTGCTGAAGATGTAGGGATCATTGCCTCCATCTGCAATCTTAAGCCTCCACATTTTCTAACTCTCCCTCCCTTCCAAAAAAACTGTCCTTTCTCTGAAATCATATCTACATACTACCCTTCATTTCTCATTTGTATATAGCTTCGCAACATAATTGAATAAAGGAGACATGCAGCACAGGAGTACCTCGCGGCACACTAACCAAGAATGGAACAGGCATTAATTTGGATGCTTTTTTTCTAAGTTACGTGGTGGTATCCATCAACTTTAAATTTGGATTGGATCATTGAATGTATATGACAAGATATAAACCGTCAAATGAAAATACAAACAAATGGAATCACAATTCAAGAATACAAAGAAATGAGATCGGGTACAAACAATTATACTTGGTCAGGTAAGTGAACCCTTTTTCTAATTCATTTCTAAGAAGATAGGATTCTACCAAAATCAAAGCACAGAAATCTTGGAATCTGTCTAGGAGATCTCATTGACATCATGCTTACGTGATTAATGTCTTATAATTCACTTGCTGAAGGCTCCTTTTCTTCTAAATCTAAAATAATAATAATTTTTAATATACAATATAGTATCTCCTAAAAGAAAATTTGAACTTATTCTAAAAATCAACGACCCACAAAAATTCAGCAATGATTAGTCTTTCATTTAAAGGTGTATGGCACATATACCAGTGTCACATGTACAATTGAAGTCTTGGCCATTCTGCCAACAAGTTTAATTATCTTCCTCAGCATTAGCCCTTGTGGTCTAGCTCTGGTTTGTCTTCTTCCAATGATGGCTGTATCACAGTGCGCAGTGCTGCAATATATCTCTTTAAAGAAAAGACAACTATTTTGTCTCTGGTGGTGTTGATCTCAAAGCATATAATAATGTGGAAAAAAAATTGATGGATGTATTGTAGAGTTTTTTTCGTTCAGAGTTTTCAATTTTAGTAAGGGAGATTGGTGTGTTTAAAATCTCTGGGAAACACTATGAAAAGGAAAGACTTTGTATAATTCTAGTTCAATAATTGAAGAAATAATCTGGGCCTGCTCATGAATATTGGATATTACCCAAACCACGTAAATTATGTGTCTAATGTGTACTTGTTTGTGTTGGTTTTAATTAATTCTCAATCTTTCTCAACAGACTTGCTGCTATTTTCTGAGTTATTATTACTTTGTTCATAACAAATTGGTATGAAAGGAAGGTTGAAATGACAACTACAAAGTTTAACATCGAGAAGTTCACGGAAGACAATGACTTCAATTTGTGGCGAATTAAGATGAGGACACTGCTGGTCCATCGAAGGTTGGAAGATGCTCTTAGATGGTTTGACAAATTGCCTAGTAGTTTATTTGAAAATGAGATGAAAGATTTGATGAGTAAAGTGCAAGATACAATCATCTTGTCATATGGGAGATGAAATTCTCAAGGAAGTTTTAGATAAAACTACTATTTTGGGAATTTGGTTGAAACTAGAAAGTCTGTACATGACAAAGTCTCTCACAAACAAGTTGTATCAACTTTAGATGGGTGAAGGCATGACAATTAAGGATCATCTTGATCTATCTAACAAGATTATTCTTGATTTGAAGAGTGCTAATGTAAAGATTGAAGACGAGAACTAGGTTGTCCTGCCACTTTGTTCACCTCCTAGTTCCTATGAGAATCTTGTTGATGCGATGATGTCTTGAAGATAGGCATTATTAATAAGTTTTTTAGGTTAAGAAGCGACTCAACATTCTACTAGAGGTGTTCTAGTTTTTACTGATCTAGGTTTGAATATTTTTGTCTATTTATTTCTCGATTATTTATATTTTGTGTAACCTTTACCACTTAGTTAAATTACATCAAGTAAAATAAAACTATGTGATTATCATTAATATTAGTTTGATATATATTTTTTGTTCATTACTTAATATCTTAAGTTTCTAAATGAATTGCTAGCTTAAAATATATAGTATTAAGATTTGATTTCTACAAGTCCTAAGTTTAAGTCTCATTGTTTATTTATTTCTTCATTTATTTATCTATTGTTGATGATCTATATAAACATACCATGTAATTATGATGAAATACTAATATGATTTTGTAATAATTTAACTCAATATATATCATTACTTTATATCAATAGTTCTTCCATTAATTAGTAACTTAGTAATGTACCACAAGAGGTGGTTAATTTCCATGGGCTTCGATTTTGAATCTATTTGTTTGCTTATTCCCTCATTTAGTTATTTATCACTTGTGATTTATATAACTATTACCATGCATTTATATTGCAGTATAAATTCAACATGCCGAAAAACCCTAAGCCTATGCTTGGTTCCTAGAAAATTTAATACAAAAATACAAAGAAAAGAAAATGAAGAGGAAAATAGAAGAAAAGAAAAATAAATTGAAGTAAATAAATTATTTTTATATGTTATTTTAAATTCATTTTACTTCTTTTTCTCTTTTATGTAAAAAAAAAAATCAAATAATTTAAAATTACACAAATTTTTAATTAATTTTAATCATATTTTTTTTTATTCATATCTTCGTAGTGAACCTAAACATGATAAAATCATTTTTCAAAACATTTTTTTCCTCGATACTTTTTAGGAACCAAACATAATGCTAATCAACAACTTAATATAGTGTCAAACGAGTTGTGGTTGAGTCTTGCTATTTGTTTATTCCCACGTTTACTTCTTTAGCATGTTTGGTTCCCGAGTGAGGGAAAATGTATGAAAAAGAAAATAGAAAAGAAGAATGTAAAGAAAAGAAAAAAGTGAAGAAAAAAAAAATAGATCTAAAGTCAATAATTTATTTTTTTTATATAAATTTTTAACTAATTTTAATTATATTTTATTTTCTTTCATTTTTTTTATAATGAAACCAAACATGAAAAAATTATTTTTCTTATTGTTTTTTTTTTTCTTTCCTTAATACTTCTTGGGAACCAAATATAACCTAAAATACTTCCCAAACCCCAAAAAATTCAACCCATCATTTGGAGGAGGACCTTGGATGTGCCTTGGAAAAGAGTACGGCCATTTGGAGATTACTTGTGTTCATGTATCATTAGGTGAAGAGGTTCAAGTGGGAGAAACTTGAGATTACTTATGTTCATGCATCATTTGGTGAAGAGGTTCAAATGGGAGAAGCCCACTCCGAATGAGAAGATTGTAGTAGATCCAATGCCTTTTCCTACACAAAACCTCCCAATTCGCCTACTTCCTCACAAACCCTAATTTTCATATATGTCCAAAAGTTTTATGCCTTGTTTTTTAAAAAACTTTTTTTCTAACTTAAAAAAAGAAAAAAAAAAATAACTTTTATCACATGAATAATTTGAATTACTTGAGAGTATGTGACAGGTTATATTAATATTCTGTACTTGAGCATCGACTTGAGATATTTTATTTCTATCTCTTCTCCACCTTGAAACGTAGGCCTAACTTTTATTTTTAAAATAAGAACCGTCTTTCAATTAATCTAACCTCCTTCATCCCTTAAGACGGACAAAGGGTAATAAGAAAGTATTCATTTGTTACCCATCGACTATGCCTTATGGCCTAATATTGTTAACCCTTCGTGCACTATACCTATGCAAAACTTGCATACACACTCATTTTTTAAGCATTGAATTACCATCAATGTTAACATTACTCAGTAATACCCTCAATTCTGTTTAATATGAAATCCCACATTAACTAGAAAGAGAAATTTTTGATACTATATAAATAGAATTCCCCTTTACAAACACATTTTAAAATCCAAATTCAAAATAGACAATATCTATCAAGAAGGGGATTGGGAAGAGAAGTTCCTAACATCATAATAGATGTAATGAACTCCTTTAAAGTATGCATGATTTTTACATTTTAGACCTATGAAATTCTTTTGACTCAAACTACACACAACCCTTTCCGCGATTGTCAATTACATAAATTTTAATGGCTAGGGCCTCCCCAGCATACATGCCTTTCCATGGATCAAAATCAAGATAAGCTTAGGTTTCTTACAGATTATCTTAGACCCTATAGCCACATATCATCTTAAACCCAATAATGTTTCTTTTCCCAGAAAATTCAAGCAACACAAAGCAGAAAAGTCCCAGCCGGGACCCTTATTGTCTATAAACGTGACAAGGGCTACACTCAGTAGACAAGCATGCATCTCATTCTTTGGAACGTTATAATTACATTTTCAGGAAGAATGAAGTACCCGAGACCGGTATTCTCCAAGTGCCCATATAGGAAAAATGTTCCGATATGCAGAATAGCTGATTGTACAGTTCTTGTTGAAGGCTCCCATGATTTCCTGTATGAAGAAATGTTGAAGCTATTAGACCTATTCAGGCATGAGAGTCAGCAAAGTTGTTGCAATGGGAATCAGCATGCATACTCATTTTCTAACCAGACATGTAATCTATATAATTGAAACAAATTACTAAAATATTTATGGGGTTGCAGATCAACTTTCTTATCCAAATTCCAAGCATTTGTTTTCGAGCTTCCTGGGGTTTTCCTGATGATTCTCATAATAAGTCTTTCACATTTGAGAAGAAATGTCAAAAAGAAAACTTTAAGGTGTACGTTTTCAAGAGCTACAAAGGATCAATTAAATGCTCATAAGCCTGATACTGTTACAATGTCTTTGAATTATTACCATCAATCGTCAAATTATTCCATTAACTTTTACCAAGCAACTTTAACAGAATGACAAAGGCCTCTTTGGATGCAGTTTTTAGAACCTTGTTTCCAGTTCATGAAAAAGAAAAAAGAATGCCAGAGAAAAGGCATTTGGCTTGTGCAGATAAATTACAGAAAATAAAGGAAAAAAATTTTGAAAATCAGGGAAGAAGCATGGAGCATGAATAACTACAGATAAGCCCTTCACTTCCTATTCTTAATAATTTCAATTTCTTACAGGGGGAACCAGCCATTAGGTGACCACCTAATTTTAGTTTTTGCATGCAACAGAAAAAATTAAAAATAAAATAAAATAAAAAGAAACAAAAAAAAAAAATTACAAGAAACAAATGGAAGTTATAAGAGTTACCTCCTGAGGAAAATCTCCGTTCTTCATTTGGGAATTTATTAATATCCTTGCAGCACGGTGTAGTGGGTTTGGATCTCTCCCAGCCTTTTAGAAGGAAAAGAACAACAAAAAATAGAAAGTAATGCAACAAATTGTCTAAAGTTAAAAACAACTAAGAATTCACAAAATCCCTGAAACCATATCCAGTCATGGAAAAGCAGAAAAGCAGACTTGACATATAAACGAAGGGGGCGGAGAAACCCCCCATATCCTTTAAACAAAGGAGGTACCGTTGGAATATGGTAATTTTCCATGCTTGCATATCTCCCAAAGGTACCTTCTGATAGGGAACTCATTTTTCAGTCAATTTATGGGAACTTTCACAATATCTCATGTTTCACCAGAATGATTGGAGAAGATTTATGGTGTAAATCTAGAAGAACATACAATTGCTTGAAGAAGATTACAATCTGGAGTGACAAAAAATAGAAAAAGAACTAACCTAGTCTGGATAATTTTGGTGCATTCTATGAACATGCAAGCAAAAGAAAGAGAAACTCAAGAGTTGAGGCCAAAAGGGAGCAAAGAATGTTTAATGAAAGAATAACTGCTACTTTCTTTTTGGTGCATTCTTCAGAACAAATGTATGCATCTTAGGTGAAAATCACCACAAAATCTGTATCAGTGAACAAAAAGAAAAAGATCCAAATGCCTGCCTTAGTGCACAAAACACGAAACGCAGAAGCCAACTTTA
This sequence comes from Vitis vinifera, assembly GCF_030704535.1. Taxonomy (NCBI): domain Eukaryota; kingdom Viridiplantae; phylum Streptophyta; class Magnoliopsida; order Vitales; family Vitaceae; genus Vitis; species Vitis vinifera. The sequence goes on along the minus strand of NC_081813.1, from coordinate 23,315,689 downwards.
AATATAAATATTCCAAATTATTAGAAAGAGGGAAATCTTGCAATGAGGTATCCTACAGCATAGCCCAAGAGCTAAATACAATAATTTAGATATTTTAGACCCTCTCCCACTGAAATTATCATAGATTGATTCTTTTCTTTTCACCAACAAAGAACAAGCATACCAGATATGGAGAAACAGAGACAAATGGTATAGGAAGCTTTAATCAACTACACATTATAAAAAACCTTGAGGACACTAAATTAGCATCAAATAGCACCACTAGTCTCCAACTTTACCTGTCCAGCATCAATGAGAGCCAACATAGCCCAAGCAGTATTGACATTATTTGGCTTATCTTCAGGGAGATTTGTGTACACCTGTTTAAAGAGGCATTAGAATAATCAACCATACAAGGCAGTAGATATGAATTATTATAAATAGTATCAAGATAGATGACGAACAGAGATAATAAATGAATGTGAATTGGATTAGGCTATTCCTAAAATTGGTTAGAATGCAGCCAAACACATCTTACTGAAGTTCATTAACTTGTGTCAAGTTACATGATAAATCAAGGTTCTTATTGTTATTCAATGCAAGTAAGATCTATGGGAAAAAACTCTCCTTAATTCCAAAGAAACGGTGCACTATTGGTGCTCTGCAATAAATTCTATGATGAGCTACCACAAAGAAGATATCAATCTTCATAAAATCTCGACTTTGCAGATTTATAAGGAGCATTTATTAAGAACAAACATCATGAGGCACACTAGAACTATAAAGGAAAGAAATTCCACATAGAATGGAAATCAAAACCTTGCTCTGGCATGACAGATAACTCTCCCCCCAACCACCTGAAGCAAGCTCCTTGGACAGCAGATAATCACAAGCCTTACGAATGCAGGGGCAATTACTGTATGTGTTTCCAGCAGCTATCAATCCCTTTATTCCAAACCACCCACCATAAGTGAAACAGACTCCCCACGATCCATACCTGTCAAAAATACTCAAAATCAACTGCACACACATAATGACTGCCCAATAACCCCTACAAATATTAGATACTGCTTACATTAAGCTGAGAGATTGATATAACAAAATAGCAAGAGCATGCAGCTATAGCAAAAGAACAATTTCAAGGGCTTGTGTAGAGATGTAAAAAATAATTAATTAAATAAATTAAAACAAACCAAGAGCCATCAGGAGCCTGTATGTCTTCAATGAACTTTGCAGCCTTAGAAATACAATTTTCTATTTCGTGCCTTCTATGCTCAGGATATAATTTCTTGAACGATATCAATGCTTGAATTGCAGCTGAGGTACACTCCACACATCTGCAGTGCCACCCAGGTAACAGCATATAAGATTTTCTCCATCAAATTGAACTACAAGACAACCCACAACCCCACCCACCCCTTTCCCCCAACAACGCACCTCTTTTTTTATTCTTTTTTTCTTTCTTTTTTTCTAGATGGGTGAAAACAAACTAGAATTATGCGTAAACATTAGAAACTGAAGAGTGCTTAAAATCTTACGGATAATCAATGACAACGTCACCAAAAGTTTCAGTAGGATTGATTAACTGAAAGATAGAACAAAAAGAACAAATAGTTTGAATTTATTCCCAACACAACTAAAATAAACTGCAATTTAAGATGTGGAGGGCCTTGATAGCACCACAAATTTATCTAATAAAGCAAAGATAAGATCACGTGTTGATGGAAATAAGGAGAATAATGGTGTTGTATGCCCACATGAGGTTTAGTTCTTCAGCTTCAGCATAGCAAATATTTGGAACATTCTAAATGTGCAAACATGCAAAGAAATTAAGAAAAAGAAATGTTGAAAAATGTAGTTTTCACATACACTTCCAATTTTCTAAAATGTTTAGTTCTATCACAAACCTTAACAAGATCATTGCTCAATTAATTCCTTCAGATTTCCGTCTTTGTGACGTCATCCTGGGTTCTATCTCACTTTATCTTTAGTTCCATTGGACTCCCATCATTGCGAGGCCATCCTAGGTTCTATCTCAATTTATCTTTAGTTCCTTTGGACTCCTTTCATTGCCATGCCCTCCTAGGAGTGCCAGATGCTATTTAGCTCCCAAGCTTCTAATTAACATAAATTCACAGTTCAAATATAAAATGTATCCGTTCTCCTTCAATATTGGAAAGAAGACATTCTATTATTCAAATGAAGCTTATGACATATAGTATCTATCTAAGGCCTCATTGGGATAGTTTCTTGCTTTAGCTTTAGCGAGATGCTGAACCCGTGATTTTAAGATGGCAATCTTGGAATCATGAAAGTTTCATTAAAAATAAAATAGCGTACAATATAAGCTTAAAAGAATGGCTTTATAAGAAGTGACATTGCCATTGCTTTCTGTTAAGCTCCTAAAGTTAGAAGCAGCTTTATTAAAATTATTCAAACACATATAAGCTCTTTTCTGGACTTAAAGAAGAACTTTTGATTCACCAAAAACCAATCCAAAAAGGACCTAAGTGACTTAAGCAAGTCTATCCAAATTATAGCAGATTCCGGAGTATGACATACCACTTAATGGTTCCAATCCCACACATATTATCAAGTAGCGATGGAGCTGCTGTATGTAATATGACCTTCCTCAATCAATAAAGCAAATCAAGGTGTTGTTTCAAGTGCAACTTTGCCTTCAAGAAAAGAAGAAAGAAAGGAAAAAAAGATAGGAAAAAGAGGGAAAGAAAAAAAAAATCCTATTCCATCTATCTTTGGATTTCAATAACAAGGCCATCTCACCTTCTTTTCAATAATAAAACTAGATGACAACTCATTTTATTTAGAGAATCAACTGTGGAGAAGGCTTCTCCATGAGAACTAAGGATACAATAGTTTACATAATGTTGTTCCCTAGTTATGGTATATGGAACTTTCTTTTTCTTTAAGGTCCACATAGTTTGTGAAATTTTTTCTACCCTGGTTCAATAATCATCAGTAAGATGGAAAAGCAGATTCATTGCTAAAAGGAAGAATGATTGAGAATGAGCAAAAAAACAGAATTTATAGAACACTGAATTCATTACCAGAAATCACAAAAAGAGAGCCAGAAATCTAGCATACTCAGTGAAACGTTTCACATGGATGCTTTTAATGCAGACATTCATTTTGGAACCCAATTTCCTACTTATTGGGAGGGAATGTGTCATGGGACTGTATATGCCACATTCATGGGGCAACTTCAGGTGAAAATAATAAAATGGCATCAGTATTTATCAAAGTTACCTCCACCCATCGGTAAGATCTTGTCAATTCGTATGTTGCAAAACCACCATCTGCATTCTGTTGAGATTCCAAGGAAAAATCTATAAAATCAGTACAACACTTGCCTGAAGTCAGACAGCAGGAATCTTAAATATTGATAATCCGAAAAGACGGGAGAACAGGCTGAACAAGGAATTATAACTGGTTCCCAAAGCACACACTTGTAAAAATCTTCAACACAAAACTTGAGTTGAGAATCCCATTCTAGGTATGCTAGCAAGATTCAAAAACAAGTTTCAGCCAACAAGCATAAATTTGTAGTATACAAGTATTGTAAAATCTGATCTGAATTTATATAATTATTGGAATAGCTTTGTGGCCTAGAACTTTTAAGGCAATAATAAATTTTTTAGAACTGCACAGAGAAGAACAGGTCAAAATAATACCTTCAGTGGTTTGGGATAGATTGCATGATCCACTCTTCAACAACACCAATGTTGTTAAGTAGGAATGGACTCTATGTCAGAAAGGAACATAAGAGAGTGTCGGCTGCCCTTTTGTATCCTTTTTGAACAATTTGGCAGGAGAGAAATTGGAAGATATTTGAAAATCGCTCAAATCCCTTTTTATGTGCAGTTTTTCAGAATGCATAAAGCTTTGTATAGAAGAGGCATCTATGTCTATAAAGTTACTCCGAACCATGCATACAAAGTTATTTGTCCACTGCCGTGAATATAGACTATATTCTGCACTTTCCAAAAATCCTAATTTTAAAATGCAAAAACACCCATACCTATACCCACTCAATATGTCCATACCTGTAATGAAAGGATAACATTTACAGCATCAAACAATTGCTCCATATCTAATGGTTCCCCAACTGTTTCCAATGGAAGTTTAGATAATAATAGAATAGCCTGCACAAGAGAAATAAACAATAAAAGTGTCCGTATAACAATTATTTTGAGTTAGTTCAGTTGTTACCTTCAATCCTTCTGCTGTACAATCAGAGGTGGGCCATCCATTATCAGCAGTTGAGAATGGCCAAGCACCTTTGGAAATGTGACGATACCAAAATTTCAGATCTCCAGGACAATCTTCTAAGACCTTGAAAACAAAGTAGGAATAGTTGAGTAAAATCATTATGGACAACTGCTAACATATGTAGGTGATTTATGACATCAAACTTCAATAGCAACATGAACCTGAGAATTTTTTATGAATTGATGTGCCTTCCTTAAAGTCAGACCATACTCTTCACCTAGGTTTGTTGAAATAATTGCTTGAACAGCAAAACAAGTATCCCATAATTGACTTCCATTATAACCCTGCGGTAAACAGATGGATAATAAAATTCAATAATTTCCAAGGAATAAAATACAAAATCTGCCTTTACAACACGCCACTATGAATGGCTACATCCACCAGAAAAAGTAATATCACAATTCTCCGTAACATATAAAATGGAAATGGCACGCTGAGATAAACTAGAAAGAGACTAATACTACTTACGGACCTGCATTTTCATGCCGTCTTCAGCAATCCACAAATAATCAAAAATTCTTGGAATATGCAACTTAAAGGCCTCTGAGTTTGGATCTTCAATCCAGCAGCAAAGCATATTTAACACCTGTACAAATCAGATAACAGGAAATCAAGAGCTTCATGGAACAGAAAAGAACAGACAATTAGATCAAGAGCACCTGAGTAGAGTGGTAGAACTAAAGAAGCTAACTGGTTTAGTTCTTAATTAATAGTAATCGGTACATTTATTGACCTTAGTAATCACTACATTTATTGCAGTTCAAAGGACCTTTCTATACTTCACATGTACCTTGTTCACAGGCCCTATGCATATATACCGTGTATTCTCATCTTCATAGTGTACATGCTGCATTACAGTGCATAAAGCCTTCTCCCTCAACTTGTTTCCGGGCCAATGCCCCAGAATAGGCTCAAGCACCTTGTGAAGAGATGCCCATAGAATATCCTGAACCAGTGGATGTGGATAGTATAGATCTTCCTGGCAATAATTGTAAAGACAAATATCAAAATCAACTGGGAGCCTAAAGCATAAGAAAGATGCAATTGATCTTCTTCATAAATTTCCTTCTTAAATGCTTATTAAAATGATGTCATCATCATGAAACTGCAAATCAAATAAACTCCAAGGAGAAAAATGATACAAAGTAATCGAAATGTATATTTCTGGTTGACTTGATTTAGAATTTTAAGGAAATATAACAGTTGAACCACAACAAAAACCAGAATTTAGTTGTAAGTTACATACAATAGACTCCCATTCTTCATTAGTTGAATTAGTTTTCTAAAATAGGGAGAAAAAAAATGTCTTATATTAATTGAATAAGGAAGGGAAACATGCTTCCTTTTATAAATAAGCTAGAAGCTGCCACAAATCAAACTAAATCTACAATTGTACACCTAGATTTCTAGGAACAAAATAAATTTAAAATATACAACTTATCCCTAAAAAAACAACAACAAACTATCCCTAAAAAATGGGTAACAACCAGATCATCCCTAAAAAATAGGAAACAACCAAATCAGAAAAATTCTGATCTGATTAAGATTCTCAATACTCCCCCTCAAGTTGGTTTGAAGATGTCATTCATTGCAGCTTACTTACTAAATCATCAAACTGCTTCTTTGGCAATCCCTTAGTGAGTATATCTGCAACTTCTTCAACCATAGGCATATAGGGCATAACAATCAGTCCATTTTCCAATTTCTCCTTGATAAAATATTTACCAACCTTGACATATTTGGTTCTATCATGGAGTACTGGATTATGTGCAATGGCAATGGCAATGGCAATGACAACTTTATTATCACAAATGACCTTCATAGGTAAAGGGCTAGTAGCCTTAAGTTCTTCAAGCAATTATTTAATCCACCAAACTTCACAAATGCCATGGGCTACGGCTCTAAACCAAGAATCAGTACTACTTCTAGCCACAACACTCTGCTTTTTACTTCGCCAAGTCACAAGATTGGCTCCAACAAAAGTACAATACATTGAAATTGATCTCCTATCAATTACACTTCTTGCCCAATCTACATCAGTAAACACATCCACTTGGAGATGTCCTCGGTTCTCCTATAGAAGTCCTTTTCCTGGAGTCCCTTGTAAGTACCTTAAAATTCTGTACACAACATCAAAGTGTTCCTAATTTGGTGAGTGCATGAATTGACTCACCATGCTTACCGAAAATGCAATATCGGGACGAGTATGAGAGATAAATAAGTCTCCCAACTAGGCATTGATATTTCTCTTTGTCAATCACCTCTATTGGACTTGCTGGTTGGAGTTTCAAATTTGGTTCTATAGGAGTTTTTACAACCTTACATCCAAGTAAACCCATTTCACTTAATAAGTCAAGTATATATTTTCTTTCAGAAATGAAAATACCTTTCTTGGATCTAGCAAACTCCATACCAAAAAAGTATTTCAAGGGAGTCACCCCAATCTTTTATCTCAAATTAACGAGTTAAAGCTTTCTTCAATCTCTCAAGTTCTAGATTGTCATCACCAATTAGAATAATGTCATCCACATAAACTATCAACACAACAATTTTTCCTTCTCTTGAGTGTTTATAAGACATTGTATGGTCAACTTGACTTTGAATATATCCTTGAAGATTGATTACCTTTCCAAATCTCTCAAACCAAGCCTTAGAAGACTGCTTAAGACCATACAAGAACTTTAATTTGTAAACCTTTTCTTTTCCTAATTTTTCTTCAAAACCATATGGTAAATCCATAAACACTTCTTCCTCCAAATTGCCATTTAAGAAAGTGTTCTTCACATCTAATTGGTGTAAAGGGCAATGAAAATGTACTGTAAGAGAAAGTAAAATCTGAATGGAATTCATCTTTGCAACAGGTGCAAAGGTCTCTTGGTAATCAATTCCATAGGTTGGTGTGAAACCTTTGGCTACTAACCTTGTTTTATATCTTTCAATGCTACCATCGGGCTTACACTTGACTATGAAAACTCACTTGCATCCCATTGTCTTCTTCTCCTTAGGTAAATCAATAATTTCCCATGTTCTATTTTTTGAAAGAGCATTCATTTATTCTTAAACTACTGACCTCCACTCCGAGTGTCCTAGTGCTTCCTCTATAGTTTTAGGAATGAATAAGTGAAATATTTGAAGTGAAAGCTCTATATTTTTCTGAGAGTCTTTGATAAGACCGATATTTAGCAATGGGATATTTGGTACAATTCCTAACTCCTTTTCGGATTGCAATAATGATATCAAGATCAGAAAGATGTAAAGGAGTGAAGTCCATAGGAAGATTACCTAGATTTTGAGAACTAGGAGATGATGATTGACCATGCTCAAGATTGACTTGATTCTTCTCAGTATTAGAATTAAACCTACGCCTAGTATAAACATGGAACTCGATGGAGATAGGTTGTGGAGTTTCTCCCCCTGTTTGTGATGCAATTTTATTTGGCATAGATTAATCAATGTTTCCCTATTTTTCACTAATTAAAACATCTTTTATTTATTTATTTCAGGAAGAAAAATACTAGGTTTTGGTTGTTCTTGTTGCCAAAATTGATCTTCATTAGAGTTCTCCCCCTGAAGAGTAGTTTTGTTATAAATATATATATATATATATATATATATATATATATATATATATATATATATATATATTCAATAAAGTTGACATCCATACTAACATGAATTTTCCTAGTGGTAGGATTAAAACTCTTATACCCTTTTTTTTTATTAAGAGCATAACTTAGAAAAATACATTTTTTTGGTTCTTGGATCAAATTTGGATTGGAGATGAGTTGGTATATGGACGAACACTATACAACAAAAAATTTTAAGGGTAAATCTGAAGTGAAATGTGTGTTTGGAAATTTATTCTTAAGAGTTTGTAAAGGTGTTGCATAGTTTAGAACCCTTTTAAGCATTCTATTAATCAAAAAACAAGTTGTTAAAATTGCATGCCCCCAAAGGTGTGTAGGAACATCCATATGAAACATAAGAGCTTTACCTACTTCAAGTAAATATCTATTTTTACATTTTGTAATTCCTTTTTGTTAAGGAATGTCTCTACAAGTTGATTGATGTAAAATACCTTTCTCTAGAAAAAAAAATCGCCTAAACAATCATTATAAAATTTTGTTCTATTATCACTCTGAATAATACTTATTTTGGTTTAAAATTGGTTTTCAACCATAAAATAGAAATCCTGAAAGAGTTTTGCAACCTCATATTTAGAGTTCATTAGATAAAGCCAACATAGGCATTTGTGATCATCAATAAAAGTCACAAACCATCTTTTTTCCAATTAAAGTAGTAATCCTAGAAGGTCCCCAACCCCAAACATCACTATGTATCAAATAAAAGGGCTTTGATGCACAATACGGTTTTATTTTATAAGAATTGTGATGGTTTTTGGCCAAAAAAACAAGTTTCACAATCAAAATAAGTACAATCCAATCCTTTAAATAAACCAAGAAACAAATGTTTTAAATAGAAACAACTAGGATGTCCTAATCTGTTATGACATAACATTATTTGATCATGCACAGGGATTGAACAAACACTACCAATAAAACCCTGAGCTTGTTTATTCTCAAACTAGTTGTCATCAAAATAGTAGAGATTATTGATTGATCTAGCACTGATAATTATCATCCCTAAGTTCAAATTCTAGAATTCATACAAAGAGGCATAAAAAACAACATGATAATTAGAATCCTTAGATAAAAGACTTATGGATAAGAGATTACAAGAGAGTCTTAGGACATGTAAAATGGATTGTAAAATAATCCTATCAGATAAACGAATAAAGCCTTGCCCAGCAATAGAAGATAATCTTCCATCTGCAATACGTACTCTTTTATTTTCAGAACAAGGTGTATAAGAGATAAACAAATGAGATAAATTAGTCATGTGGTCAGAGGCACTTGAATCTATGATCCAAGGTGCAGATAATGAAAGAGAATATGCACATGAAAAGCTACCTGATTGAGCTAAAGATGCTATAGGAGTACCAGGAGTCGGCGGAGCAGGTTTCAATAGCTATAGCAATTGGTCTAATTGTTTTTTACTCAATGAGGGTGTCTTAGTAGCATGTGCTTTAGCAAGGAAACAATTAGGGTCACCTTGCTTATTAGTCTTCCATTCAACCGACTTTCAATCAGTTGGTTTTCCATGTAATTTCCAACAAGTTTCACGAGTGTGGCATGGTTTATTACATTGATCACACCAAACTCTTAGCTTGTCATCCAAACAACATTGGTTATTAGGATTGCAAGAAGCCATTGTTGAAGTGCCCAATAAGGACGAGTTTTCCACAAGTCCAAAGAGCCTATTCTAAAACATAACATTCCTCTAAATTTCCTCTTGGCACTTCAAAGAACACTTCACTTAGAGAATGGAGAGATTGTTGACCAATGATTCTACCTCGAACTTCATCAAACTCAACATTAAGCCTAACTAAAAATTTGATTATATGTGAACTTTCTATAATTTTCTTAAAATAAGTAAAATCATCTGGATTTTTTCACTCATAGTCATCGAATAAGTCAAGATCCTGCCATAAACCCTTAAGCACATTAAAATATTTGGTAACCAAATTCTCACCTTGATGAATATCACCCAGTTTGAGTTGTAACTCATAGACTTGGAACTAATTTCCAAGGTTTGAATACATCTTAATAATGTTGTCCTAAAGAACTTTAGTAGTAAGATAACACATATAAATCGAGCTAATCTCCTCCTCCATGGAATTTACCAGCCATGCCATGATCATGGAGTTTTCTTCATCCCAAGTGGCAAAGCTACAGTCGGTCTTCGCTAGTTCTTTGGTGTCACCAATCAAATAACCAATTTTGTCTCGACCCCTAATGTACATCCAAACGGATTGTGACCATCTGAGAAAATTGGTCTCATTAAAGCGAATTGTGGTGATTTGGACAAAGTGGGAATGAGAATTAGATGTGGGTAATTTTGAGGAATTGGAACCAATAGTAATGGAATGAGTAGATTCGTAAATTTCTAACATGGTAAAGAGATAGAAATAGAAAAGGAAATGAAAGAGATAGAAATAGACTAAAAATAATAAGAGCAAAAAGAAATGGAATAGCCAATTAACCTATATCTGATACCATATAGAATAGGGTAAAAAAAAAAAAAGGCATATATTAATTGAATAAGGAATGGAAACATGCTTCCTTTTATAGATAAGCTACAACAAATCAAACTAAATCTATAGTTGTACACCTAGATCTATAGGAACAAAGTAAATTTAAAATATACAACTTATCCCTAAAAAAATACAACAAATTATCCAAAAAAAAAAAAAAAAGTTGATCTGATTGATATTCTCAACAAGATTCAAAAGATTGGCTCATCTTTGCAAGAAAACCTATTTCTTTTCACAACAACCAAACAATTCCTCTTAGACCCTTAGTTACTCAATAATAATCTTAGAGAAAAAGAGGAGCAATCCCTCCAGTTATTATTCATAAAGTATCAGTACAATCCACAACTCAACAAGAAATACATGAAATTTATATATAAAAAGATTCCTATGTGTTGCATTGTAAATTTCCATTAGATTCCCAAATTCAAGACCATAACCTTACTTTAGAGATCTTTTTCAATGACAAATGAAAATCATGGTGTTCATAATATGTTAGACATCTTAATTAATATATGCAAAGTATCGATATTATTTTAACATCTACACCTAACTGACCAAACTGCCAATAAACACATCGAATTACATATTGAAAAAATGCTTATATTATATTTTAAAATGGGTCATACACATGTTAATCAAAGCCATCATAAAGAATAACTTTTTTTGCAGAAGAGAGACTTGATCAAGGAACCTTAGAAGCTTCAGTCTAAAAATATTATCTCTAATGGAGTAAATAAATAAATAATTTTTTTTAAAAAAAAGTTGAATATAGTGAACTTCACATGGAGTTAAAATAGACAATGACAAAAACAAAAAACAAAAAACAAAACAAAACAAAAAAGAACTCCATAATTAGATCAAGCTGGGGATTTGTTTGGCCCCATATGGGGTATTTGTCTGTTTGGCCCCACAACGAGGATGTTATGTCTGCATGGGAGGTGTTTGTGATATCCCACATCGTATGGGAAGAAAGTTCATGATGTTATATATGTAAAGGCTCCTCTTAACCTAGTAAACACGTTTTAAAGTTGTGAGGGCCCCTTTGGACCCAAAGTGGACAATATCTACACAGTTGGGCGCAAGTCGTTACAATATCTCCTTGGAACAAGAAATGTGAGATCAAGACATGGGGAAAATTACTTCACAACGAAGATACACCTTGATCATCTAACATATACAAGTATGCTTCAAAATGGAGAGAAACTTATAGACATCCCATTGATACTTAACATAAAATCTATCAACAACTAATAGGATAAACTTTCAGGGGATAAACTTATAGATCATCCAAATATGCAAGGATACTGATCAGAAGTACAGTACAAGAGCTAAAATAGCATCATAAGGGGATGCTAAAAGTTAAAAGCATGAGTTCGGAAGGAGAAAATATGCTAACCAACCTTGGCACATTGATTGCGAGCTTGATTCCAATCTACTTCTTGATAAGGGACAATGTACAGCTCATTTCTCAAGGAAATAATTGTGGGTGTAATCGGACCAACAAACCTCTTCCCATATATGTACGACATGGGCAAATACACCATTCGACAAGGGCAATTCATCCGTCCTATGGAAAAAAATTTGAAAGTTTACCACTGACAAATAAAATCCTGCTTGCAATGAGATAAAATCAACTTGAAAAGCTACCTAATTTTTTGGTAACTTGTTTGACAAGCAGAATAACATTAAAAGTCTTTAATAAAGTGAAAACAGAACCGAGTTCTATTAACAGGAGAGAAAAAAATTCGAGCAAAGTAATTAAATAATCAGTGAAAGCTTTTATGGTAATGAATTAAGGAAAAAAGAGGACACTTTAGGTGAAAATCCCCAAAAATATAAATAAAATTAGCAAGAACCTAAATGCATGGAAAATATTTTTAGAAAATAATTAAACTAGCCCTTTCAAAGTCTAGGATTCTATTTAAAGAAACCCCCTTGCTCCATAGTTTGCATCTATTCTCTAACACGAAGAATAAAATTAGATACTACAACTTTCCTCTAACGTAAGATTCTTGTCCTAGTTGTCCAAAAGTAATTTTAATTCTCCAATCCTTCATTATGCGTTACAATCATCTCCACTTATATTTTCTAGCCATTTGACTTTCCCCACTAGTTAGGATCTTTGTTATGCATCAAGTTGATATGATTAATAACTTCTTCTGCAGCTAACCATGATCCTTTACACCTCATTCCAGGAGACTTATAATCATATTTATATTTATATTTACACACTTAGAGAGAGTGAGAGAGAGAGACCTGGATGAATTGGAAGAATGTAAGGACATAGCCACACTTCTGGTGGGAGTGGATTATTCCCAGACCATTCATATGCTCCAAGTACCTATGGCCATCAGAAGCAGATCAAATGTCAACTCATAGTTGCAAACCAATTAATATTTTAGCTCAAGCTAAAAGTTTAGAGTTCATACAGAAAGCCACATTTTCCCCCAAGAAGTTATTGAAGTTGCACCCCCATGGTCCAAGATCCATTTTCGCCCCTTTTCCATTGCTCCTTCTGCACCAAAACCTCCTTCACCAAGCAATCTTAAAGTAACATAGCTTAGCACAGTACCAAACATGGTGCTCGGGCCCTCAATGTGTAGCCCCCAACCTCCATCTTCATTCTGCAATAAAACGTTCTATCCCTTTAATTGCTTTTGTTTCTTCACTAGCAATGCCAGAGCTAGCCAAGTAAATGGTAAAAGGCTTCATTTGGTTGAATTTTTTAGCTTCCCATCAAAATAATAGCACTTTATATGAGTATGTAGGAAGAATAATGTTGAGGAAGTACTCGTCTCAAAATGATATCAAAAGAAAATTATGACGACATAATAATTTATGTTAATATCTCTGTCATCAGAGTCTTGAATCCTATAAAATGAAAGAGAAGTGACAGTTAAACTACACTTCTACAAAAGCTTAACATGGTATCAGATCATGGAACCAGAACTCTAATATTATGTTAGACTATCGTTTGACCCAAAAGCTAAAGTTCATTGCAAGTGGTAGTTTAACAGCAACAAAAGACCATAATACTTTAAGAGTGCCAAAATATAGGAAAATAATCTTGCCTGATGATTGAAAAGGTATCTGCACATCTCACGTTGATGTTCTATTGATAAGACAACATTCAGAGCTCCTGTAATATATAAAGTAATGACCTGTTGCAATTTTGTCACCCAATTGTCACTTATTCAATGAGGAAATAAGGATTAGATAAAATGGGAATTGAGACACATGAATAAATAAATCATATATAGAAAAAAAAAATTATATTTGGCCTTCTCCATTGGGTTCTGAAAAGACTTGCATAAAGTTCAATAGAGATGAAATGAGATTATCAGATGAAAAAAAAAAGGGGGGGGCGGGGGGGGGGGGGGGGTGGAGTTTCTCACCAGATTCAACCCTGACAAATAACATTGGTTAATTTACAAATGGAGGAACATGAGTCATTCAAAAAGTCAGCTCTTACCAATCCGGGCAGTAGAAACATAGGACCCCCATAATCCCCTGGCCAATGACCATCATGTGCCTGAATAGTTGAATAGAAATTTAAGCCCCTTCGTAAGGTAGTCATCACCACCTCCTCCGTCACTTCTTTCAAATCTTGAACTTTGATTTGTGGCAAGTTTGCGACACATGGGTTCTCCCTTGCAAACTATATTTCAAAAAGAAAAGGTTAGAAATATAAATAAGTCAGCATGCAAATATAAATAAGAAATGTAATGAAATTACAAACTTAAATCCTTGAAACACATGTACAGTGTGTTCAAAGCATGCCCAAGGTCTGCCAGAGAAGTGTCAATATCCAACATGTTTTTGACTTGAACATGGAAACTTCTAAAAGCAACCATACAACTTATTTTTCATTTCTCTTCCTATATTTTCTCACAGTCTCAGCAATGACATGCAGTATAAAGTTTCCCAGCTTTGAAAAATAAAAGAAGTCTATATCCCTCAAGTTTGTGAGCTATTTTTTTTGAAGTATGCAATCTAGCATTTCTTGCACAGGAATATTTTGGCATATCAAGTTAATTTGGAGATCAGCATCATAACTAAGCCCGTTTTCTAAAACATCTCTCTTTTAGCATCATATGCACTCAGAAACCCATTTGAAAGCTTTGCAAAAGACATCTTCATTAATTAGCATCAATGCAAAAGCACTCTAAACCTCAAAACAAATGAATGTTCTATAAGCAATTAAAAACCTAACATACTGATGACCATGATCATGACATGATAGTAGGTAATAACAATAAAAACAGTAAAAAAAACAACAATAGGTTCGGTTCTTGTTTCTTCCTGAAGTTCTAAGAATCATTGTAGAGAATGCGTCTGGCTTTAAATATGAAAAGATAATGCTTCTGGCTTTAAATATGAAAAGATTGTAGTCTCTCTACCAATTAAAGACATACACACACCACAAATATAGGATGGACTAAGATCAAAACAGCTCTAATTCAAGTACTAAATTTTCTATATATATGGGTTGTCACAGAAGCCCTCTCTGCCCAATGGGCTTTAGATCTGTCCAATTCAGTTGGGCTGGGCTGGATTTGGGTTTAGGGTACAGCATGAAGTTAACCCAAACCCTCTGCACAAAGCATAACTCCAAAATTCATGTTTTCCTTCTCTCTTTCCATCTATTAAAAGACTTTAACATCTATCTTTTCAATTTCCTTTCTCAATTTTTCCATATACTACTTCATTTCACATGTTGTTTATATATATGCACTCATCTAGTTCGTATAAGAAGTTGAAGACAGTAAGCTAGAACAAGACTAATTAATTAATCTAAGCTCAAGGTGTTCACCCTATGCCCACTTGGCACTTTCTCATTATATTATTCTTCAGTGTATTAAATTAACTAATTAAAGAAGTAGAATAAGGAGACTTTCTTTGAAGCTAAACGATTTCTTTGGTTCCAGTCACATAAGCATGCATACCCTACATATACTATATATTCATGTTCCTTTGTGTTCTGGCATATTTTGACACAGATGGGATCACCTGCATTCGCCAGAGAAGATCACAGCTGGGCTTAACTGGAAACCGATTTTTCCAGAAATTTTCTCGAGCTGCTTCGACCTCAGCTCGCTCTTCTGGGGTTCCATAATCAGCATCAAACTCCCATATCTGTCTTCCCACGAAGTTGTTGGTGCTGTACATGTAGGGATCATTGCCTCCATCTGCAACCTTGAGCCTCCACATTTTCTAACTCACCAAACTGACGAGATCTCTCTCTCTCTCTCTCTCTCTCTCTCTCTCTCTCTCTCTCTCTCTCTCTATATATATATATATATATATATATATATATATATATATATCTAAGTTTGCAAATATGTGTGTCTCCCTTCCGAAAACACCTGCTGATCATGCAATCACCAGAAAGGTAAGACAAGCTTTTCTTTGAAATAAAATTAAGTTAAAATGATACAGACCAAGGACAGAGAGATAGGTGCTGGGTGGGCAGAGAAGAGAGAAACTTCAGAAACTTGGAATGGCGAGTTCCAGGAGGGAATCGCTCATTCATATAGAAGCACAACAGCAAGTCAAACACCAACCCCCATGACTTGTATTTATGAATGAGACTACTAACATTTAATTTATGCTTATCTATATATATGTAGTGATGTCAACGATATTAAATTGATTTCTAAATTCAATTATGAATCTTGTAACATAAATTTATCTATTTTTAGAAAATTATTTTGGGAGTCCAGGGACAGTCCCTGATAGATATCAGTCTATTCGATCATAAATTAATATTTTTTTAAGACATACATAAAGAAGTGATACATTAATTAGTTATATAGCATTTAAATTGTATTGACTAACACATGGTGTGTAGTTATGTTTAAGTGACTTTTCACCAATTTGTTCATAATGGGTCAAACATCCTTTCAAATCATATAATTGATAGGAAGGATATAAACTTTAGAGAGACCAACGTAACCTTCAAAGTTGTTATGTCACTTAACACCAATGCTTTTACTAATCAATGAATTAGAAAAGTTATTAGTTCATGATTTATTCATCAAATTGATTGTCAAACTATATTCAAAATGATGATGTCATGATTATATAACTAATATATTATTAAGATTAAAAATAGTTACAAAAATTAAAATAATAATTTATATATTATTTTAAAATCAAAATTTTATTTGAAAATTATAAATTATTTAAAAAATGGAAAATTAGTTTCAAATCATAAATTTAAATTAAAATCATAATTTTAATTTAAAATTAAAAATCTTAAATTTAATTTTAAAATCAGAAATTTATTTATAATCTATGGAACACGAAGTTTTTAGATATTTATTTAAAATCATAAATTTTTTCATTAATTTAAATTAAAATCACAAATTTTAAAATATGAAAATGGGGGTGGGAGTGGGGGAAGAGCTGCTAAAGAAAGGGGGAAGAGAGGGCAGCAGCAGGAGCTGGGAAGAGTAGTGGTGGTCGGGCGGTCCGATTGGGTTTTTTAAACACTGCTTAACACATAAAATGGAGAATGGTTCTACGGAGAACTTTATGGTCTGGTGTACCAAAGTTAGATTTTTGCCTCTTGGATTTATATATTTAATTGTGACCTTTGATTTGCAGTGTACAAATGAAGAAGAAAAAAACTTCTTGTCAATTTCTTGTTGGAGGCTTTTTCTATCAATAACTAAGTAAAATTGTATTTATATTGAATTTTGGAGGTTAATAATTTAGTAATAGAAGTTAAGTAATAATATTTTATATTATTAAAATATATAATTTATAATAAAAAAAATAATGTATTATTTAATATCATCTTCATTTTTATTTTATATCAATGTTATTTAAAAATACAGAATAATAATTTTTAGTTTTTTTTTATCAATCATTTAATAAAAAATTAATTCTTATAAATTAAGGAAGTTGAGTTTATTTTTGAATTCTAATGGTATTCTATTAGATAACTAAAAAAAATTAATTTCAATATAAGTCAATTAAAACTACATTTTGCTTTAGTGTAATTCTCATAAATAAATTAAAATAGATTTTTTTATTTAAAATATTTATTTATTAAATGAAAGAACTAAGGATAAAAAAAAACTAATTTAAAAACATAAATTTCACAGTAAAATTATTTAATGACAAAAATCTTTATTTTATAAAATGGATAAATATGAAATAAAAAAAGTTATAAAATTATTAAAATAAATTTAATAAATGTGAATTTTATAAATCAATTAAAATAGATATTTTATAATTTTGATTTTATTGTATGAAGGATTCACTCAAACTCTATTTGGAAACTTAAGAAACCGATGCTCTTTTTATTTTTGTCTATAAATACCTCATTAGAGATTGAAGAGACTGTAGATTATCGAGATCTTAGATATTAAAGACCTCTCTTTCTTGAGAGAGGGACTCCTTGTGAGAAAGCTTAATTGTCACACCATTCTCGATCTCTCATTCAAGAATTCAATTCTTTGACTATTTAGTTGAAGACCTTAATCCCTTCAAAGTGGTCGAAAGATGTACTAGGAAGCAACAAGGAGTTGTTGGTTGTGGAAGTGAATCAAGTTGTAAATGCTGAAAAGTAAGTCTTTCAGGTAAGGTGGTCAAATAAATCCATGTTACTTGATTTCGAATAGTGGATTTAGATTTGTAGGTTTTAGACCTCGTGGTTTTTTATCTCCATATTTTGTGGAGGATTTCCATGTAAAAATCTTATACTTCATTGCATATCTTTTTATTACTGCTTATATCTTGGTTGATGATAAACTTTTTAATTGATTGGTTAGTTGGTTATTGAGGTTGCTAGGTTGGTTATGTTGGAGGATATGGTTCTTATACCTATAACCAATTATTGTTTTCCTTAATGTCCCTATGGTATATTTTGGATATTAACAATTATATTATTTTTATCCCTAACTCATTGAAGGTATCCCTAAAAGTTAAAAATTATCTTTTTATATACTTAAAGATTCTAGACATAACCATTTATTTATTTGGGACATCTTGATATCTCTTGAGATAAAGTTTTGATATAACATTTAAATTTTTTATTTAAATTTTTAAATCACCCACTCACCTCTTTGCATGTGCCCTATTAGATTTTCAATAGTTTTTCAAGTGGTATCAAGAGCTTTATCATTTTTCAAACATGTGTGCCCATAAGTCACAGAATGTTTTTACTGGTTTTCGTGGTTTTTTTCATTTCCCTTTTTTTCTCACACCAAATCACATGAATTACTACTTACACATATTAGTAAACATTTCATATAGTACTTATTTATATTTTCATCAATGTACAAGACATTCGTACTAACTATACAAGATAGTTGAACTAATTGTACAAGGTTGACAAGGGCTTGTGTATAAAATTTGCACCACTATACAAGAGTATTACACTAACTATACAAAATAAACGTACTAATTGTACAAAGGGTGTACAGGTTACCCTTTATGTAGGATTTCAATAAATTCTAAACTACTTTTTTTCCCTTGTCACCTAATGATTGCACACTCTCATACCACACATTCCTTCATTACACACTATCTCATGCACTTTATTTAACTCACACATGAAAATTCGAATACTTACCCCACTAACGATATTTGGGAAAAAAAATTATTTTTAAGTCTTTCACCTTCTTCCAAACCGAGCCATTGGAAATATGGTTCACACATTTATGTGGACACATTATTTATGCATTTGTATGAAATTTTTGGTACTATATAAGGGTCACTAACTATACAAAGCAAATATACTAATTGTACAAGGAGTGTACAAGACAACCCTTTGTGGAGGATTTCAATTGATTTTGAACAAATTTTTTTCTTGTCATCAAGTGATTGCACTCTCTTGCCACATATTCCTCCATCACACACTTATCCTATGCAATTTATTAAACTCACATATAGTAATTCAAATACTATGATGTTCAGTGAAAATTTTTGTTTTTACATTCGTACACCCTTTTCTATACCAAATCATGAAATATGGTTCACACATCCTATGTGAGCACATAATGTATACATGTAGACATGGTTTTAAAAACCGGACCAGACCGGCCGGTCCGACCAGTTGGACCGCCGGCTGGTCACAGTTCCGGTTCGGTCCAGTCACTAGACTGGATGGAGACCAAACCGGGATTGGACCGCTTGAACCGATGAACCGGACGAACCGGCCGGTTCTGAGGGAACCAGTCGGTTCAATGAATTTAATTTTTTTTTTTTAAAGCATCAAACGACGTCGTTTTTTGGTGCTTATATAAGCAAAATTAAACCCAGCAGCTTCCAACCCTTCCTCCTCGGGCCACCGTCAGCTGCGACACCCACAAGATAGGTTCCCCGGCAGCCACGACGCCCACGGCAACCGCGACGACAGCCGCGACCCCCACAGCAGCCCCGCTGCAGCTCACGACGCCGACAGGGCCACAGCAGCATCGTCGGAGCCTCGCGACGCCCACGGCAACCGCGACGGTAGCCGCGACCCCCACAGCAGCCCCGCTGCAGCTCACGACGCCGATAGGGCCACATCAGCACCGCCAGAGCCTCGCGACGCACAACAGCCAGCCGGCAGCCCGCCTGCTTCTCGTCATTCTCGGTTTGTTTCCGAGTTCCAACTTCCAACAGTCCACTTTCCATTATACGATTTTAACTTTGTTAGGAACATGTCTTTTGGATGTTGAGATTAGGTAGAGAGAAAGAAAGGAGTTTATTGGGTTACTGTAATACTTCAAATTAATAGGTTTAGCAATTATCTCCTCGGATCAATTTGGATTATAAATTTCCGAATCTAGTGTAATGGCTATGATTTTTCTTTGCCTATCTGTCTGGTTATGAATAAGTAAAAAAGGGATCTTCTTAAACTTTGTCAGTAACATGTTCGGTTGTTGACAAAAGTTGGGAAGAAGAAAGGGGTCTATTGGGGCTTTGGATTTAGAACTGAATTGGGTTTGGCGGTTAGCGTTTAGTTCGTTGGCTAAATTTGGATTGTGAATTTCCAAATATAGTGTGTATTTCTACTTTTGTTTCAGCAGGTTGGCTTCCCAGAAATTTGCTGAGCTTTTGCTGGAAGGATAGTGGAGTTTGTGGAAGGGATTTTAATATTTTATAATGGTTTGCAATTTGAGGGATTTTAATATTTTATAATGGTTTGGAATTGATTTCTATTTTCTGGTAATCAGAGGACTTTGAGGAATTTTTTATTATTTAGTTAGAGAACTTTGAGAAATTCAAATTATTAATTGTATTGATGGAATGATGGATATTAAAATTAAACAATTTATGGACCACCTTATGAATTTTGACATGATGTTAATGAATTTTGACAATTTCTTCTAAAAGAATTTTTTATTATTTAGTATTATCAAAAATATTTTTCTAATTTATATTTAAATATTCATCTTTTTTTTTATCAAAATGTTATTTTTCTTTTACAAAAAATGATACTAATAAAAACACACAAGTTAAAAAATGCATCTATCAAGATTCAAAATCACCACAAGCCCACCAGCTTTGAATTCTTTCCCCAATTAATAAAAAAATAAAAAATACACACATGCACATGTAGTTCAAGAATTCTCGGTTTGTTTCCATTATACAACAATTTGTGCATTATGATATTAGATTGCAACTCAACCATAGATTCATGTGCCTAAAATATGATAATGATTTGATGTTTGATTATCTAAGGAATCATAGGTGAAAAAGTGTATTTTTTACTATCATTAATATGTGATATGTGATTGTAAATTGTTGATGACTTGATTATAAATCATTAAATTGTTGATGACCTTCATTCTCTAGATTGATGTGGGATTTTTGTTTTTAATTTGATAGGGAAATAAAAAATGGCATCAAACTTGACTCCATCCTCTGGTCAAGATTCAACTACCCATTCTCAATCAAGTAGAAGTAAGACTGATCCTGCATGGGAGCATGTTTCTGAATAAAGATATGGAAATGGAAGGAGAGCTCTTATTTGTTTGTATTGTAAAAAGATTACAAAAGGTGGAGGTATTCATAGAATGAAACTACATCTTGCTGGAGTGAAAGGAGATATTGGTCCATGTAAATCGGTTCCACCTGATGTCAGATTTCGCATGGAAAATTCTTTGCAAGAGTTTGTGAATGCTAAGAAAGCAACCAAAGAAGCAGATGAATATAGAAATCCTTATGGTCCTAATGTGTCACAATTTGAAGGGGATATGGCAGAAGGTGAAGAAGAGGTTCAAGAAATGCAAAGTCCTATGGCAGCTAGTAGTGGAAAAAGGAAAAAATCAACAGTGGATAAGTATTTTGCACCAAGAAATACACAAGGAGCTCAACCTTCCATGAGGAGTGTGCTAGCTGGGAAAGAAGCTACTTGGAAAGCGGATATGGCGGTTGGGAGATTCTTTTAGGATGCATGCATTCCTACTAATGCTGTGAATTCCTTCTACTTCAAGTCAATGTTGGATGCTATATCTGCAATTGGTCCTGGATATAAGGGTCCAAATTACTATCAGTTGCGGATTAATCTTTTAAAGGATGCTAAGAAGGAAGTTCAGTTACTTGTGGACTCTTATCGTGCAATTTGGGCAAAAGTTGGGTGTACAATAATGGGTGATGGTTGGACAGATAACAGACAAAGAACACTCATCAACTTCCTTGTATATTGTCCTGAAGGAATATCGTTTGTGAAATCTGTTGATGCTTCGGACATTGTCAAGGATGCAACTAATTTGTTTCAGTTATTTGATGAGGTGATTGAATGGGTGGGTCCACTCAATGTAGTTCATGTAGTGACTGATAATGCAGCAAAGTATGTGGCCGCGGGGAGATTGATTTCTCATAAGCATAAACACATTAATTGGTCACCTTGTGCAGCTCATTGTCTTAATTTGATCTTTAAGGATATTGGTAAGATAGACCATGTTGCTGAACTTGTAAGACGTGCATCAAAGGTGACAATTTTTGTGTATAATCATGTTGCTTTGTTAAGTTGGTTGAGAAAAAGGGAAGGATGGACAGAGATTCTGCGACCTGGTGCAACTCACTTTGCTACTACTTTCATTGCACTCAAGAGTCTTCATGATCATAAACATGACTTGCAAGCTTTGGTGACTAGTAAGTTCTTTGTGGACTCTAGATATTCAAAGGATTATAAAAGCCAAGTTGCAGTTTCCATCATCTTGGATAATAGATTTTGGAATGATTGTTTGATTGTTGTGAATCTTATGTCTCCACTAATGCGTTTATTGCGTATTGTTGATTGTGATGAGAGGCCTTCGATGGGATATGTGTATGAAGGCATGTATAGGGTTCGTTTGGGCATTAAGAAATTGTTTAATTACAGCAAAAGACTATACAAGCCTTATATAGAGATCATAAAGCAATGTTGGGATCAACAACTAAAGAAAAGCATTCATTCAGCAGCTTATTGGTTGAATCCATGTTTCCAATATGATCAGGAAAACTTTTGTAATAAGCCAAATGTTATTGGAGGTGTTATGGATGTTATTGATCAAAAAGTTCTGAAAGGCAAGATTGAAACAATGAATGAAATGAGGTTATTTCATGATCGATTGGGAAGTTTTGGAAGAGACCTTGCTTATTCTTCACGTGAAGTACTTCAACCTGGTAAAATATTATTTTCATTTATTAGTGTGTTTGTTCTTTTTTATTAGTTACCTACTTACTATTTAATATTTTAAACTTGCTAATGTGTTTTATTTTTTTCTTATTTTTAATGTGAAATGGTAACTAGATGAATGGTGGAGGCTACATGGATACAATGCACCACATTTACAAAAGTTGGCCATTCAAATATTGAGCCAAACCGCATCATCTTCTGGATGTGAGAGGAATTGGAGTGTCTTTGAACGTATACATACCAAAAGAAGGAATAGATTGGAACATCAAATGCTTAATGATCTTGTATACGTTCATTACAATTTGCGGCTAAAAAATCGATATAAAATTATAAATGTTTTCTTAGTTGTTTTGATTTCAAATTCTTCTATTCACAATTATGAATAATTATATGCTTTTCTTTTTTAGGTTTTATAACAAGAAAAGAATCTATGATCCCATTGACTATGCATGCATTGATGAGACCGATTTTTGGGTAGTTGATGACGATCAACCAGCAGAGCTAGATGTTGAAGAATTGGAAAATCTTCTATATGAAGAAGGGTCAATTCCAATAAATGAAGTGGAAGGTTCAAGTTCTCACATTGGTTAGTAAAATATTTAAACTTATAAAAGTTCAATAATTATATTTTTTCTTCAAAAATGATTTCTTGTTGATATATATTCAATATTTTTGTAGATGATGAGGATGGTGGTGACATGGCTAGAGAAGGGCTTGATGTGGAGAATTTTGGTTTTCCAAATGCTCATTTTCAATCTCCATATTCCAATTTCCCAAATGAATAAAGACATGAATTTTATATTTATTAGTATGCAAAAATCTTCATGAATATTCAAACATTGACATGTTATGTTTTTATTTTGAGTAATTATTTAAGTGTTGTGGACCTATGGTTGACATTTGTATTATTTGGTGTGGACAATGTGTTAAGTTAACAACTCTTTGATAATTTGGTTATTATAGGATAGTAATGGTTTGATTATTTGATAAATATTGAGTTTATTGACATTATGAATGTATAACATCTTATATTGTGTTATAAATATCATATATGATAATTGATGACTTCTACAGGTAAAAAATTTTGTGACAAAACTCAAGTTACTCAATAAACAAAGTAGATGCTGTCAAAATTTACATAGAATTTATTAATTTGTTAATTTTTTATATTATATAAAATAATAAAATATATATTTATGACGTCACCGGTTCGATAGCGGTTCGACCGGCTATCCGACCAGTGAACCGTGAACCGGTAACTTTTCCGGTTCAATGACCGGTCCGGTTTTTAAAACATTGCATGTAGATGGAATTTGCATCATTGTACAAAAGTGTTACACTAACTGTATAAGGAAAATATATTAACAATACAAAAAGTGTACAAGACTACTTTTTGTGAAGGATTTCAATCGATTTTGAATAACTATTTTTTTTTTCTTATCAACCAAGGACTATACACTTTTATGTTACACATTCATCCATCACATATTCATTATATACACTTTATTTAACTCACATATGAGAATTCAAATACTTACCTCACTAATAATGTTCGAGGAAAAATTTAGTTTTTATGTCTTCCATCATTTTCTTAACCAAATCATTCGAAAAATGGTTAACCCATCTTATGTGGACACATTATTTATGCATGTGGATGAAATTTGCACTACCGTATAAGAGTGTTATACTAATTGTACAAGGTAACTGTACTAATTGTACAAGAAGTGTACAAAGTTGCCATTTGTTAAAGATTTGAAGTTATTTTGAAAAACTCTCCATCTTTTTTCTTTTTACCCAAGGATTGCACAATTTCCTCATTCAAATTCTCTCACCCAATGATTGTTTCAACTCTTATTTTAAAATTTCATCCTCCAAATTTTATAACTCCATATTTTGTTTTTGTAGTTTAATCAATATTCTTTCTTGGCACATTTTCATTCCATATGAAGGAGGATTAACCATGTTATTTAAGTCTTCCATCCACTTTTTTGTAAGATTTTATCCAAATGAATCTTTATTTAAAAATCTAATTTAAAATTATAATCATATTTATCAATTTTTTTACTAAGATTATCTTAAATTCTTTTAATATATCTATACTCTTTTATTTAAAAAATGAAAAACTAATTTTATTTAAACATATTTTATTACCTTTCAAGTAAAAAATTAAATAAGTTTGAAAGTCAATAAAAAATAAATACCACCGTCAATAATTTTTAAATAAGATTTTATATAACATATTCTATTTGAAATTTAATTTCTAAAATCTCATTAAAAAATTGTGGTGACAATTTTCTTTCTATTAGTTAAAATACTTTACATTAGTTTATTTAGATAAGAAATATTATTAATATAATATTAGAACTTCACATTTTAGTTATTTTTTCATGAATAAATTTATCTTTTAAAAAATTTAAAAAAAAAGTTTAAAATTTAAAAACTAAAAGGATAAATATATATATATATATATATATATATATATATATATATATATATATATATATATATATATATATATATATATATATATATATATATATATATATAAATTAAAAGTGAAGTGAGTCAATTTTTTAAATTTTTTTTAAAATATGGTTAATGTGATAAATATAGAAAATAATTAAAAATAAAATATAAATATAAATAAAAGGGGTAATGTAAATTTAAAATAAAAAATGAAAATTAAACTAAAAGATAAATATGAAAAGGTAAAAAATATTTGGATGAAAATCCCAAAATTTTTATTCTTGCATATAATAAAAGTAAGGGGATTCAATATCTTAAAAAATAAATAAATAAATAAATAAATAAACATTATTGCTTTTATTTAAAGGGGAATAGAAGAGGAAAACACATAGCCACTTACAATTCTTAATTGAAATTGGAAGAGGAAAATATAAAATCATATGAAATATTTATAGTTTTAATAAGTTTTTGACGAATAAAGAGGGCTACTGATTGTTTATCTTAAGTTTCTTGATTTGAACTTAATGATTTTAGCAAAAATTAATAGCAATTAGTACGATTGTTAATGATATAATAATGGAATAAAAATGGGAATATAATTGTGAGAGATGGGCGTAAAATATAAATGTAGATTATAAGAAAAGGAAATAAAAGAAAATGAAAATATGGTTAATGGAAATAGAAAAAAAAAATACAAAGAAATAGGTCAAGGGCATTTTAGAGATTATTGAAGGATAATATCATTCACTCAATTTTCACATTTTACTTAGGTCTTAGGCTTAAATGTAAGTGATATAAGGATATTGGGCATTTCAAGTCCAACTAACCTAAAAACAATTCTAGCAATTTTTAGAAAATCCTTTTTCTTAATAGTTTTTTTCCTCAATACTTTTCATGAATCAAACATAACCTAAATGCTAATCAACAACTTAATATAGTATCAAACGAGTTGTAGTTGAGTCTTGCTATTTGTTTATTCCCGTGTTTATTTCTTTATCATATTTATTCTAAGGGAAAATGTAAGAAAAACAAAATAGAAAGGAAAAGTGTAAAAAAAAAAAAAAAAAATCTAAAGTCAATAACTTATTTTTTATATAAATTTTAATTATATTTATTTTCTTTCATATTTTACATAATGAAACCAAACATGAGAAAATCATTTTTCTTATTATTTTTTCTTTTCTTAGTACTTCTTGGAACCAAACATAACCTAAATACTTCCCAAACCCCAAAAAGTTCAACCCACCTAGGTTTGTAAGGGAGAAGGCTTGCACCATACACATTTGTACCATTTGGAGGAGGACCTCGGATGTACCATAGAAAAGAGTACAATCGTTTGGAGATTACTTGTGCTCATGCATCATTTGGTGAAGAGGTTCAAGTGGGAGAAGCTCAATCCAAATGAGAAGATTGTAGTGGATCCAATGCCTTTGCCTGCACAGAACCTCCCAATTCGCCTTCTTCCTCATAAACCCTAATTTTAATATACGTCCAAAAGTTTTATGCCTTTTTTTTATATCTTTTTTTGTACCTTAGAAAAAAAAAAAATTTTATCACATGAATAATTTGCATTACTTGAGAGTATGTCAAAGGTTATATTAGTATTCTGTACTTGAGCATCAACTTTAGATATTTTATTTTTATCTCTTCTCAACCTTGAAACATAGGCCTAACTTTTATTTTTAAAATAATAACCATCTTCCGATTAATCTAACCTCCTTCATCCCTCAGGAGGAACAAAGGGTAATAAGAAAGTATTCATTTCTTACCCATCAACTATGCCTTATGGCCTAATAGTGTTAAGCCTTGGAGCACTATCCCTATCCAAAACTAGCATACACTCATTTTTTAAGCATTGAACTACCATCAATGTTATCATTACTTAGCAATACCCTCAATTCTGCTTAATATGAAATCCCACATTAACTAGAAATAGAAATTTTTGATACTATATATATGGAATTCCCCTTTACAAATACATTTTAAAATCCCAATTCAAAACAGACAATATCTATCAAGAAGTGGATTGGGAAGAAAAGTTCCTAACATCATAGATGTAATGAATTCCTTTAAACTATGCATGATTTTTACATTCTAGACCTGTAAAATTCTTTTGACTCAAACTACACACACAACCCTTTCCACAATTGTCAATTACATAAATTTTCATGGCAAGGGCCTCCCCAACGTACATGCCTTTCCATGGATCAAAATCAAGATAAGCTTAGGTTTCTTACAGATTTTCTTAGACCCTATAGCCAAATATTATCTTAAACCCAATAATGTTTCTTTAATTTCCTAGAAAATTCAAGCAACACAAAACAGGAAAGTCCCAGCGGGGACCCTTATTCGCTATAAACATGACAAGGGCTACACTCAATAGACAAGCATACATCTCATTCTTTGGAACGTTATAATTACATTTTCAGGAAGAATGAAGCACCCGATATCGGTATTCTCCAAGTGCCCATATAGGAAAAATGTTCCGATATGCAGAATAGCTGATCATACAGTTCTTGTTGAAGACTCCCATGATTTCCTGTATGAAGAAATGTTGAAGCTATTAAACCTATTCAGGCATGGGAGTCAGCAAAGTTGTTCCAATGGGAATCAGCATGCATACTCATTTTCTAACCAGACATGTAATCTATATAATTGAAACAAATTACTAAAATATTTATGGGGTTGCAGATCAACTTTCTTATCCAAATTCCTAGCATTTGTTTTCGAGCTTCCTGGGGTTTTCCTAATGATTCTCATGACAAGTTTCACATTTGGTACACGTTTTCAAGAGCTACAAAGGATCAATTAAATGCTCATAAGCCTGATACTGTTACAATGTCTTTGAAGTATTACCCTCAATCGTCAAATTATTCCATTAACTTTTACCAAGCAACTTTAACAGAATGACAAAGGCCTCTTTGGATGCAGTTTTTAGAACCTTGTTTCCTGTTCATGAAAAAGGAAAAAGAAAAAAGAATGCCAGAGAAAAGGCATTTGGTGTGTGCAGATAAATTACAGAAAATAAAGGGAAAAAATTTTGAAAATCAGGGAAGAAGCATGGGGCATGAATAACTACAGATAAGCCCTTAACTTCCTATTCTTAATAATTTCGATTTCTCACAGGGGGAACCAGCCATTAGGTGACCACCTAATTGTAGTTTTTGCATACAACAGAGAAAATTAAAAATAATGCAATGAATTTATAAGAGTTACCTCCTGAGGAAAATCTCCATTCTTCATTTGGGAATTTATTAATATCCTTGCAGCACGGTGTAGTGGGTTTGGATCTCTCCCAGCCTTTCAAAAGGAAAAGAACAACAAAAAATAGAAAGTAATGCAACGAATTGTCTAAAGTTAAAAACAACTAAGAATTCACAAAAGCCCTCGAACCATATCCAGTCATGGAAAAGCAGAAAAGCATGCAGAATTGACATATAAACAAAGGGAGCGGAGAAATCCCCCATATCCCTGAAACAAAGGAGGTAACTTGTGATAGGGAACCAAATTATTAGAAAGAGGGAAGTCTTGTAATGAGGTATCCCTACAGCATAGCCCAAGAGCTAAATACAATAATTTAGATATTTTAGACCCTCTCCCACTGAAATTATCATAATACCCCAGACTTCTAACTAAAACCCCAACTTATTAGAATGTCCTACCATAGATTGATTATTTTCTTTTCACCAACAAAGAACAAACATACCAAATATGGAGAAACAGAGAAAAATGGTATAGGAAGTTTTAATTAACAACACATTATAAAAAACATCGAGGACGCTAAATTAGCATCAAACAGCACCACTAGTCTCCAATTTTACCTGTCCAGCATCAATGAGAGCCAACATAGCCCAAGCAGTATTGACATTATGTGGCTTATCTTCAGGGAGATTTGTGTACACCTGTTTAAAGAGGCATTAGAATAATCAACCATACAAGGCAGTAGATATGAATTATTATAAATAGTACCAAGATAGATGACGAACAGAGATAATAAATGAATGTGAATTGGATTAGGCTATTCCTAAAATTGGTTAGAATGCAGCCAAACACATCTTACTGAAGTTCATTAACTTGTGTCAAGTTACATGATAAATCAAGGTTCTTATTGTTGTTCAATGCAAGTAAGATCTATGGGAAAAAAACTCTACTTAATTCCAAAGAAAAGGTGCACTATTGGTGCTCTGCAATAAATTCTATGGTGAGCTACCACAAAGATGATAGCAATCTTCATAAAAGCTTGACTTTGCAGATTTATAAGGAGCATTTATTAAGAACAAACATCATGAGAAACACTAGAACTATAAAGGAAAGAAATTCCACAGAGACTGGAAATCAAAACCTTGTTCTGGCATGACAGATAACTCTCCCCCCAACCACCTGAACCAAGCTCCTTGGACAACAGATAATCACAAGCCTTACGAATGCAGGGGCAATTACTGTATGTGTTTCCAGCAGCTATCAATCCCTTTATTCCAAACCACCCACCATAAGTGAAACAGACTCCCCACGATCCATACCTGTCAAAAATACTCAAAATCAATTGCACACACATAATGACTGCCCAATAACCCCTACAAATATTAGATACTGCTTACATTAAGCTGAGAGATTGATATAACAAAATAGCAAGAGCATGCAGCTATAGCAAAAGAACAATTTCAAGGGCTTGTGCAGAGATGCAAAAAAAATTAATTAAATAAATTAAAACAAACCAAGAGCCATCAGGAGCCTGTCTGTCTTCAATGAACTTTGCAGCCTTAGAAATACAATTTTCTATTTCGTGCCTTCTATGCTCAGGATATAATTTCTTGAACGATGTCAATGCTTGAATTGCAGCTGAGGTACATTCCACATATCTGCAGTGCCACCCAGGTAACAGCATATAAGATTTTCTCCATCAAATCAAACTACAAGACAACGCACAACCCTACCCACCCCTTTCCCCCAACAACCTACCTCTTTTTTTATTCTTTTTTTTCCTTTTTTTTTCTTTTTTTTTTTTTTTCCAGATGGGTGAAAACAAACTAGAATTATGCGTAAACATTAGAAACTGAAGAGTGCTTAAAATCTTACGGATAATCAATGACAATGTCCCCAAAAGTTTCAGCAGGATTGATTAACTGAAAGAAAGAACAAAAAGAACAAATAGTTTGAATTGATTCCCAACACAATTAAAATAAACTGCAATTTAAGATGTGGAGGGCATTGATAGCACCACAAATTTATCTAATCAAGCAAAGATAAGATCATGTGTTGATGGAAATAAGGAAAATAATGGTGTTGTATGCCCACATGAGGTTTAGTCTTCAGCTTCAGCATAACAAATATTCGGAACGTTGTAAATGTGCAAAACATGTAAAGAAATTAAGAAAAGGAAAAGTTGAAAACTGTAGTTTTCACATACACTTTCAATTTTCTAAAATGTTTAGTTCTATCACAAGCCTCAACAAGATCATTGCTCAATTATTTCCTTTGGATTTCCGTCTTTGTGACACCATCCTGGATTGATCACTGGTGTGGTAACGAGGCGTTGTCCAGAATTTTTCCTTAGTTATTTGCCTTGGCGGTGCATAGGAATGCAACGGTTAATGAGGTGTGGGACTCTAGCCTTGGTCAAGGGGGCTGGAATCTCAGATTTGCTAGAGATTCTAATGATTGGGAGTTGGATTTAATAGGAGCTTTGTTTAATATGCTGAGGGACTTCAAGATTTCCCAAGTAGAGGACTCAATGGTATGGAAAGGTGGGGGTCAAGGCACCTTTGGAGTCAGACATGCTTACAATCTGCTGGTTACTCCCAATACCCTTGCCTTCCCGGTTAGATGAATTTGGGTGGACAAGGTCCCAACTAAAGCTGTCTTTTTTGCTTGGGAGGCTATGTGGGGGAAGATCCTCACCTTGGATAGGCTTCAAAAACGAGAGTGGCAGTTTCCTAATTGCTGTTTTTTATGTGGTTGTGAAGAGGAAAATGTAAATCACATTCTTTTACACTGTATAGTGGTCAGGGTCCTCTAGGAAATTGTCCTTGCCTTATTTGGGGTTCATTGGGTGTTCCCAGAGACAACCAAAGAGGTGTTACTTAGTTAGAGGGGCCCCTTTGTGGAGAGAAAGAGGAAAAAAATCCGGTATTCCATCCTGTTGTGTATTTTTTGGACGGTATGGAAGGAAAGAAATAGATTAGCCTTTAGGGGGGTTCTTTGGATATACAGAAACTCAAAAATTATTTTGTTTGTAACTTGTGGAGTTGGGCTAGAGTGTACATGGGAGAGGAGTCCTCTTCGCTTTTAGTCTTTTTGGAGTGGCCAGCGGCTACTTAAAGGCCAGTGAGGCTGCTTGTTTCTTTTGTTTTTGGATTTGGCTGCGTTGTATACTCCCTGTATGCTTTGTGACTTCTTGCCCTTTAATTTAATTTGTGCTCACTTATCCAAAAAAAAAAATATTGGAAAGAAGACATTCTATTATTCAAATGAAGCTTATGACATATAGTATCTATCTAAGGTCTCGTTGGGATAGTTTCTTGCTTTAGCAAGATGCTGAACCCATGATTTTAAAATGGCAATCTTGGAATCATGAAAGTTTCATTAAAAATAAAATAACGTACAATACAAGCTTAAAAGAATGGCTTTATAAGAAGTGACATTGCCATTGCTTTTTGTTAAGCTTCTAAACTTAGAAGCAGCTTTTCTAAAATTATCCAAACACATATAAGCTCTTTTCTAGACTTAAAGAAGAACTTTTGACTCACAAAAAACCAATCCAAAAATGACCTAAGTGACTTAAGCAAGTCTTTCCAAATTATAGCAGATTCCGGAGTATGACATACCACTTAATGGTTCCAATCCCACACATATTATCAAGTAGCAATGGAGTTGTTGTATGTAATATGACCTTCCTCAATCAATAAGCAAATCAAGGTGTTGTTTCAAGTGCAACTTTGCCTTGAAGAAAAAAAGAAAGAAAGAAAAAAGAGGGAAAGAAAAAAAAATCCGATTCCATCTATCTTTGGATTTCAATAACAAGCCCATCTCACCTTCCTTTCACTCATAAAACTAGATGACAACTCATTTTATTTAGAGAATCAACTGTGGAGCAGGCTTCTCCATGGGAAGTAAGGTCACAATAGTTTACATCATCTTGTTCCCTAGTTATGGTATATGGAACTTTCTTTATCTTTAAGGTCCACATAGTTTGTGAAATTTTTTCTACCCTGGTTCAATAATCATCAATAAGATGGAAAAGCACAAGGATTAATTGCTAAAAGGAAGAATGATTTAGAATGACCAAAAAAAAACAGAATTTATAGAACACTGAATTCATTACCAAAAATCACAAAAAGAGAGCCAGAAATCTAGAATACTCAGTGAAACTTTTCACATGGATGCTTTTAATGTGGACATTCATTTGGAACCCAATTTCCTACTTATTGACAGGAAATGTGTCTTGGACTGTATATGCTACATTCATGGGGCAACTTCAGGTGAAACTAATAAAATGGCATTAGCATTTATCAAAGTTACCTCAAACCATCGGTAAGATCTTGTCAATTCGTATGTTGCAAAACCACCATCTGCATTCTGTTGAGATTCCAAGGAAAAAGCTATAAAATCAGTACTACACTCACCTGAAGTCAGACAGCAGGGAATCTTAAATATTGATAATCAGAAAAGACGGGAGAACAGGCTGAACAAGGAATTATAACTGGTTCCCAAAGCACACACTTGTAAAAACCTTCAACACAAAACTTGAGTTGAGAATCCCATTTTAGGTATGCTAGCAAGATTCAAAAACAAGTTTCAACCAACAAGCATAAATTTGCAGTATACAAGTATTGTAAAATCTGATATGAAGTTATATACTTTTTGGAATAAATTTGCAGTATACAAGTATTGTAAAATCTTTTTTTGACAATTTGGCAGGAGAGAAATTGGAAGATATTTGAAAATCGCTCAAATCCCTTTTTACGTGCAGCTTTTCAGAATGTGTAAAGCTTTGTATAGAAGAGGAATCTATGTCTATAAAGTTACTCCAAACCACGCATACAAAGTTATTTGACCACTGCCGTGAATATAGACTATATTCTGCACTTTCGAAAATCCTAATTATAAAATGCAACAACACTCATAGTTCCAACACCCATAACTATACCCACTCAATATGTCCATACCTGTAATGAAAGGACAACATTTACAGCATCAAACAACTGCTCCATATCTAACGGTTCCCCAACTGTTTCCAATGGAAGTTTACATAATAATAGAACAACCTGCACAAGAGAAATAAACAATAAAAATGTCCGTATAACAAGTATTTTGAGTTAGTTCAGTTGTTACCTTCAATCCTTCTGCTGTACAATCAGAGGTGGGCCATCCATTATCAGCAGTTGAGAATGGCCAAGCACCTTTGGAAATGTGACGATACCAAAATTTGAGATCTCCAGGACAATCTTCTAAGACCTTGAAAACAAAGTAGGAATAGTTGAGTAAAATCATTATGGACAACTGCTAACATATGTAGGTGATTTATGAGATCAAACTTCAATAGCAACATGAACCTGAGAATTTTTTATGAATTGGTGTGCCTTCCTTAAAGTCAGACCATACTCTTCACCTAGGTTTGTTGAAATAATTGCTTGAACAGCAAAACAAGTATCCCATAATTGACTTCCATTATAACCCTGCAGTAAACAGATAGATAATAAAATTCAATAATTTCCAAGGAATAAAATACAAAATCTGCCTTTACAACACGCCACTATGAATGGATACAGCCACTATAAATGGCTACATCCACCAGAAAAAGTAATATCACAATTCTCTGTAACATATAAAATGGAAATGGCACGCTGAGATAAACTAGAAAGAGACTAATACTACTTACAGACCTGCATTTTCATGCCGTCTTCAGCAATCCACAAATAATCAAAAATTCTTGGAATATGCAACTTAAAGGCCTCTGAGTTTGGATCTTCAATCCAGCAGCAAAGCATATTTAACACCTGTACAAATCAGATAATAGGAAATCAAGAGCTTCATGGAACAGAAAAGAACAGACAATTAGATCAAGAGCACCTGAGTAGAGTGGTAGAATCAAAGAAGCTAACTGGTTTAGTTCTTAATTAATAGTAATCGGTACATTTATAGAACTTAGTAATCAGCACATTTATTGCAGTTCAAAGGACCTTTCTATACTTCACATGTACCTTGTTCACAGGCCCTATGCATATATACCGTGTATTCTCATCTTCATAGTGTACATGCTGCATTACAGTGCATAAAGCCTTCTCCCTCAACTTGTTTCCGGGCCAATGCCCCAGAATAGGCTCAAGCACCTTGTGAAGAGATGCCCATAGAATATCCTGAACCAGTGGATGTGGATAGTATAGATCTTCCTGGCAATAATTGTAAAGACAAATATCAAAATCAACTGGGAGCCAAAAGCATAAGAAAGATGCAATTGATCTTCTTCATAAATTTCCTTCTTAAATGCTTATTAAAATGATGTCATCATCATGAAACTGCAAATCAAATAAACTCCAAGGAGAAAAATGATACAAATTAATTGAAATGTATATTTCTGGTTGACTTGATTTAGAATTTTAAGGAAATATAACAGTTGAACCACAACAAAAACCAGAATTTAGTTGTAAGTTACATACAATAGACTCCCATTCTTCATTAGGTGAATTAGTTTTCTAAAATAGGGAGAGAAAAAAATGTCTTATATTAATTGAATAAGGAAGGGAAACATGCTTCCTTTTATAGATAAGCTATAAGCTACAACAAATCAAACTAAATCTATAGTTGTACACCCAGATTTCTAGGAACAAAATAAATTTAAAACATACAAGTTATCCCTAAAAAACAAAAATAACTTTTCCTTAAAAAACAACAACAAATTATCCCTAAAAAATAGGTAACAACCAGATTATTCCTACAAAATAGGTAACAAACAGATTATCCCTACAAAATAGGTAACAACCAAATCAAAAAAATTATGATCTAATTAAGATTCTTAACACTCCCCCTCAAGTTGGTTTGAAGATGTCATTCATGGCAACTTACTAAATCATCAAACTGCTTCTTTGGCAATCCCTTAGTGAGTATATCTGCAACTTGTTCAACCGTAGGCATATAAGGTATAATAATCAGTCCATTTTCCAGTTTCTCCTTGATAAAATGTTTGTCAACCTCGACATGTTTAGTTCTATCATGGAGTATTGGATCATGTGCAACGGCAATGACAGCTTTATTATCACAAAAGACCTTCATAGGTAAAGGGCTAGCAGCCTTAAGTTCTTCAAGTAATTGTTTAATCCACAAAACTTCACAAATGTCATGAGCTATAGCTCTAAACTCAGCTTTAGCACTACTTCTAGCCACAACACTCTGCTTTTTACTCTGCCAAGTCACAAGACTGTCTCCAATAAAAGTACAATACACCAAAATTGATCTCCTATCAATTATACTTCTTGCCCAATCTACATCAATAAACACATCCACTTGGAGATGTCCTCGGTTCTCCTATAGAAGTCCTTTTCCTAGAGTCCCTTGTAAGTACCTTAAAATTCTGTACACAACATCAAAGTGTTCCTAATTTGGTGAGTGCATGAATTGACTCACCATGCTTACCGAAAATGCAATATCAGGACGAGTATGAGAGATAAATAAGTCTCCCAACTAGGCATTGATATTTCTCTTTGTCAATCACCTCTATTGGACTTGCTGGTTGGAGTTTCAAATTTGGTGCTATAGGAGTTTTTACAACCTTACATCCAAGTAAACCCATTTCACTTAATAAGTTAAGTATATATTTTCTTTGAGAAATGAAAATACCTTTCTTGGATCTAGCAAACTCCATACCAAGAAAGTATTTCAGGGGACCTCAATCTTTTATCTTAAATTAATGAGTTAAAGCTTTCTTCAATCTCTCAAGTTCTAGACTGTCATCACTAGTTAGTGTAATTTCATCCACATAAACTATCAACACAACAATCTTTCCTTCTCTTAAGTGTTTATAAAACATTGTAAGGTCGGCTTGACTTTGAATATATCCTTGAAGCTTGATTACCTTTCCAAATCTCTCAAACCAAGCCCTAAGAGACTACTTAAGACCATACAAGGACTTCTTTAATTTGTAAAACTTTTATTTTCCTAACTTTTCTTCAAAACCCGGTGGTAAATCTATAAACACTTCTTCCTCCAAATCACCATTTAAGAAAGTGTTCTTCACATCTAATTGGTGTAAAGGGCAATTAAAATGTACTGTAAGAGAAAGTAAAAACTGAATGGAATTAATCTTTGCAACAAGGGCAAAGGTCTCTTGGTAATCAATTCCATAGGTTTCTGTGAAACCTTTGGCTACTAACCTTGCTTTATATCTTTCAATGCTACCATCGGGCTTACACTTGATTGTGAAAACCCACTTGCATCCCATTTTCTTCTTCTTCTTAGGTAAATCAATAATTTCCCGTGTTCTATTTTTCAAAAGAGCATTCATTTCTTCTTGAACTACTAACCTCCACTTCGAGTGTCCTAGTGCTTCCTGTATAGTTCTAGGAATGAATAAGTGAAATATTTGAAGTGAAAGCTCTATATTTTTTTGAGAGTCTTTAATAAGACAGATATTTGGCAATGGGATAGTTAGTACAATTCCCAACTCCTTTTCAGATTGCAATAGGGATATCAAGATCAGAAAGAGGTAAAAGAGTGAAGTCCATAGGAAGATTACCTAGATTTTGAGAACTAGGAGATGATGATTGACTATGCTCAAGATTGACTTCATTATTCTTAGTATTAGAATTAAACCTATGCCTAGTATAAACATGAAACTCAATGAAGATAGGTTGTAGAGTTTCTCCCTCTATTTGTGATGCAATTTTATTTGGCATAAATAAATTAGTATTTCCCTCTTTTTCACTAATTAAAACATCTTTTTTTTATATGTTAGGAACAAAAATACTAGGTTTTGGTTGTTCTTGTTGTCAAAACTAATCTTCATTAGAGCTTTCCCCCTGAAGAGTAGTTTTGTTATATATATATATATATATATATATATATATTTTCAATAAAGTTGACATCCATACTAACATGAATTTTCCTAGTGGTAGGATTAAAACACTTATACCTTTTTTTATTAGGAGAATAACCTAGAAAAATACATTTTTTGGTTTCTTGGATCAAATTTAGATCCGAAATGAGTTAGCACATGGACGAACACTATACAGCCAAAAATTTGAAGGGTAAATTTGAAGTGAGGTGTGTGTTTGGAAAAGTATTCTTAAGAGTTTGTAAAGGTGTTGCATAGTTTAGAACCCTTTTAGGCATTTTATTAATCAAAAAACAACTTGTTAAAATTGCATTCCCCAAAGGTGTGTGGGAACATTCATATGAAACATAAGAACTCTACCTACTTCAATTAAATATCTGTTTTTACGTTCTACAATTCCATTTTGTTGAGGAGTGTTCTTAC
This sequence comes from Vitis vinifera, assembly GCF_030704535.1. Taxonomy (NCBI): domain Eukaryota; kingdom Viridiplantae; phylum Streptophyta; class Magnoliopsida; order Vitales; family Vitaceae; genus Vitis; species Vitis vinifera. The sequence goes on along the minus strand of NC_081813.1, from coordinate 23,277,709 downwards.
AAGTTGATTGATGTAAAATACCTTTCTCTATAAATAAAAAAAAATCACCTAAACAATCATTATAAAATTCTATTCCATTGTCACTCCGAAGAATACTTATTTTGGTTTGAAATTGGTTTTCAACCATAAAATAAAAATCCTGAAAAAGTTTTGCAACCTCAAATTTAGAGTTCATTAGATAAAGCCAGCATAGGCATTTGTGATCATCAATAAAAGTCACAAACCATTTTTTTCCCTATTAAAGTAGCAATCCTAGAAGGACCCCAAACATCACTATGTATCAAAGAAAAAGGCTTTGAGGCACAATACAGTTTTATTTTATAAGAAATGTGATGGCTTTTGGCCAAAAAAACAAGTTTCACAATCAAAATAAGTACAATCCAATCCTTTAAATAAACCTGGAAACAAATGTTTTGAATAAAAAAAACTAGGACGTCCTAATATGTTATACCATAGCATTATTTGATCAAGCATAGGGATTGAACAAACACTACCAATAAAACCCTGAGCTTGTTTATTCTCAAACTAGTTGTCATCAAAATAGTAGAGATTGTTGATCAACCTAGCACTACTAATCATCATCCCTGAGTTCAAATCCTAGAATTCATAAAAAAGAGGCACAAAAAACAACATGACAATTAGAATCCTTAAATAAGCGACTTACGGATAAAAGATTACAAGAGAGTCTTGGGACATATAAAACGGATTGTAAAATAATCTTATTAGACAAACGAATAGAGCCTTGCCTAGCAATAGAAGATAAGCTTCCATCTGTAATAAATACTTTTTTTATTTCCAAAACAAGGTGTATAAGAGATAAACAAATGAGATAAATTAGTTATATGGTCAAAGGCACCTAAATCTATGATCCAAGGTGCAAATAATGAAAGAGTATGCACATGAAAGGCTATCTGATTAAGTTAGAGATGCTATAGAAGTACCAAGATTCGGCGGAGCAGGTTTCAATAGTTGTAGGAGTTAATCTAATTGTTTTTTGCTCAATGAGGGTGTCTCAGTAGGGAAACAAGTAGGGTCACCTTGCTTATTAGTCTTCCATTCAACCGGCATCCAACCAGTTGGCTTCCCATGTAATTTCCAACAGGTTTCACAAGTGTGTCTTGGTTGATTACAATGATCACACCAAACTTTTAGCTTGTAATCTGAACAACATTGGTTATTAGGATTGCAAGAAGCCCATGTTGCAATGCCAAATAAGCTTGAGTTTTCCATAGGTCCAAAGAGCTTCTTCCCAAGCATAACATTCCTCTGAATTTCCTCTCAACGCACTTCAGAGAACACTTCACCTAGAGAAGTGAGAGATTGTCGACCAATGATTCTACCTCAAACTTCATCAAACCCAACATTAAGTCTAACTAAAAATTTGAATATCTGTGAACTTTCTACCATCTTCTTAAAATAGTTAAAATCAACCGGATTTTTCCACTCATAGTCATCGAATTAGTCAAGACCCTACCATAAACCCCTAAGCACATTAAAATATTTGGTAACCAAATTCTCACCTTGACGAATATTGCCCGGTTTAAGTTGTAACTCATAGATTTAGGACTGATTTCCAATGTCTGAATACATCTAAATAATGTTGTCCCAAAGAGCTTTGGTAGTAGGATAACACATATAACTCGAGCTAATCTTCTCTTTCATGGAATTTACCAGTCATGCCATGATCATGGAGTTTTCTGCATCCTAAGTGGCAAAGCTACAATCGGTATTTGTTGGTTCTTTGGTGTCACAAGTCAAATAACCAATTTTACCTCGACCCCTTATGTACATCCAAACATATTGTGACCATCTGAGAAAATTGGTCTCATTAAGGCTAATGTGGTGATTTGGGCAGAGTGGGAATGAGAATTGGATGTGGGTAATTTTGAGGAATTGGAACTAGTAGTAATGGAATGAGTAGATTCGTAAATTTCTGACATGGTAAAGTGATAGAAATAGAAAAGGAAAGGGAAGAAGAATAGAACTAAAAAATAATAAGAGCAAAAAGAAAGGGAATAACCAATTAACCTATCTCTAATACCATCTAGAATAGGGTAAAAAAAAATCGTATATTAATTGAATAAGGAAAGGAAACATGTTTCCTTTTATAGATAAGCTACAACAAATAAAACTAAATCTACAATTGTACACCCAGATTTTTAGGAATAAAATAAATTTAAAATATACAACTTAGCCCTAAAAAAATACAACAAATTATCCCTAAAAAATAGGTAACAACCAAATAATAAAAAAACGATCTGATTGAGATTCTCAACAAGTTTCAAAAGATTGGCTCATCTTTACAAGAGAACCTATTTCTTTTCACAACAACCAAAAAACTTCTCTTAGACCCTTGGCTACTCAACAATATGCTTAGAAAAAAAAATAACCAACCCCTATAGTTATTATTCATAAAGTACCAGTGCAATCCACAACTCAATAGGAAATACATGAAATTTATATATAAAAAGATTCATGTGCTGCATTGTAAATTTCCATTAAATTCCCAAATTCAGGAACATAACCTTACTTTCGAGATCTTTTTCAATGACAAATGAAAATCATGGTGTTCATAATATGTTAGACATCCTAATTAATATCTGCAAAGTATTGATATTATTTTAACATCTACACCTAACTAGCCAAACTGCCAATAAACACATTGAATTACATATTGATAAAATGCTTATATTATATTTTAAAATGGGTCATACACATGTAATCAAAGCCACCATAAAGAATAATTATTTTTATTTTTATTTTTGCAGAAGAAAGAATTGATCAAGGAACCTTAGAAGCTTTAGTCTAAAAATATTATCTCTATTGGAATAAAAAATAAATAAATAAATAATTTTTTTTAAAATGTTGAATATAGTAAACTTCACATGGAGTTAAAATAGACAATGACAAAAAAAACAAAAAAAAAAAAAAAAAAGAACTCCACACTAGGGTCAAAAATCAACTCTGATACCAATTGTCATGACCTGCACCCAACCATGTAGATATTGTTTACTCTGAACCTAAAGGGGCTCTCACGAATTTAAAACTCGTCAATAGGGTTAAGAGGAGCCTCTACATATATAGCACCAGGAACTTTCTTCATTATCCGATGTGGGACATCACAAACACCCCCCATATAAACACAACATCATAAACAAATACCCTCTACGGGACCAAACAAATCCCCACACCAGGGTCAAGGATCAGCTTTGATACCATTTGTAATTACTCGTTCCCAAGCATGTAGAAATAGTCTACTCTGGGTCCAAAGGGGTATTTGTCTATTTGGCCCCATAACGAGGGTGTTCTGTCTGCATGGGGGGTGTTTGTGATGTCCCACATCAAATAGAGGAAAAAGTTCCTAGTGCTATATATGTATAGGTTCCTCTTAACCATGTAGACGTGTTTTAAAACCATGAGGATCATTTTGGATTTAGAGTAAAAAATATCTACACGATTTGGAGCATGTCGTTATAAATTGTATTAGAGTCAATCCTCGACCCCAACGTGGGGATTTGTTTGGCCCCATAGGGGGTATTTATCTATTTGGCCCCACAATGAGGATGTTGTGTCTGCATGGGGGGTGTTTGTGATGTCCCACATCGAATATGGGATAAAGTTCTTAGTGCTATCTATGTAAAGGCTTCTCTTAACCCTATAGACGTGTTTTAAAGTCGTGAAGGCCCCTTTGGGCCAGAGCAAACAATATCTATACAATTGGGTGTGGGTCATTACAAATGGTATCAAAGTCAATCCTTAACCCTAGTGTGGAGGTTTGTTTGGCCTCATAGGAGGGTGTTAGTCTATTAGGTCCCGCACTCCTATGGAACACAATGAAGACGTTGTGTCTACATAGGGGAGAAAGTTTATGGTGCTATATATGTAGAGGCTCATTTTAACCTTGTAGACGTGTTTTAAAGTCATGAGAACCTCTTTACACCCAGAGCAAACAATATCTACACGATTGGGAGCGGGTTGTTACAAATGGTATCAGAGTCAATCCCCAACCCTGGTGTGGGGATTTTTTTGGCCCCGCATAGAGTATTTGTCTGTTTAGCCCCACAACGAGGACATTATGTCTGCATGGGAGGTGTTTGTGATATCCCACATCGAACAGGGAGAAAGTACCTGATGATATATATCTAGAGGCTCCTCTTAACTTGGTAAACATGTTTTAAAGTCGTGAGGACCCCTTTGGGCCCAGAGCAGACAATATCTACATGATTAGGTACGGGTTGTTACAATATCTCCTTGGAACAGGAGAGATGAGATCAAGACATGGGGAAAATTACTTCTAATAGATATTGTCCTTGATCTTCTAATAGATACAAGTATGCTTCAAAATGGAGAGAAACTTATAGACATCTCAGTGATAGTTAACATAAAATCTATCAGCAACTAATAGGATAAACTTTCAGGGAATAAACTTGTAGATCATCCAAATATGCAAGGATGTTGATCAGAAGCAGAGTACAAGAGCTAAAATAGCATCATAAGGGGATGGCAAAAGTTCAAAGCATGAGTTCGGAAAGAGAAAATATGCTAACCAACCTTGGCACATTGATTGCGGGCTTTATTCCAATCTACTTCTTGATAAGGGACTATGTACAGCTCCTTTCTCAAATAAATAATTGTAGGTGTAATTGGACCAACAAACCTCTTCCCATATATGTACGACATGGGCAAATACACCATTCTGCAATGACACCACATTCGTCCTATAGATAAAAATTTAAAAGTTTACCACCAACAAATAAAATCCTGCTTGCAGCAAGATAAAATCAACCTGAAAAGCTGCCTAATTTATTGGTAACTTGTTTGTCAAGGAGAATAAAATTAAAATCTTTAATATAGTGGAAACAGAACGCAGTTCTGTTAACAGAGGAGAAAAAAACATGAGCAAAGTAATTAAACAATCAGTTAAAGCTTTGATGGTAATGAATTAAGGAATAAAGACGACACTTTAGGGGAAAATCCCCAAAAATATAAATAAAATTAGCAAAAACCCATATGAGCGGAAAATATTTAAAAAATAATAATTAAACTAGCCCTTTCAAAGGCTATGATTCTATTTAAAGAAATCTCCCTGCTCCATAGTTTGCTTCTATTCTCTAACATGAAGAATAAAATTAGATACTACAACTTTTCTCTAACATAAGATTCTTGTCCTAGTAGTCCAAAAGCAAATTTAATTCTCTAATCCTTCATTATGTGTTACAATCATCTCCACTTATATTTTCTAGCCATTTGACTTTCCCCACTAGTTAGGATCTTTGTTATGCATCAAGTTGGTATGATTAATAACTTCTTATTTATATTTACACACACACACACACAGAGTGAGAGAGAGAGACCTGGATGAATTGGAAGAATGTAAGGACATAGCCACACTTCTGGTGGGAGTGGATTATTCCCAGACCATTCATATGCTCCAAGTACCTATGGCCATCAGAAGCATATCAAATGTCAACTCACAATTACAAAACAATTAATATTTTAGCTCAAGCCAAAAAAATTTGAGTTCATACAGAAAGCCACATTTTCCCCCAAGAAGTTATTGCAGTTGCACCCCCATGGTCCAAGATCCATTTTCGCCCTTTTTCCATTGCTCCTTCTACACCAAAACCTCCTTCACCAAGCAATCTTAGAGTAACATAGCTTAGCACAGTACCAAACATGGTGCTCGGGCCCTCAATGTGTAGCCCCCAACCTCCATCTTTGTTCTGCAACAAAATGTGTTATCCCTTTAATTGCTTTTGTTTCTTCACTAGCAATGCCAGAGCTAGCCAAGTAAATGGTAAAAGGCTTCATTTGGTTGAATTTTGTAGCTTCCCATCAAAACAATAGCACTTGACATGAGTATGTAGAAATAATAATGTTGAGAAAGTACTAGTCTCAAAATGATATCAAAAGAAAATTATGACAACACAATAATTTATTTTAATATCTCTGTCATCAGATTCCTGAATCCTGTAAAATGAAAGAGAAGTGACAATTAAACTACACTTGTAGAAAAGCTTAACATCGTATCAGATCATGGAACCAGAACTCTAATATTATGTTAGACTACCGTTTAACCCAAAAGCTAAAGTTCTTGTGCAAGTGGTAGTTTAACAACAACGAAAGACCGTAATACTTTAAGAGTGCCAAAATATAGGAAAACAATCTTGCCTGATGATTGAAAAGGTATTTGCACATCTCACGTTGATGTTCTATTGATAAGACAACATTCAGAGCTCCTGTAATATATAAAGTAATGACCTGTTGCAATTTTGTCACCCAATTGTCACATATTCAATGAGGAAATAAGGATTAGATAAAATGGAAATTGAGACACATGAATAAATCATATATAGAAATAAAAAAAATTATATTTGGCCTTCTCCATTGGGTTCTGAAAAGACTTGCATAAAGTTCAATAGAGATGAAATGAGATTATCAGATGAAAAAATAAAAAGGGTTCTCACCATATTCAACCCTGACAAATAGCATTAGTTAATTGACAAATGGAGGAACATGTGCCATTCAAAAAGTCAGCTCTTACCAATCCGGGTAGTAGAAACATAGGACCCCCATAATCCCCTGGCCAATGACCATCGTGTGCCTGCATAGTTGAATAGAAATTTAAGCCCCTTCGTAAGGTAGTCGTCACCACCTCCTCCGTCACTTCTTCCAAATCTTGAACTTTGATTTGTGGCAAGTTTGAGGCACATGGGTTCTCCCTTGCAAACTATATTTCAGAAAGAAAAGGTTAGAAATATAAATAAGTCAAAATGCAAACATAAATAAGAAATGCAATGAAATTACAAACTTAAATCCTTGAAACACATGTACAGTGTGTTCAAAGCATGCCCAAGGTCTGCTAGAGAAGTGTCAATATCCAACATGTTTTTTACTTGAACATGAAAACTTCTAAAACCAACCATACAACTTATTTTTCATTTCTCTTCCTGCTTTGAAAAATAAAATGTGGAATTTGGTGGTCCAAAAATTGATTGGCCACGTAAGCAAAGTTAGCTGATTAACTAATTGAAAGCATACCTGTTTCGTTTAGTTTTTCCATGTACTTGTATAAAAGGGTGAAGGAAGTAGAAAAAAAAAACAGAACAGAGGTGTGAGTTTTCTAATTTACAGAACAAGTGTGAGAGGATTTCATAGTTTGAATCTTCTTCGTTGTACTATGTAGAGCTTGAAAATTCTCAGAGATTCCAGAGGGTGTAAAATGGTTCATTCTTAGTGAATTTTTGGAGGTGATCTTGATTCGTAGATGTAGGATTCCAATTTTGGATCCGAACCACATAAATTCTGCTTGTCTTGCTCTATTTTTCTTATTTCTAGAATTTTTTTCTTTGTTTGCTTAAATTGGTGTTTGATCTCATTTTATTGAGGAACTTGGATAAAACCTCAACATAAAAGAAGTCTATATCTCTCAAGTTTGTGAGCTATTTTTTTCAAAGTATACAATCTAGCATTTCTTGCACAAGAATATTTTGGCATATCAAGTTAATTTGGAGATTAGCATCATAACTAAGCTCGATTTCTAAAACATCTCTCTTTTAGCATCATATGCACTCAGAAACCCATTTGAAAGCTTTGCAAAAGACATCTTCATTAATTAGCATCAATGCAAAAGCACTCCAAACCTCAAAACAAATGAATGTTCTATAAGCAACTAAAAACCTAACATACTGATGACCATGATCATGACATAATAGTAGGTAATAACAATAAAAACAGTAAAAAAACAACAATAGGTTCGGTTCTTGTTTCTTCCTGAAGTTCGAAGAATCATTGAAGAGAATGCTTCTGGCTTTAAATATGAAAAGATTGTAGTCTCTCTACCAATTAAAGACATACACGCACAATAAATATAGGATGGACTAAGATCAAAACAGCTCTAATTCAAGTACTAAATTTTCTATATATATGGGTTGTCACAGAAGCCCTCTCTGCCCAATGGGCTTTAGATCTGTCCAATTCAGTTGGGCTGGGCTGGATTTGGGTTTAGGGTACAGCATGAAGTTAACCCAAACCCTCTGCACAAAGCATAACTCCAAAATTCATGTTTTCCTTCTCTCTTTCCATCTATTAAAAGACTTTAACATCTATCTTTTCAATTTCCTTTCTCAATTTTTCCATATACTACTTCATTTCACATGTTGTTTATATATATGCACTCATCTAGTACGTATAAGAAGTTGAAGACGTAAGCTAGAACAAGACTAAGTAATTAATCTAAGCTCAAGGTGTTCACCCTATGCCCACTTGGCCCTTTCTCATTATGTTATTCTTCAGTGTATTAAATTAACTAATTAAAGAAGTAGGATAACTCATCTAGTGCATATTTTGACACAGATGGGATCACCTGCATTCGCCAGAGAAGATCACTGCTGGGCTTAACAGGAAACCGATTTTTCCGGAAATTTTCACGAGCTGCTTCGACCTCAGCTCGCTCTTCTGGGGTTCCATAATCAGGATCAAACTCCCATATCTGTCTTCCCACGAAGTTGTTGGTGCTGTACATGTAGGGATCATTGCCTCCATCTGCAACCTTCAGCCTCCACATTTTCTAACTCACCAAACTGACGAGATATATCTCTAAGTTTACAAATATGTGTCTCCCTTCCGAAAACACCTGCTGATCATGCAATCACCAGAAAGGTAAGACAAGCTTTTCTTTGCAGTAAAATTAAGTTAAAATGATACAGACCAAGGACAGAGAGATGGGTGCTGGGTGGGCAGAGAAGAGAGAAACTTCAGAAACTTGGAATGGCGAGTTCCAGGAGGGAATCGCTCATTCATATAGAAGCACAACACCAAGTCAATCACCAAGTCAATCTCTATATATATAAATTGATTTCTAAATTCAATTATGAATCTTGTAACATAAATTTATACATTTTTAGAAAATTATTTTGGGAGTCCAGGGACGGTCCCTGATAGATACATCAATTAGTTATATAGCATTTAAATTGTATTGACTAACGCATGGTGTGTAGTCATGTTTAAGTGACTTTTCACCAATTTTTCCCAACACGTACGTCCAATTAAAGTCGCAATCAAAGCAAAAAAAATTAAATTAAAGTCGCAATCAAAGCAAAAAAAAATTAATTTAGATGGTGGACAAGTCATAAAATTCCAGTTTTGCGAAGAAAAAAAAAAGGAAATAATTGACGGCAATGCTATGATTGTTGCCACCAGTTATGATGGGTGTTCATTTTTCTACGGTTGTTCTAAGGAGATATGAACATGGAGTAGACGGCAACGCTAGATTTTTTTTGGAGGAGAATTGTGCTTAAGGGAGTCCACTTGTTCATAATGGGTCAAACATCCTTCAAAATCATATAATTGTCAATTGATAAGAAGGATATAAACTTTAGAGAGACCAACGTACCCTTCAAAGTTGTTATGTCCCTTAACACCAATACTTTCACCGATCGTTGAATTATAAAAGTTATCAATTCATGGTTTATTCATCAGACTGACAGTCAAACTATAATCGAATTGATGATGTCATAATTATATAAATAATATATTATTAAAATTAAAAATAGTTACAAAAATTAAAATAATAATTTATATATTATTTTAAAATCAAAATTTTATTTTAAAATCATAAAATTATTTAAAAAATGGAAAATTAGTTTCAAATCATAAATTTTAATCAAAATCATAATCTTAATTTAAAATTATAAATTTTAAATTTTATTTTTGAATCATAAACTTATTTTAAAATCGGAAATTCATTTAACATCCTTCCACAGATAATATTATTGATAGGAAGGATATAAACTATAGAGATCAAAAAGAGGCCCAAAAATTAAGCTCAAATAACCAAAAACAATTTGGTCTGAACTTAATCTCGTAATTATATGCCCTTTGCGTAGTTTTGCTTCAATTAACCATATCTCCCTAGTTTCAACTCTGAATTGAAATCAATTTAAAGCACTGGATTCCTGACATCCTAAAGTTCAAAACCATATCTGGTTTGCCCCAAAGAATTGGAGATACCAAACATCCCGCTTTATGAGGTTTGTCCCCTGAAGAACACTTTCTCTTTCATTTGTTTGTTTAATTTATTCTTCATAGCATTAGTTTATCCTCTTTTTTTTTTCCTTCATTAAGATTTTCCTATTTATACACTTTTCTGTATCATTTTCCATCTTTATCATTTTATCAGATGTTCAAATATAAAATAAAAGTGAGCGATGCACACCGAGCTTGGATGAAAAATCCTGAAGAGCTGAAGCATTGCTCAACGGGTTTCGATTTCCCTTCCCAGTCTGGAGAAACCGTTCAGGTTGCAAGATATCTGTTTGACAACTTGCATTTTTTCAAGTGATGACAAAAATCAGGAATATGAATCCTTATTTTCAATTTTCTTGGCTGTAGGAAAAGGTGTCATCGCTAAAGTTGTTGCATTTTTATAGTGCTGATGAATAGAGCCATGCACCAAGATCCTCCGAAACTTGCAAGTGAATTCGATCCAGATGGTAGCACGTAGATCAACCTCGTACCAATTGTTTGGAACCCTTTGTAGAGGTAAGCAAAACTTGATGAAATGAGGCATATTACCTTGTAGATGTGGATAGCTCCTCAATGGATCACTCTGTATATACCTTTAGGGGACAAACAATTCTTTGACTATTTAGTTGAAGACCTTAATCCCTTCAAAGTGGTCGAAAGATTTACTAAGGAGCAACAAGGAGTCGTTGGTCAGGGATGTGGATCAAGTTGTAGGTGCTAAAAAGTAAGTTTTTAAGGTAAAGTGGTCAAATAAATCCATGTAATTTGATTTCGAATAGTGGATTTAGATTGGTAGGTTTTAAATCTCGTGGTTTTTTATTTCCACAATTTGTGGAAGTTTTCCATGTAAAAATCTTATACTTTACTGCATATCTTTTTATTACTACTTATATCCTGGTTGATGATATTGATAAAAATTTTATTGGTTGGTTAGTTGATTATTGAGGTTGCTAGGTCGGTTATCTTGGAGGGTATGATTCTTATACCTATAACCAATTTCCTTTATGGTATATTTTGGATATTAACAATTATATTATTTTCATCCATTTGGGACATCTTGATATATCTTGAGATAAAGTTTGATATAATATATAAATTTTTATTTAAATTTTTAAATCACTCATTCATGCCCTTTTCCCTATTAGACGTTTAGTAGTTTTTCAAGTGGTATCAAGTGTTTTTTTCCAAAATTTAATCGTCGATTTATCGATTCCAAAATTTTTATCCTTGCTTATAATAAAAGTAAGAGGATTCAATATCTTAAAAAAATAAATAAATAAATAAACATTATTGCTTTTATTTAAAGGGGAATAGAAGAGGAAAACAAATAGTCACTTATAATTCTTAAATGAAATTGGAAGAAGAGCTTGAATCTAGGAAGTGACAATTGGAAAGGAAAATATAAAATCATATGAAATATTTATAGTTTTAATAAGTTTTTGATGAATAAGGAGAGTTACTTGATTTATCTTAAGTTTCTTGATTTGAACTTAATGATTTTAGCAAAAATTAATAACAATTAGAACGGTTGTTAATGATATAATAATGGAATGAAAATGGGAGTATAATTATGAGAGATGGGCATAAAATAAAAATGTAGATTGGAAGAAAAGAAAAGGAAATGAAAACAGAGTACTGGAAATAGAAAAGGAAAGAGAAAATAAAAAGAAATAGGTTAAAGGCATTTTAGATATTATTGAAAGATAATATCATTCACTCAATTTTCACAATTTACTTAGGTCTTAGGCTTAAATGTAAGTGATATAAGATATTGGGCCAATTTTTAAGTCCATCTCATCTGAAAACAATTCTCTCAATTTTTAGAAAATCATTTTTCGTAACATTTTTTTTCCTCAATACTTTTGAACCAAACATAACCTAAATATTAATCAACAACTTAATATGATATCAAATGAGTTGTGGTTGAGTCTTGCTATTTGTTTATTCCCACGTTTACTTCTTTATCATATTTGGTTCCCAAGTAAGGGAAAATATAAGAGAAAGAAAATATAAAAGAAAAGTGTAAAGAAAAAAAAAAGTGAAGAAAAATAAAAAATACTTATAAAGTTAATAAATTATTTTTTATATAAAATTTTTAATTAATTGTAATTATATTTTATTTTCTTTCATATTTTTCATAATGAAACCAAATATGAGAAAATCATTTTTCTTATTATTTTTTTATTTTCTTAGTACTTCTTGGAACCAAACATAACTTAAATACTTCCCAAACCCCAAAAAGTTCAATCCATCAAGGTTTGTAAGGGAGAGAGCCTACACCATACACATTTGTACCGTTTGGAGGAGGACCTCGAATGTTCCCTGGAAAAGAGTATGGTCGTTTGGAGATTACTTGTGTTCATGCATCATTTGGTGAAGAGGTTCAAGTGGGAGAAGCTCACTCCAAATGAGAAGATTGTAGTGGACCCAACGCCTTCGCCTGCACAGAACCTCGTAATTCGCCTTCTTCCTCATAAACCCTAATTTTAATATACATCCAAAAGTTTTTATGCCTTTTTTTTTCATCTTTTTTTGTAACTTAGAAAAAAAAATTAACTTTTACCACATGAATGTTTTGCATTACTTGAGAGTATGAGAAAGGTTACATTAGTATAATGTACTTGAGCATCGGCTCGAGATGTTTTATTTCTATCTCTTCTTAACCTTGAAACGTAGGCCTGATTTTTATTTTTAAAATAATAATCATCTTTCAATTAATCTATCCTCACAACCTCCTTCATCCCTCAAGAAGGACAAGGGATAATATGAAAGTATTCATTTGTTACCCATCAACTATGCCTTGTGGCCTAATGTTAAGTCTTGGTGCACTATACCTATGCAAAACTTGCATACACACCCATTTTTTAAGCATTGAATTATCATCAATGTTAACATTGCTCAGCAATACCCTCAATTCTGCTTAATATGAGGTCCCACATTGACTAGAAAGAGAACTTTTTGATACTATATATATGGAATTCCGCTTCACTATATAAACACATTTTCAAATCCAAAATTCAAAACAGACAATATCTATCAAGAAGGGGATTGGAAAGAAAAGTTTTCATCATCATAGATGTAATGAATTCCTTTTAACTATGATTTTTACATCCTAGACCTGTGAAATTCTTTTAACTCAAACTACACACACAACCCTTTACACGATTGTCCATTACATAAATTTTAATGGCTAAGGCCTCCCTAGCGTACATGCCTTTCCATGGAGATCAAAATCAAGATAAGCTTAGGTTTCTTAGAGATTATCTTGGACCCTGTAGCCACATATTATCTTAAACCCAATAATATTTCTTTTCCCAGAAAATTCAAGCAACACAAGCAGAAAAGTCCCAGCCAGGATCCTTATTCGCTATAAACATGACAAGGGCTACACTCAGTAGACAAGCATCTCATTCTTTGGAACGTTATAATTACATTTTCAGGAAGAATGAAGTACCCGAGACTGGTATTCTCCAAGAGCCCATATAGGGAAAATGTTCCGATATGTAGAATAGCTGATCATACAGTTCTTGTTGAAGACTCCCATGATTTCCTGTATGAAGAAATGTTCAAGCTATTAAACCAATTCAGGCATGGGAGTCAGTAAAGTTGTTACAATGGGAATCAGCATGCATGCTCATTTTCTAACCAGACATGTAATGTATATAATTGAAACAAATTACTAAAATATTTTTGGGTTGCAAATCAACTTTCTTATTCCAATTCTAAGCAATGTTTTGGAGCTTCTTGGGGTTTTCCTGAAGATTCTCATAATAAGACTTTCACTTTTGAGAAGAATTGTCAAAAAGAAAACTTTAAGGTATATGTTTTCAAGAGCTACAAAGGATCAATTAAATGCCCATAAGCCTGATAATCTGTAACAATGTCTCTTAAGTACCACCATCAATCGTCAAGTTATTCCATTAACTTTTACCAAGAAACTTTAACAGCATGACAAAGGCCTGCTTGGATGCAGTTTTTATAACCTTGTTTCCTGTTGTAGAAATCGTGAAAAAGAGAAAAGAATGCCAGAGAAAATGCATTTGGTGTGTGCAGATAAATTACAGAAAATAAAGGGAAAATTTTGAAAATCAGGGAAGAAGCATGGAGCATAAATCACTACAAATAAGCCCTTAATTTCCTAATTTGTCTCTGCTAATACTGGTTTTCACGTTCTCAATCATTTTGGTTTCTTATGGAGGGAACCAGCGATTAGCCAGCCACCTAATTGTAGTTTTTGCACACAAAAGAAAAAATTAAAAATAAAATAAATAAGGCATGGTGGAGGGGGGAAAATGGAAATTGAAATAAGGCATATTCAAGAGGATGTTTGACTCTATAAGGTGAGGGGGAAAAAATAGAAGTTACAAGAAAAAAAAACAGATGTTATAAGAGTTACCTCCTGGGGGAAATCTCCATTCTTCATTTGGGAATTTATTAATACCCTTGCAGCACGGTGTAGTGGGTTTGCATCTCTCTCAGCCTTTCAAAAGGAAAAGAATAAGAAAAAATAAAAAGCAATGCAAAGAATCATCTAAAGTTAAAACAACTAAATAAGAATTCACAAAAGCCCTGAAACCATGTCCAGTCATGGAAAAGCAGAATTGACGTATAAAACAGTAATTAAAATGCTTCAGGTAGCTATTAATTCAATACACACATATATCTAAACTCGTACACTGACATAAAAGTATATATGAGTGCATGTGAGCTTGTATTTCAACCAATCAAAGTTTCTCCTACACCTATCTTATGATCCAGAGCAATAAAATTAGATAGATAGATAGAGAGAGAGAGCACTAAGGCTGGATTTGTTGCAATGGAAGTGATTTTTTGGAAGAAACAGAAAAAAAAAATATGAATGATTTTGGAGTAAAACACTAATGATATGGTAATGGATATGATATGGTAATGGATATGCCTCTGTTCATACTAAACAAAGGGGGCGGAGAAACCCCCCATATTCCTGAAAAAAAGGAGGTACCTATGGAATATGGTAATTTCCCATGCTTGCATATCTCCCAAAGGTACCTTCTGATAGGGAACTCATTTTTCAGTCAGTTGCCTCATAAACAAAATGAATTTCATCAATTTATGGGAACTTTCACAATATCTCAGGTTTCACTAGAATGATTGAAGAACGTTTATGGTGTAAATCTGGAAGAACATACAAGTGCTTCAAGATAACAATCTAGAGCGACAAAAAATAGAAAAAGAACTTACCTAGTCTGGATGATTATGGTACATTCTATGAACATGCAAGCAAAAGAAAGAGAAACTAAAGAGATAAGGCCATAAGAGAGCAAAGAATGTCTAATGAAAGAATAACTGCTACTTTCTTTTTGGTGCAACTATTTCTTCAGAACAAATGTATGCATCTATAGGTGAAATCACAACAAAATCTGTATCAGTGAACAAAAAGAAAAAAAATCCAAATGCCCGCCTCAGTGCACAAAACACCAAATGCAGAAGCCAACTTTAAATATAAATATTCCAAACACAACTTTAAGGTGATGACTCACTAAGCGAAATGCAAATATGCATAAATCCAATAATGTGTTTAGTATGTATTGGAGGTAATTAACATTCAGCATCAACCGTTGGCCTCAACCCTGGTTATACCCCAGGCCCTCAACCTTAATCCCCACTATTTCTATAAACGGGTCAAACAAGGGCTCACCCAGCAGTTCAGTTCTAAAATTTTGTGGGATTAGGTCTCTAGGACTTATTCAACTAGGATTTGTCACGTTGATGGTCTATAACTAGGCTTGTAAGCCCCTTTCTTAGGGCAGTCAATGTAACAAAAATTTCAGCAACTTGTAGACCTTAAAAATTTTGTAATGTAATCTTAACCCTAGATCTGCTGCCCAAAGACCCTAGGAGCAATTCCTGGAACCTTACAACTAGTGTGATGCTAGTAGTTTTCCTTCTTTTTATTTCTTTTCTTTTCTTTTTTTCCTTCTCAATTCTTCATATTTCTTGAGTATTGGTTTTTCATTTACAGCCCCTTTTTAGACTTCACTGCTCGTAATCTCAGCTTTTTAGACTTCACTGCTCGTAATCTCAGCCATCAATGGATAAGCTCCATGGTTACAAACCACATCTCTATCTCTCAGAAAGAAACAAACACCAGTTTTCCAGAAACTTCCTCCTAAAGATAATCCTCTATTGGAAGCACGCAACCTCAATCTCTTAAGAGGAAGGAATCTTCTTTGCAGGTAACAAAGCCTCTCCAGAACAATGACCTGTTACTTGTGATGTGGGCAGTACAATAGAAGCACAATTTCATTGTATGAGATAACAAACTTTGATGAGATTTTGTTTTTGTCCATCTAGAAATTAATTCTCTGCAATTTTCCAAGATGTTGTTTCCATTCATTATTTTGACAACTATGGTTCCCTCACTGATAATCATTTTTAAGCATTTGGTTACCAAGCAAAGGACAATCCTTTCCAATAGGACTTTTCAAAAAATGACACCATGGTGACCTAAGCAACCATAGGGAAGGTATCGGATCTTGCAGGGAGGTATCCCTAAAGCATAGCCCAAGAGCTAAATCAAATAATTTAAATATTTTAGGCCCTCTCCCACTGAAATTATCATAATACCACAGACTCCTAACTAAAACCCCAACTTATTAGAATGTCCTACCATAGATTGATTCTTTTCTTTTCACCAACAAAGAACAAACATACCAGATATGGAGAAACAGAGAAAAATGGTATAGGAAGTTTTAATTAACAACACATTATAAAAAACCTTGAGGACACGAAATTAGCATCAAATAGCACCACCAGTCTCCAACTTTACCTGTCCAGCATCAATGAGAGCCAACATAGCCCAAGCAGTATTGACATTATGTGGCTTATCTCCTGGGAGATTTGTGTACACCTGTTTAAAGAGGTATTAGAATAATCAACCATACAAGGCAAAAGATATGAATTATTATAAATAGTATCAAGATAGATGACGTACAGAATGCAGCCAAACACATCTTAATGAACCTAATGAACTTGTGTCAAGTTACATGATAAATCAAGGTTCATAGTGCTATTAACCGCAAGTAAGGTCTATGGGAAAAAACTCTCCTTAAGTCAAAAGAAAAGGTGCACTACGGTGCTCTACAATAAATTCTATGGTGAGCTACCACGAAGAAGATAGCAATCTTCATAAAAGCTCAACTTTGCAGATTTATAAGCAGCATTTATTAAGAACAAACATCATGAAGCATACTAGAACAATAAAGTAAAGAAATTCCACACAGAATGGAAATCGAAACCTTGTTCTGGCATGACAGATAACTCTCCCCCCAACCACCTGAACCAAGCTCCTTGGACAACAGATAATCACAAGCCTTACGAATGCAGGGGCAATTACTGTATGTGTTTCCAGCAGCTATCAATCCCTTTATTCCAAACCACCCACCATAAGTGAAACAGACTCCCCACGATCCATACCTGTCAAAAATACTCAAAATCAATTGCACACACATAATGACTGCCCAATAACCCCTACAAATATTAGATACTGCTTACATTAAGCTGAGAGATTGATATAACAAAATAGCGAGAGCATGCAGCTATAGCAAAAGAACAATTTCAAGGGCTTGTGCAGAGATGCAAAAATAATTAATTAAAACAAACCAAGAGCCATCAGGAGCCTGTATGTCTTCAATGAACTTTGCAGCCTTAGAAATACAATTTTCTATTTCATGCCTCCTATGCTCAGGATATAATTTCTTGAACGATGTCAATGCTTGAATTGCAGCTGAGGTACATTCCGCATATCTGCAGTGCCACCCAGTAACAGCATATAAGATTTTCTCCATCAAATCAAACTAAAAGACAACCCACAACACCACCTACCCCTTTCCCCCAACAACCCACCTCCTTTTTTTTTCTTTTTTTCTTTTTTTTTCCAGATAGGTGGAAACAAACTAGAATTATACATAAACATCAGAAACTGAAGAATGCTCAAAATCTTACGGATAATCAATGACAATGTCACCAAAAGTTTCAGCAGGATTGATTAACTGAAAGATAGAACAAATAGTTCAAATTTATTCCCAACACAATTATAATAAACTGCAATTTAAGATGTGGAGGGCCTTGATAGCGCCACAAATTTATCTAATCAAGCAAAGATAAGATCATGTGTTGATGGAAATAAGGAGAATAATGGTGCTGTATGCCCACATGAGGTTTAGTTCTTCAGCTTCAGCATAACAAATATTCGGAACATTGTAAATGTGCAAACATGCAAAGAAATTAAGAAAAAGAAAAGTTGAAAACTGTAGTTTTCACATACACTTTCAATTTTCTAAAATGGTTAGTTCTATCACAAGCCTCAACAAGATCATTGCTCAATTAGTTCCTTTGGATTTCCGTCTTTGTGACGTCATCCTGGGTTCTATCTCACTTTATCTTTAGTTCCATTGGACTCTCATTATTGCGACGCCATCCTAGGTTCTATCTCAATTTATCTTTAGTTCCTTTGGACTCCTTTCATTGCGATGCCCTCCTAGGAGTGCCAGATGCTATTTAGCTCCCAAGCTTCTAATTAACGTAAATTCGCAGTTCAAATATAATCTTTATCCATTCTCCTTCAATATTGGAAAGAAGACATTCTATTTTTCAAATGAAGCTTATGACATATAGTATCTAAGGCCTCATTGGGATAGTTTCTTGCTTTAGCTTTAGCGAGATGCTGAACCCGTGATTTTAAGATGGCAATCTTGGAATCATGAAAGTTTCATTAAAAATAAAATAGCGTACAATAGCTTCTTTGCATGGGAGGCTACGTGGGGCAAGGCCTTAACATTGGATATGGTCCAGAAAAGAGATGGGCCTTGGCAAATAGATGCTTTATGTGTCTTCATAAAGAGGAGAACATAAACCATCTTCTTCTTCATTGTTCAAGAACAAAGGCATTATGGGATCTTCTTTTTGCTTTATTTGGGGTGTCTTGGGTTTTGCCTTTTTCAGTTAGAAAGACCCTTCTAAGTTGGAATGGTTTTTCCTCGGCAAAAATCGCAAGAAAGCGTGGAGAGTTGCTCCTCTTCACATTTTTTGGACGGTTTGGAAGAAGAGGAATAGATTGGCTTTCAAGGATGAATCGTTGTCAATTCAAAGACTGAAACACTCTTTTATTCTTACTTTCTGGGCTAAGGCTAAGTTGTTCATAGACGATTACCCTCTAACTATAGCTAATTTTTTGACTGGTTGGGTTCTAAGTAGGTTTGTGGTATTCGGTTCTCTTTGTCTTTTGGCCTCTTTGAAGGCGGGTGTATAGGTATTGTATACTTAGAGTCGCTATTTTAGCGTCTCTTTTTTAATGAAATTTATTTACTTATCAAAAAAAATATAGCGTACAATATAAGCTTAAAAGAATGGCTTTATAAGAAGTGACATTGCCATTGCTTTCTGTTAAGCTCCTAAAGTTAGAAGCAGCTTTATTAAAATTATCCAAACACATATAAGCTCTTTTCTGGACTTAAAGAAGAACTTTTGATTCACCAAAAACCAATCCAAAAAGGACCTAACTTACTTAAGCAAGTCTGTCCAAATTATAGCAGATTCCGGAGTATGACATATCACTTAATGGTTCCAATCCCACACATATTATCAAGTAGCGATGGAGCAGCTGTGACCTTCCTCAATCAATAAGCAAATCAAGACGTTGTTTCAAGTGCAACTTTGCCTTCAAGAAAAGAAGAAAGAAAGGAAAAAAAGATAGGAAAAGGAGGGAAAGAAAAAAAAAATCCTATTCCATCTATCTTTGGATTTCAATAACAAGCCCATCTCACCTTCTTTTCAATAATAAAACTAGATGATAACTCATTTTATTTAGAGAATCAACTGTGGAGAAGGCTTCTCCATGAGAACTAAGGTCACAATAGTTTACATAATGTTGTTCCCTAGTTATGGTATATGGAACTTTCTTTATCTTTAAGGTCCACATAGTTTGTGAAATTTTTTCTACCCTGGTTCAATAGTCATCAGTAAGATGGAAAAGCAGATTCATTGCTAAAAGGAAGAATGATTGAGAATGAGCAAAAAACAGAATTTATAGAACACTGAATTCATTACCAGAAATCACAAAAAGGGAGTCAGAAATCTAGCATACTCAGTGAAATGTTTCACATGGATGCTTTTAATGTGGACATTCATTTTGGAACCCAATTTCCTACTTATTGGGAGGGAATGTGACATGGACTGTATATGCCACATTCATGGGGCAACTTCAGGTGAAAATAATAAAATGGCATCAGTATTTATCAAAGTTACCTCCACCCATCGGTAAGATCTTGTCAATTCGTATGTTGCAAAACCACCATCTGCATTCTGTTGAGACTCCAAGGAAAAATCTATAAAATCAGTACAACACTTGCCTGAAGTCAGACAGCAGGGAATCTTAAATATTGATAATCAGAAAAGACGGGAGAACAGGCTGAACAAGGAATTATAAGTGGTTCCCAAAGCACACACTTGTAAAAATCTTCAACACAAAACTTGAGTTGAGAATCCCATTCTAGGTATGCTTGCAAGATTCAAAAACAAGTCTCAGCCAACAAGCATAAATTTGCAGTATACAAGTATTATAAAGTCTGATATAGAGTTATGTACTTTTTGGAATAATTTTGTGGCCTAGAACTTTTAAGGCACTAATAAATTTTAAAAAAATGCACGGAGAAGAACAGGTCAAAATAATACCTTTTGTGGTTTGGGATAGATTGGATGATCCACTCTTCAATAACACCAATGTTGTTAAGTTGGAATGGACTCTATGTCAGAAAGGGACGTAAGAGAGGGTGTTGGCTGCCCTTTTGCATCTTTTTTTGACAATTTGGCAGGAGTGAAATTGGAAGGTAGTTGAAAATCGCTCAAATCCTTTTTTATGTGCAGTTTTTCAGAATTTGTAAGGCTTTGTACAGAAGAGGCATCTATGTCTATGATGGATTTTATAGATTGAGGGAATGTTCAGTGCCCTTTTTTCTGATCTTTTGCTTGGTTCCCTTTGCATTCTCCCTGTATACTCCGGTATACCCTTGTTATGGCTCTTTTGTAGCTTCTTTTTATATATATCGACCATGTGCTTACCCAAAAAAATAAAAAATAAGAAAGAAAGAAACCCTTTTTGTGAGGACTGCTTATCCTCTCTCTTCAACTTCATTTCTTTTGGCAAATAAAAGAAAGCTAGGTATGTGATTCTGAATTCATTATGTTTAAAATCTAGCTTTTGGAGTGCATGATATACATTGTGAGCCTAAATCCTACAAACTTAAGCTTTTAGAAAAATTGATTGTCCAACATGGTATCAAAGCCTTGTTTGATAAGAGGGCACATATTCGAACCTAACCACATGTCTATGTCCCCACTTTATTATTAAGCTCAAAGGAGGTTGTTTGTAGTTTGTTAATCTATAGACCTGTGTGGGCATGTGTGTGCCTACGTGTCTCTCTAGGTGCAGGTATGGAGCCGCATGTGAAGAAGGATGTTGAAGTGCATAATATACATTGTAGGCCCAAATCTTGTAAGCTTAAGCTTTTAGAATTGGTTGTCTAAAACCAGTCCACTAGGAAGCAAAAATTTTTCTTAAAGATCAAAATACCATTTCTATTATAACCACTTTTTGTTTGCAAACAAACGCATATATATGGGATGAAGTCTAAAGAATTTCAAAGCTAAACGTACAAGCCAGATGCATAATCAACCATGAGTTTTATCAGATTATCATTCAATGGCATCAATCATTTCTAGAGAGATGGAATAGGAGAAAACCAATGATTTCTCAGTAACTGATACCCTACCCAAAAATCCTTACAGAAGGATTTATAACGAGTAAAGACTATCAGTTTATAAACTTTGTGCATCAGCAATTAAGTCTTCTACATGAACTATGTATGAATGTGTAACTATTTAAAATATTCAAATGAACAAGAAGGTTTATAAAGTTTTTTTCCATAATTAAAGGATGTAATTCAATCAATGGAATGTTGCTTACTCCAAACTACGCATATAAATTTATTTGTCCACTGCCACGAATATAGACCATATTCTGCACTTTCCAAAAATCCTAATTTTTAAAATGCAAAAACACTCATTGTTCCAAGTCAGTTCTAACACCCATACCTGTACCCACTCAATATGTCCATACCTGTAATGAAAGGATAACATTTACAGCATCAAACAATTGCTCCATATCTAACGGTTCCCCAACTGTTTCCAATGAAAGTTTAGATAATAATAGAACAGCCTGCACAAGAGAAATAAACAATAAAAATGTCCGTATAACAAGCATTTTGAGTTAGTTCAGTTGTTACCTTCAATCCTTCTGCTGTACAATCAGAGATCGGCCATCCATGATCAGCAGTTGAGAATGGCCAAGCACCTTTGGAAATGTGACGATACCAAAATTTCAGATCTCCAGGACAATCTTCTAAGACCTTGAAAACAAAGTAGGAATAGTTAAGTAAAATCATTATGGAAAACTGCTAATATACATAGGTGATTTATGAGATCAAACTTCAATAGCAACATGAACCTGAGAATTTTTTATGAATTCGTGTGCTTTCCTTAAAGTCAGACCATACTCTCCACCTAGGTTTGTTGAAATAATTGCTTGAACAGCAAAACAAGTATCCCATAATTGACTTCCATTATAACCCTGCAGTAAACTTATTATGTATAACAGATGGATAATAAAATTCAATAATTTCCAAGGAATAAAATACATAATCTGCCTTTACAACACGCCACTATGAATGGATATAGACACTATAAATGGCTACATCCACCAGAAATAGTAATATCACAATTCTCCATAACATATAAAATGGAAATGGCACTCTGAGATAAACTAGAAAGAGACTAATACTACTTATGGACCTGCATTTTCATGCCGTCTTCAGCAATCCACAAATAATCAAAAATTCTGGGAATATGCAACTTAAAGGCCTCTGAGTTTGGATCTTCAATCCAGCAGCAAAGCATATTTAACACCTGTACAAATCAGATAACAGGAAATCAAGACCTTCAAGGAACAGAAAAGAACAGACAATTAGATCAAGAGCACCTGAGTAGAGTGGTAGAACTAAAGAAGCTAACTGGTTTAGTTCTTAATTAATAGTAATCAGTACATTTATTGAACTTAGTAATCACTACATTTATTGCAGTTCAAAGGACCTTTCTATACTTCACATGTACCTTGTTCACAGGCCCTATGCATATATACCGTGTATTCTCATCTTCATAGTGTACATGCTGCATTACAGTGCATAAAGCCTTCTCTCTCAACTTGTTTCCAGGCCAATGCCCCAGAATAGGCTCAAGCACCTTATGAAGAGATGCCCATAGAATATCCTGAACCAGTGAATGTGGATAGTATAGATCTTCCTGCCAATAATTGTAAAGACAAATATCAAAATCAACTGGGAGCCTAAAGCATAAGAAAGATGCAACTGATCTTCTTCATAAATTTCTTTCTTAAATGCTTTATTAGAATGATGTCATCATCATGAAACTGCAAATCAAATAAATTCTGAGGAAAAAAAAATGATTGAAAATCGAAATGCATATTGCTGGTTGACTTGATTTAGAATTTTAAGGAAATATAACAGTTGAACCACATCAAAAACCAGAATTTAGTTGTAAATTGTATACAATAGACTCCCATTCTTCATTAGGTGAATTAGTTTCAAAAGATTGGCTCATCTTTGCAAGAGAACCTATTTCTTTTTGAAGAATTTCTGAACTCCTTTATTGATTTTTATCGGTACACACCATACACATATATATACACAAATGACTGAATAAGAAAAAATCAATCTAGCTTAATTCTCTCCTAAAATTAGGAAACTAAATCATAAGGAAATATCCTAAATGATCTCTCCTTTTTTATTCCTAAATTAAAGTCCTAACTTTGGCATTATTTCAACACTCCCCCTCAAGCTGGAGAATATATATCATATAATCCCAGCTTGCAAGTTAAGTCTTCGAAGTTAGGCCTAGGTAAAGCTTTGGTGAGGATGTCTGCGGTTTGGTGCTTGGTAGGAACATAGTTCAATTTGACCGTCTCACTAGTCACCTTCTCTGTGATAAAGTGTCTGTCAATCTCAACATGCTTGGTCCTGTCATGATGCACGGGGTTCTTTGCTATGCTTATAGCTGCCTGATTATCACACATCATCAGAATTGGAGATGAACTCGTTTGTCCCAGTTCACTAAGAACCCTTTTTATCCAAATCCCTTCACAGATTCCCTGTGCAAGAGCTCTGTACTCAGCTTCTGCACTACTTCTGGCTACAACTGATTGCTTCTTACTCCTCCAGGTAACAAGATTTCCCCAGACAAAAGAACAATATCCGGAAGTGGACCGCCTGTCAATGATGTTTCCTGCCCAATCCGCATCTGAGTATACTTCAGTGTCACGGTTCTCTGTCTTTCTGAAGAATAGGCCTTTCCCTGGTGTCATTTTTAAATATCTAAGAATCCTGTAGACTGCTTCCATGTGTTCCTCAGTGGGGCTGTGCATGAATTGACTTACAGCACTCACTGCAAAGCCAATATCTGGCCGAGTGTGTGAGAGATAAATCAAGCGCCCGACAAGCCGCTGATATCTCCCCCTGTCTACCGGTGTACTTTCTTTCTCGATACCAAGTTTCTTCTGACTATCCATAGGAGTATCAATTGGTTTGCATCCAAGCATACCGGTCTCCTTAAGAAGATCGAGTATGTATTTTCTTTGAGAGACTACGATTCCCTTCCTTGATCTAGCCACTTCCATACCAAGGAAATATTTCAAATTTCCAAGGTCTTTAACTTCAAACTCTTCTGACAAATACTTCTTCAAATTCTGTAACTCCCCCATATCATTCCCAGATAGAATAATATCATCGACATAGACTATCAATATGGCCAATTTCCCGGCATGAGACTTCTTGACAAATAGAGTATGATCAGCCTGACCTTGTTTGTAGCCCAGCTTCAGGACTGCTTTTGTGAATCTATCAAACCAGGCTCGAGGAGATTGTTTAAGGCCGTACAAGGATTTTTGGAGTTTGCAAACCTGATTCTTTGCCATACTTTCTTCGAAACCAGGTGGTATTTCCATGTAGACTTCTTCTTCTAGGTCCCCATTTAGAAACGCATTTTTTATGTCCAGTTGTTGCAAGCACCAATCTTGATTGACAGCCAATGAGAGAAGGATCCTGATAGTGTTCAGTTTTGCAACAGGAGCAAAAGTTTCCTGATAGTCTATCCCATAGGATTGTGTAAACCCTCTAGCTACCAAACGAGCCTTGAATCTTTCTACTGATCCATCTGCTTTGTATTTTATGGTGAAAATCCACTTGCACCCCACAGGCCTCTTCCCAACCGGTAAATCTGTGATAGTCCACGTCCCATTCTTCTCAAGTGCATCAATCTCATCTTATACTGCCTTCTTCCATTCTGAAATTTTTAATGCCTCTTGTATTGTGTTGGGAACCTGAGTATCATCAAGAGAAGTAGCAAATGCTCTGTAAGATGGTGATAACCCTTCATACGTAACATAATTCCCAATTGGATGATCTGTACATCTCCTAACACCCTTCCTCAATGCAATTGGCAAAGTAGAATCATCAATGCTGGGAATTAACACCTCTCCATCCCTATCCTCACCTATGTTCTCTTCAGGAAGACTTGAATTGGAGTCAATATATTGGCCACATGTTGACTGTGATCCGTGCTCTAATTCCTGTCTTTTCCTCCTCCTGATGTAAACTTGTAAGTTCTCATTAGCAAGTTGTGGGGCTATAGGTTGAATAGGCATGGGAGACTGGATGGTCACGGGAGAAGGAGAAGGAACATTTGTGTGCTGGGCTGGCTGAACTGATGGCGGCATGGGTGTGGACAACTCAGTGGGCGCGAATTGGGAAGGATTTGGTGACTCTAAGTGAAAAGAAGGTACACCCTCAAGAAAAGACTCCCAAACTTGATGTTCATTCATGCTCTCCCCCTGAACATGAGATTTGGGATAGAAAAAGACATGTTCAAAGAAAGAGACGTCCATGGTGGTGTAAAATCTTTTGTTGGTTGGAGAATAGCATTTGTACCCTTTTTTGGTTGGAGAATACCCTAGAAAAATGCACTTATTTGCTCGAGGAGCAAATTTGCTACGATTTTGAGGATACACATGAACGAATGCTGTGCAACCAAATACTTTGAGTGGTAAATCAGAAGAGACGGCATGGGTGTGAGGAAACTGTTTTAAGAAAAGTTGACGTGGGGATTGAAAGGTAAGCACTCTGGATGGCATACGGTTAATCAAATAGGTAGTTGTGAGAATAGCTTCCCCCCAGAAATAGTTTGGAACATTAGAGGAAAACATAAGGCACCGGGCAACCTCCAAGAGATGTCTATTCTTGCGTTCAGCCACCCCATTTTGTTGTGGGGTGTCAACGCAAGAACTTATGTGGATAATGCCATGATTTTGAAGATAAGTACTGAGACTACTAGTAAAGTATTCCTTTGCATTATCTGACTTGAGGACTTGTATTTTGGAATTGAATTGATTTTGAACCATAAGATTGAAGGTTTGAAAAATGTGCCCGACCTCTGACTTTTCTTTCATAAGGAAAACCCATGTTACCCGAGTATGATCATCAACGAATGTCACAAACCATCGAGTGCCAGAAATATTTTTTATCCGGGAGGGACCCCACACATCACTATGTACTAGAGAGAAAACAGTCGAAGGTTTGTATGGGATTTGAGGATATACTGTTCGAGTATGCTTTGCAAACTGACAAATTTCACAGTGATAAGAAGCTGGATTTTTATTGATAAATAATTTGGGAAACAATTTTGCAAGGTAAACAAAGCTAGGATGACCAAGGCGATAGTGTAACATTATAATCTCACTATCTTTATTGACCTTAGAATTTGACACAGAATTGAAAGACTCTGACATACTCTGAGACTGTACGCAACTTGCTTGAGAGACTTGGTTTGAGAATTGGCCACATGAAAGGAGGTAGAGCCCGGAACACAGTTCAGCACTGCCAATCATCTTCCCCGATTTCAAGTCCTGAAAAACACACAAGTTTGGATAGAATTTAGTAACACATTGGAGATCACGAGCCAATTTGCTAATGGACAAAAGATTACAGTCCAAGTTTGGAACATGGAGGACAGAGTCAAGATATAAGTCTTTAGTAAGTTTTATAGAACCTGTCCCGGCAATTTTTGACTTTGAACCATCAGCAATATGGACGGATGAATGACCATTACTTGGCTTGTAATTTTGAAGAATGGCAGCATCTCCTGTCATGTGATCAGAAGCACCTGTGTCTACTATCCACGGCCTCATTCCTCCTCGATTAGCAGTGAAGGCTACACCGGTAGTACTGCCACTGCCAACTTGGCTTAATAATTTCTGTAGCATCTCCATCTGCTCTTTGTTGAATGGACTCGGCTCGGGAACAGATGTGCTCTCAGAGTTGGCAGCCACGTGTGCTCTGCCATCTCTGTCAACCCGTGGCTTTGGTTTCCAATCAGCCGGTTTGCCATGAAGCTTCCAGCAAGTCTCCTTATAATGGCCTGGTTTCTTACAATAATCACACCAAGGCCTATCCCGTTTCTGACGATCTCCACCACTACTATTAAATGACCGAGCAGCAAGGGCAGAGGCATCCAATGTTGGGGCAGGTTGCTCTTTTGATCCCATCATCACTTTCTTTCTACTTTCTTCACGCCTAACCTCTGAAAAAGCCTCCCTGAGACTTGGCAGGGGTTTAATGCCCATGATTCGGCCTCTAACATCATCCAATTCCCTGTTTAGTCCTAGAAAGAACTTGAACAGTCTCTTTTGTTCCACAATTTGCCTGTATGTTGCTGCATCATCCGAACATTTCCATGAGTGAGTCTCAAATAAGTCAAGTTGCTGCCAATACCTTGTGAGTGTGTTGTAATACTGAGTAACTGACTGCTCTCCTTGGCGGAAGTCATGTAGAGCTGATTCAACCTGAAACAGTTCTGAAGTATTTTCAGAACTTGAGTAAGTTTCTTTGGCTGCATCCCATATGTCCTTTGCAGTCCCAAACAACAAGAAATTTTCGCCTATGTCATTGTTCATGGAATTGATAAGCCATGACATGATCATGCTGTTTTCAATCTTCCACTTCCTGAAACCCGGTTCTGTAGTTTCTGGCATGACTGCTTCTCCAGTGAGGTACTCATCCTTTCCTTTACCGCAAATGAACAGCAACACAGATTGTGACCACTGTAAATAGTTATGGCCATTTAATTTGTGTCCTGTGATGAGAATAGGAGAGGAATCATTGCCACCAAGGTTTGGAATTTCAGATCTGCCCCCTGATTCTGGTGACGTGACGTTGGATACTTGTGATGATGCCATTCCGTATTTTGTCATGGACCGGAAAGGTAGAAGAACACTTCCCAAGGCACGTGCAGGGACTGGAGTTGAGAAAAAATAGCCGGAGGACGCCGGAAAATCTGATCAGAGGGCCCGCGGAAGCAAAAGAACCCCAAAAGAGGCACGTGCAGGGCTCGGATTGCACAAACAGGTAGGAAGGGTTGCTGGTCGGCGTCAGGCGAGCCTGGAGGAGGAAGCGCGTCGCCGGAAAGTGGCTCACGTGCCCTCACGCGCCGGCGCGTGAGATGCAGTCGCCGGCCGGAAAAACGCGCGTGGGCGGCGCGTGGATGGGTTTCTGGTTCCGGTGCTTTGGGACAAATTGGAGATCTCCTCCAGGCGCTCCTTGCGGTGTAGAAAAAACCGTCGCCGGAAAATTTTGCCGGCGGTGAGTGTTTTCTGACGACGATTCGACTGATCGGAAAGCGTTTTCTCCCTTGGCTCTGAGAACAGGGACTGATGACCGGAATGAGAGAGAGAGAGAGAGAGAGAGAGAGATGATCGGATTGAGATATGGCCAGAGAGATTTGGCCGGAATGAGTGATGGCCTGAATAAGAGGTGGCCAGAAGGGATTAGGGTTTCAGAAAACTGGCTCTGATACCATGAAGAATTTCTGAACTCCTTTATTGATTTTTATCGGTACACACCATACACATATATATACACAAATGACTGAATAAGAAAAAATCAATCTAGCTTAATTCTCTCCTAAAATTAGGAAACTAAATCATAAGGAAATATCCTAAATGATCTCTCCTTTTTTATTCCTAAATTAAAGTCCTAACTTTGGCATTATTTCAACACTTTTCACAACGGCCAAAAACCTTCTCTTAGGCCCTTGGCTACTCAACAGTAAGCTTAGAGAAAAAGATGAGCAACCCCTACAGTTATTATTCATAAAGTATCAGTGCAATCCACAACTCAACAGGAAATACATTAAATTTATATATAAAAAGATTCATATGTGCTGCATTGTAAATTTCCATCAAATTCCCAAATGCAGGAACATAACCTTACTTTGGAGATCTTTTTCAATGACAAATGAAAATCATGGTGTTAACAATATGTCCGAAATCTTAATTAATATCTGCAAAGTATCGATATTATTTTAACATCTACACTTAACTAACCAAACTGCCAATAAACACATTGAATTACATACTGATAAAATGCTGATATTATCAATAATATTCATAGATGTTATTGATAACATTATACAAACCAAATTTATGTTGTGATTACCTTTTCTCTTTTTCCATTTTTTTCCTTTTGTAGATCCTTCAAAATGAGTTTTAATTTTCCTTTTGAATCCTCTAGAAAGACTTCTTATTGCATAAGACTTCTTTCAAATAACATTTTTTATACTTCTTCCATCGGCACTCCATGCTTAAACACAGAATAATTGTTATATAGTACTTGCATTGAATTACTTGCCCTTGACGTCACTTGTATATTGATTTATACATAGAGCATTTAAATTATGAATCCATCTCAAATCTTATCAAGATTGTCTTCAACCTTTTGTTTTTGTTTGGTTGTAAGTTCTCAGCAACACAACATCTTCCATTTTAGGAAAACCCTATCACCAAAAGCCACAAAAGGATTAGAAGCTAACCTATTATAATAGGCCCAATGATTTGAGAAACATTATTAAGATGGCTTTCTCATCCATTACTACAAAAATTCCCTCCATTGTAGACAACTACAAAAATTCCCACTATGTCTGATCATGCCAAACACATTTCAAATGGGCCAAACACATGTTAATCAAAGCCACCATAAAGAATAATTTTTTTGCACAAGAGAGACTTGATCAAGGAACCATAGAAGCTTCAATCTAAAAATATTATCTCTATTGGAGTAAAAAATAAATAAATAAATAAATAAATTTTAAAAATAAGATTGAATGTAGTGAACTTCACATGGAGTTAAAATAGACAATGACAAAAAACAAAAAAACAAAACAAAACAAAAAAGAACTCCACAATTAGATCAAGATGTCAACATGACTAAGCAACTCTTGCTTGTATATGTGTTATTTTCCCTTTGTCGTTTCCTATCAAAAAAAAATATATATATATATGGCACCACCACCCTTTCATCCTTAGTGAAGGGAGAGTTATGCATGGGGTATGGGCTAAAAGCAATCCACCAAAGCACAATTGGAGCACTTTGGTGTTGCATTTTTGTACTTTCAGCAATAGAGTTTCAGTTAGACAGTACAACACAGGCCCATAGTAGAACCACTACTTCTGTGACTATCATACTTGCTGACAACACAAAATAAAATTTTCAAGGTCAGAAAAACATCTACTAGCTTTCTCACATAGATCCAATCAATGTATCTCCTTGGAATCGGAGAGGTGAGATCAAGACATGGGGAAAATTACTTCACAATGAAGATACTCCTTGATCTTCTTACAGATACCAGTATGCTTCAGAATGGAGAGAAACTTGTAGAAATCCCAGTGATGGTTAACGTAAAATCTATCAGCAACTAATAGGATAAACTTTCAGGGGATAAACTTGTAGATGATCCATATGCAAGGATACTGATCAGAAGCACAGTACAAGAGCTAAAATAGCATCATAAGGGGATGTTAAAAGTTAAAAGCATGAGTTCGGAAGGAGAAAATATGCTAACCAACCTTGGCACATTGATTGCGGGCTTGATTCCAATCTACTTCTTGATAAGGGACTATGTACAGCTCCTTTCTCAAAGAAATAATTGTGGGTGTAATTGGACCAACAAACCTCTTTCCATATATGTACGACATGGGCAAATACACCATTCGGCAATGACACCACATCCGTCCTATAGATAAAAATTTGAAAGTTTACCACCGACAAATAAAATCCTGCTTGCAGAGAGATAAAATCAACCTGAAAAGCTGCCTAATTTATTGGTAACTTGTTTGTCAAGGAGAATAAAATTAAAGTCTTTAATAAAGTGGAAACAGAACCCAATTCTGTTAACAGGGGAGAAAAAAACCCGAGCAAAGTAATTAAACAATCAGTTAAAGCTTTGATGGTAATGAATTAAGGAATAAAGAGGACACTTTAGGGGAAAATCCCCAAAACTATAAATAAAATTACCAAATGCGCGGAAAATATTTTAAAAAAATAATTAAACTAGCCCTTCAAAGTCTAGGATTCTATTTAAAGAAACCTCCTTGCTCCATAGTTTGCTTCTATTTCTCTAACATGAAGAATAAAATTAGATACTACAGCTTTCCTCTAACATAAGATTCTTGTCCTAGTTGTCCAAAAGCAATTTTAATTCTCCAATCCTTCATTATGCGTTACAATCATCTCCACTTATATTTCTAGCCATTTGACTTTCCCCACTGGTTAGGATCTTTGTTATGCATCAAGTTGATATGATTAATAACTTCTTCTGCAGCTAACCATGATCCTTTACACCTCCTTGCAGGAGACTTATATTCATATTCATATTTATATTTATATTTATATTTATATTTACACACACACACAATGAGAGAGAGAGAAACCTGGATGAATTGGAAGAATGTAAGGACATAGCCACACTTCTGGTGGGAGTGGATTATTCCCAGACCATTCATATGCTCCAAGTACCTGTGGCCATCAGAAGCAGATCAAATGTCAATTCATAGTTGCAAAACAATTAATATTTTAGCTCAAGCCAAAAGTTTTGAATTCATACAGAAAGCCACATTTTCCCCCAAGAAGTTATTGCAGTTGCACCCCCATGGTCCAAGATCCATTTTCGCCCCTTTTCCATTACTCCTTCTGCACCAAAACGTCCTTCACCAAGCAATCTTAGAGTAACATAGCTTAGCACAGTACCAAACATGGTGCTCGGGCCCTCAATGTGTAGCCCCCAACCTCCATCTTCATTCTGCAACAAAACGTGCTATCCCTTTAATTGCTTTTGTTTCTTCACTAGCAATGCCAAAGCTAGCCAAGTAAATGGTAAAAGGCTTGATTTGGTTGAATTTTTTAGCTTCCCATCAAAATAATAGCACTTTACATGAGTATGTAGGAAGAATAATGTTGAGGAAGTACTCGTCTCAAAATGATATCAAAAGAAAATTATGACGACACAATAATTTATGTTAATATCTCTGTCATCAGAGTCCCGAATCCTATAAAATGAAAGAGAAGTGACAGTTAAACTACACTTCTACAAAAGCTTAACATGGTATCAGATCATGGAACCAGAACTCTAATATTATGTTAGACTATCGTTTGACCCAAAAGCTAAAGTTCATGTGCAAGTGGTAGTTTAACAGCAACAAAAGACCATAATACTTTAAGAGTGCCAAAATATAGGAAAATAATCTTGCCTGATGATTGAAAAGGTATCTGCACATCTCACGTTGATGTTCTATTGATAAGACAACATTCAGAGCTCCTGTAATATATAAAGTAATGACCTGTTGCAATTTTGTCACCCAATTGTCACTTATTCAATGAGGAAATAAGGATTAGATAAAATGGAAATTGAGACACATGAATAAATCATACATAGAAAAAAATTATATTTGGCCTTCTCCATTGGGTTCTGATAAGACTTGCATAAAGTTCAATAGAGATGAAATGAGATTATCAGATGAAAAAATAAAAATAAAAAGGGTTCTCACCAGATTCAACCCTGACAAATAGCATTGGTTAATTGACAAATGGAGGAACATGTGCCATTCAAAAAGTCAGCTCTTACCAAACCAGGTAGTAGAAACATAGGACCCCCATAATCCCCTGGCCAATGACCATCATGTGCCTGAATAGTTGAATAGAAATTTAAGCCCCTTCGTAAGGTAGTCGTTACCACCTCCTCCGTCACTTCTTTCAAATCTTGAACTTTGATTTGTGGCAAGTTTGCGACACATGGGTTCTCCCTTGCAAACTATATTTCAGAAAGAAAAGGTTAGAAATATAATAAGTCAGCATGCAAATATAAATAAGAAATGTAATGAAATTACAAACTTAAATCCTTGATTTTTTTTTTAAATCAGAAAGTTGAACTTCGGCTCTTTTCTTAGCTCACTATGTCTAATGATAATTTCCCTTTTTCCCATTTTTAAGTTGTCCCTAAAATACATATAACAAGTTTCTATCTTATTTTATATAAGACAAGGACAAGGAAAAAAGACTTCAGAGACCTCAAATTCTTTAAATATCTAACTCTATCTCAATATATATAAAGAGAGAGAGGGAGAGAGTGAGTGAAAGAGAACACAATGGTATATCTTATGGTTTGTCCAACTAATAACATTAGCATATCTCACTTCTATCTCCAAAAATGGCCCATTTTACAATACATATATGAATTACAAAATAATATAATTTGTTTGTTTACAATTATACTTTAATTTGAAGTAAAGGATAACCATATCAGGAAGCTCCTCATGTCTGCACTGTCCAACATGTGTCATCTGAGTGTTCAAATTATTTTCAAAACAAAATATTTAAAAATATTGAAAAACATGTACAGAATGTTCAAAGCATGCCCAAGGTCTGCCATAGAATTGTCAATATCCAACATGTTTTTGACTTGAACATGGTAACTTCTAAAACCAACCATACAACTTATTTTTCATTTCTCTTCCTATATTTTCTCACAATCTCAGCAATGATATGCAGTATAAAGTTTCCCTGCTTTGAAAATAAAAGAAGTCTACATCTCTCCAGTTTTTGAGCTATTTTTTACAAAGTATACAATCTAGCATTTCTTGCACAGGAATATTTTGGCATATCAAGTTAATTTGGAGATCAGCATCATAAACAAACCTGATTTCTTAGACATCTCTCATTTAGCATCATATGCACTCAAAAACCCATTTGAAAGCTTTGCAAAAGACATCTCCATTAATTAGCATCAATGCAAAAGCACTCTAAACCCCAAAACAAATGAATGTTCTATAAGCAACTAAAAACCTAACATACTGATGACCATGATCATGACATAATAGTAGGTAATAACAATAAAAACAGTAAAAAAATAACAATAGGTTCAGTTCTTGTTTCTTCCTGAAGTTCTAAGAATCATTGAAGAGAATGCTTCTGGCTGTAAATATGAAAAGATTGTAGTCTCTCTACCAATTAAAGACATACACACACAATAAACATAGGATGGACTAAGATCAAAATAGCTCTAATTCAAGTACTAAATTTTCTATCTATGTTGATGGAGAACTTATTATGAAGCTTTGGAAAAATAATCATGTCTCTGGAAAACATATTCCAGGGAATTATTTGTCATCAGAGTAAATGGTTTTATCATCCACTGTGATAAACAGAGAATTAAGGATTTAGTTAGAGTAGTATGGCTGTAGGGCAGGTCTGGGACAGATTGAACCTAATCCAACCCTGTGCCAAACTAGACTTTGATTCTGAGATCCCCTTCTAATACCAGTCAAAATTTAGCTATAACTGTTCCAACTCTATCCAACATGTGCTAGATGTGTTAGGCAATTAATTAGTGGAGTAACCATTGAATATAGCTTGGGCAGGTTAGAATCAAACAAGATTGAATGGGCAAATATACAGCCACTGTTTATTAGAGCTACTATATTGCATTAATAAAAAAAAAAATAATTGAAGCACTCATTTTTCTCTCCCAGTCTGATCACCTATATTTTCCTACAATTCCAAGCCATATTATATGTAGCAAATATTCATGAACAATAGAAAGAGAAATGAAAACAAAAAGGAATAGTGATGTCCTTTTCAAAAACCACATACACAACCCACTACTTTGCAACTTCTCCCACCCATCTAAAAACCTCTTACCATCCAATTGCCTATAAATTTTCTCATGACTAACCAATATATAAAAATACTCCAAAGAAAATACAGAGAACTAATATATACATACATAAAAACATATTTGTCGTTTTCAATATCCAGTAAGCAACCTACTACCTTGCAACTTGTAAATATATTAACAAAGAGATGCTAGTGACTGTCAATAGCATCCTTCACTACTCTTGCATGAAAATAAAAGTTGAAGTAATAGTAAAATAATATTAGTCATGCCTTACAAGATAAATTTAGTTCTTATACCCTTCACATGAACAGCGTCCCACCCAAGGGGCAAAGGGAACAAATGATTGTGATCAACAACAGTCTAGAAAGCCAAGTCATCTCTTAATGCGTCATCAATGTGTCAGATGTAGAATAATGCAAATACAATTCCTAGTTTAATACTAAAATCTAAAAAATGAAACAGAAAATTGACAAATACAGGCCTTAAAGATATCTTCTACCCATAAAATTGTCCATAGGTTTTTCATTTTTTTCTGAATAAGCAAAGAAGATATAAAAAATACAATATGGCAGTTTGTGAGTAGTCAAATAGAAACTTGTCTTTGTAAATTTACATTCAAATTGTTTTTTGAAAGGACAATTTCAATATGATGTAACTACAATTAAGTTGTCTCTTCAATAGACAACTTCCGATTGGAATGTTGCCACAAATTTGGAAATATTTTTTCAACTACTATAAATCCCAAATTATTTTTATAACCACTGTTTTTTAGTTTTAAAAGCGTTACAAATATATATATATAAAAAATAAAAATGATAAAAACAATCCCATTAAAATATGCAAAGCAAAAGGAGGTGGCACAACCCCGGTACATAGGAGGGATACAAGGAACACCTAGAAACCAAAGCAACTAGGAAAAGAAAATCCCAAGCCCATATCCAAGCTATCAATAAAATCTTAAAAGAGATTAATTCCCATCCCCCAGAGGTTCCCTCAACCAAGAAACAAAAGTTTCAGAATATAATATTTCAACCCCGACTTAAACCTCTCCAAGTAATCAAAACAATTCCTCTCCATCCAAATGCACAAGAATAAGCACAAATGCACCGTCCTCCAAACCCTCTTTGGTGTTTTAGCCCTATAATTGGTTGCATCTCAAGATCAACACAATTCCAAAATCTCTTCCTATGCCTAATGTCTTGCAACTTTGTTATGTGTGTCATCACCTCCATTTTCTTTATAACCAATCAAAAGGACGTATGTTAAAAAGCACCTAACAAGATCATCACCTATGCTACTGATAAGGAGAGATCTTTTTGCAGCCTTTCAATCTAAATTTGCAGCATTTCATTTCAAAACATCCAAAAACAAAAGAAAAAGAAATACATACAATCAGTTTCTAATTCTAAGTCCACAAATGTTTGAGAAAAAATTGGGAACATATTAGTAATTTATCTAAATTTATATACTTATATCTAGACCATTAACTCCATGTGGAGGGTTTCAGTCTATACATTTTATGATTCAAAAGAAAAATTCTCTGAAAATTCGTCATACAAAACTTCAAGTTACCAACCCAATCAAATAGGATCAGAATCCCAAAACTTGACATATTTTCCATTTCTTTATTAAACAAATTTTAAATATTTCCCCAAAAAAAAAAGAAAAAAAACCATCCATTTTTACTATTTCCAAACTCGCCCTTTTTCCGGGTCGAATCCCCAAAAAACAGACCCAAAAAAAGTCACAATTCAACAACCAATTTTCCAATGCACCCGATTTTTTTCTCGGGAAAACACTTTCCGAGAAAAAAAAAAAAAAAAGTTAA
Organism: Vitis vinifera; assembly: GCF_030704535.1. NCBI lineage: Eukaryota > Viridiplantae > Streptophyta > Magnoliopsida > Vitales > Vitaceae > Vitis > Vitis vinifera. The sequence goes on along the minus strand of NC_081813.1, from coordinate 23,240,694 downwards.
TTCAGTAACCAACAAAACAAAATATAGAAGATTCCGTGCCTGCATCCGCATCAGCAGATCGGAGCTGTGCTTCTTCTCGAACCGGAGGTCGGCGAAGCTCCGGCGAGCTTCATCGACCTGGTTGCGCTCCTCTTGGGTGCCGAGGTGGGGGTCGAACTCCCAGACCTGCCGGCCGACGTGGCCGTTCAAAGTCCTGAGCCAGGGATCGTCCCCTTCGGCCACCTTCAGCTTCCACATTATACAATTTAGTTTCAACTCTCAACTGTCTCTCTGAGTAGATTCTCTCAATTTCTTTGATCATGTGTTGCAGTCTATCGTTTTCCCTCTATTTTACTTCATATTTTTGCTTACAGCTGGCGTTTGCTGTTGCAAATCAATGATCATGTGCTTATAATCCTTGTGAAATTTTTTACATTTTTTGTTTTGATTTTTCCTTTAAGATTATTCTAAATTTAGTTTAATTTACGTTTTTATTTTCTTTCTTTTTGTTTGTTATGGTTCATCAATAATGTTAATTTTATCTCCGTAATGTCAACTTTTAATCGTATTAAATATTGAAAAATGTTATAAGTTTCAAGTTCGAAACTTATTATCGATGATACCCTAATTTACTCGATATTAGTTGTTGCAAGTACAGTTGAGATATTAAAAAATGAAATCTAAGTATAAAAAAATTCCGACCCCCATTTGTTTTTTTTAGAAAAAAAAAATTAAAACTTCACAACTTCAACTTGTAACTAAATCCGAAATTCTAATGGGAGTTTCAAATAAATTATCAATTAATGAATTAATTCCATTCACTAAAAATAAAATCTATTAATTTTCATAATTAGTTAGTTGTGTATGTGAAAACTTCAATAGTGGAATAATGATATGAAAGAATAGGAATAGGGGAAGATAGTGCCAAAAACCTATGAATGGCATGAGATTTATTATCCCTTTCATCATCCAATAATAATGAAACATGAATCAAAGATTTTAAATGGCCTCTACCCACTTAACTCTTCTAGTTGCCACCATGTGTCTTTGTCGTTATCTCTTTGCTTTCTTACATCCATTTCATAACTCCTCTAGAAGGTTTTGTGACTTGTGGGTATAGATGAGTAAGAGGTGTATGGCCATCTTCCTTCCATCATAATATCCATAATTATTGAAATTTAATAATGTGTTGTTAGTATATAATTGTCCAATGGAAGGTGAAGTTATGACATTAAAAAGGAGTTTGAAGACTTGTGATAGATGGGGTAGTTCATAAGATTAAATTATTTTCTTTGAATCTATTATGATGTTAACATGGAGAGATAATTAAGTTGATTATATTTGAAATTATTCTATATATATATATATATATAATAAAAAATTTAATTAATAATTGTTAAAAATATAAAAACCATCATAATAATTTTTAATGAATCTTTCTTTACATTTGTTGTATAATAATTAAATTTATAAATAAAATTGTAAATATCTTTTAAAATATTCAAATTATGCATATTGTTAAGGAATATCACAAATATTATTATAATCGTTAAATCGATTCGATCCCTCCACTATCACCACAAACCCCATTGGGGGTGCGGGGACTTGCCCTTACAATATGGATCTGCATTAAATAGTCAAATTATGCATATTGTTATTGAATATCACAAATATTATTATAATTATTAGATTAGTTTGATCCCTCCGCTACTACCACAAACCCCATTGGGAGGTGTGAGGACTTCAAACCCCATTGGGAGGTGTGAGGGCTTGCCCTTGTAGTATGAACCTACTTAATTTATCACTCTCTCATATATAAATTATTGTATTAATTTTTAATATAGTGGATTTTCTTATCCTCTGCCCATGATTTTTCTTGTCTATTGTTTCTTATTATTTATTTTTGTTATTTTGTAACAATAATTTATACATATACATTTTTTTTAATAAAAAAACTTTAATATGTGCTATTTTTATTTATTCTATCATCTTTTGAAGTTGCTCCCGATAACTTTAGATTTTTTTTTTGTTAATTTTCATTTCATTGATATTTTTATTTGAATTTCCCTTGATATTTTTGAAAAATTCAATCACCGATGTTTTCATGATTTTCGACATTTTAATCCTCGCTGCTAACATATAGAACTAAGGTTGTGACATCTTATTAGCCTAAGTGTTCTCCTAAGTATATGTTTTAATAATAACAAAACACAGATAAGTGAACTAACACTTGTTGTGGATCTTATCCTCTAAGAAATGTAGTTCCCTTTGAAAAGTTTGAAGCTCATATGGGGTAGCAAAATTAATGGATATGAGGGTGTTTGGTTGTGATGATAAGAAATTTCTAATCATGAGAACAACTGGGTTGTGTTTGTTTTTTGGCTTAATAGAAAAGCCCAAATATTTTAACTTTTTTTATTCAGCTAAAAGTAACTCATTGACATCAACCAACATCATTAAACTAAACTTATTGATAATAAGTTCACTTTAATTATGTTGGTTAGTATCAATAAGGTACTTTTAGCTGAATAGAAAAAGCCAAAATATTTGGCTTTTTCTATTCAGCCAAAAAACAAACACCACCTAAGACTTTAAGATAAAGAAGCTTCATCTATTAGGGTATATTTAGGATGGAAAATATCTTTAAATTAAATAAAAAAAATTAAAATGGATAATAATTGAAAGTTGGGTACTTCTAAAGATATTATAATTTGACTTAGTTAAGAGAAAAAAATCAAGCAAGAAAATAATAAAAAATAATAAAAAAAATCAACCAACATCATTAAACTAAACTTATTGATAATAAGTTCACTTTAATTATGTTGGTTAGTATCAATAAGGTACTTTTAGCTGAATAGAAAAAGCCAAAATATTTGGCTTTTTCTATTCAGCCAAAAAACAAACACCACCTAAGACTTTAAGATAAAGAAGCTTCATCTATTAGGGTATATTTAGGATGGAAAATATCTTTAAATTAAATAAAAAAAATTAAAATGGATAATAATTGAAAGTTTGGTACTTCTAAAGATATTATAATTTGACTTAGTTAAGAGAAAAAAATCAAGCAAGAAAATAATAAAAAATAATTCTAAGTAAAATAAATTTGACTTTTGAATAAAGTAAATATTTACTCCTAATTTTTAATTGATTTAAATGAATAAATATTTTTAATGCTTAATTAAATTAATTTCATAATTGAATACTAAATAATTTCATGTAAAAAAAAAAAAAAAGATATTATCAAAGTATATAGCAGTCAACAGAAGAGAAAAAGATGATAGTTTGTATATGCAGGCGTGATGAGTGGAGTATAATATAAAAAAATGGTCACATCAAATATTGTATCATATCGTATGGCTATGGATACTTCTAATTAGGAGATTAAATACATTGGTAATTTTTTTTTAAATTTAATGATGATTTTTCATTAGATTAATGTTGAATTAATAAGATCATCACCATCAAGTATCTTTGAGCTTGTTCGGGAATTGTTTTTTACAACGTTTTTTGTTCTCCATAATAAAATAAAATAAAATAAAAAATCAGAGAAACATGTTTGATAATTAAAAATTATTTTCTGTTTTTCTGTACTTAAGAATAGAAAATAAAGTGTTTAAAAAAAATATATCTTTCAGTTATTTTCTATTATTTTCTTGTGGTTATTTTAAAAAACGATTATATAAATATGTTGAATGATTAAAAATAAAATGTTAGAAATAAAAATGATTTTCAAATAGTATTTAAAAATATTAAAAATAGGTTAAAAATATTTTGGGTTATCAAATAGAGTTTTGCTTTAAAAAATGTTAGAAAACAGTTTTAAAAAATTAGGGTTTGTTTGATTGTTGTTTTCAAGAATTGTTTTCTGTTATTGAAAACAAAAAAACACTAAAAATATATTTGGGAAAGGGGATGTATTTTTGTTTTTTTTTTTTTTGTGTTTTCCGTGTTCTCAAAAACTATTTTTTTTAGACCAATAAAAAGATATTTTCATTATTTTTTCATTATTCAAATAATAAATTGTTTTTAGTGTTTTCATTTCCTTCTTTTTGTATTTCCTTAACTGCTTTTTATGTTCCCATGAAGGTGAGCCCCACCCAACAACTACACCCCCACCCCACAAGACCTTTCGTTTTCTTTAAATTATTGAAATTAATATACTTACACATAGTTATAAAATCATAATTTGTTTAAGAAAATTATAACAGGTGTAAAAATTTCAAAATGAGATTTTTTTTTTAATTTAAATGAATTATGCATATAAAAATTATTTATATATTTATAATATCAAGTTAATTAAAAAAAATTTATTAATTAAAAAAAACAACTTTCAAACATGTTTTTGTTTTATTTGTTATAAAATTTTTTTTTTATTAATTCAACCAAACTTTTTTTTAGAACAAAAATTGTTTTCCAAAATTCAATTCCCAAACACAATTTTTTTTCTTGAAAACACAAAAAACCGTTTTTAAAAACAGTTCAAAAAAATGTTTTTCAAAACAATTTTCAAAAATAGCAACCAAATAGGCTCTTATTTTTCAAAACTATTTTTGAAAACAATTACCAAAGACTCTTAATTATTTTTAGAAAAAGGTAATAAATAAAAAAAATGAGAATCTTTTTCTAATTTCAAAAACAAGTTTAACAAATTTGTAATTCAATTATATTTTTTTATAGAATTTATTTGGAAAATAGGATAAATTTTTACAAAATATTTAAAATGTTTTGGAATGTTTTAGGTATTTATGAAAATTTATTAAAAGCATATGGAATAGGTTAAGAACATTATATATATATATATTTGATTTTTTTTTTTGTCAAAAATTGATTTTTGAAAAATGGTTTTGAAAATATTATTTTCATTAATTTGTTTTGAAAAGATTATGAAGATCCTGAATTTTATTCATTAATTTGAAACAAACCCATTTAACAAATATTTTTAATTTTATTTATGATTAAATTTTTAAAAATAGAAATTATTCTAATCAAGACTAACATTTCATCTTTGGACAACTGTTATACAACATTGAAGAATTAAGAAAATGACAAAAAATTCACACCATATTGGACCGAGAATTTCAAAATCCCAAGTCCTCCTTTGTCTGCTCCATGAGCCAACCGCAGCCATCCGATCAGATCATATGTACCCATCCCTGCTTTGATCCACCACCACGTGTAGGGTTGCTGATACAGGAACATCGGATTCCACTGTCACAGCATTACCTGATAAACTCCTTAACACATGTTTAGGAAATAATTTCCCGGCTTGTAATGTGTACTGTACATTCTTAATTAGGTTAGGGAACAAGAGGACCTTGGAGAAATCAGCGGTCCATGTTGTCCCATTCCCCCAGATGGAACCCCTAGCCACCGTTGATCTAAGCCTCATACCCCGTACGTTGTTGTGATCAACAATGACTTGATCGATCAAGGTGAAAGGTTCATTTGATTGGTCCAACTGGACTATCGGGACCCCCGTATAATCACCGGAAAACATATTATGAACGATGCTTACACCTTCGACGATACCCTTCAAGGACCTTATTAATATATAGGCGTTCCCTAGAAAAAATGAGTTGCTGATTTGTACTTGGACGGGGTCATCCATGGCTACTCCGGTGAAGTCTAAGTAACAGTTGAGGATTCGGTTTTGAGTGAAGCCAGGGGACTTGAGATAAATTCCGACACCGCCCAAACTAGTGGCCTTATTGTAGCAATGAACTCCGGTGAGCACATTGGCTTGACCTTGTATCAGTACTCCAATGGCTGCCGAGAAAACGACGACGTCGGTAACAGCATTGTCATTACCGACGATGTTGATTCCGATGCCTGAGAAGTCCTTCTCTCGAGGGTCACCGCCGACGGTGATATGCTGGCCAATGAAGGAGCTTCTAACGTAGGTTTCATGGCCACCTTGGATGAGTATGCCATTGGTCGTAAAATGCGAAATGTAGCAATTATCTACGGTTGTTCTTACTGAATTGACTATCGCAATGCCACCTCCCCTAAAATTTGAGTCCAACATGAGGTCTTTGAGTGTGATGTACTCGTACGATAAGGATTTGGATGATGACCAGAGTTCGATCAAATGACGGTCAGTTAGGAAATCACTAGAGGCTCGGAGTGATCCGCCGTGAATCTGTCGAATGATAGCAAACCTCCTTGATTAGAACACCCGACCATGTATCTGTCAATGATTAAAAATTTAAGGATAGCATGTTGGAGGGTGTACCATAAAGTTACCACCGCTGATGTCCGGTAAGCGCAATGGACGGCTGATCATGTAAGTTCCTCCATCCAGATGAAGCTCCACGCCTCCCAGATTAGGAATGCCTTGCATCAAGTGGCCATCAATGGGGGATCCAAAGGCTTCATAGATGGCTTGCTGGAGGGCTTCTGTGCTGTCTGATCTTCCAGTGGGGTCCGCACCATAGTCAGTCGCGTGATGCTCACGTGAACTTGATGAAATCTAATCATCACGAAATCAATAAATATAAAACTTTTTAGCTCGAGTTTAACCCAAATCTAATTTAATATTTAAATAATATCGGGTTCGGATCGACTATAAACCCGATTCAATCTGCTTGAATTATAACTCTAATTATAATAGTTGATAAAAAACTTTTAAAACTTTCAAAGTTTTAGTAATTACCGGTTGAATGGTATGACTACGAGAAGGAGAGATGACATCACGTTTAAGAAACGACGTTTTTATAGAAGCCATTTGCAACATCCGATCAGCATAATTACCAACACCTGAGTACGAGCTTTCTCCATGACCAAATATTAAGCAAAGGCTAACAAATAGCCTAATCAACAAATCTCCCCTAGCCATCCTAATTACTTACGCTTAGGAGGCAAGATGAGAGAAAGAAATAAAGAGAGGGAGAGAGTAGATATTTTGGAAGAAGCTCACATTCTCTCTATCCATGATATCGTTCCATACTTAAGGGAGAGCCAAGGTTGATTTTCTAGGGAAAGTGCACGTTTTTCTTGGGAGTGGGTGGGAAACTTCATGGGTGTTGTTGGAAAATGGAGGAGGAGAAGTTGGGAAGGCATGTAAGAAAGAAGAAGAAGAAGAACACCTTGTGAAATTAGTAGATGAAGGGACTTAAAAGGAAGAAAAATGGAGGCCATGCACCAATAACAACTAAGGAAGATTTAGACCTCTATTATCTACAGTGAGCCTCCAACATTATTTGACTCGAATGTTGTATATAACAAACTTAGAAAATCACTTGACAAATGAAACAAATTAAAACAATTAGAAAGTAGGGTTTCACAATGATGACTTAAAACACTTTAATTTCTCATTATTGAAAATGTGTTTCTCATGGTGTTTTCCCCTTTTTTTGGGGGTATTTTTTATATTTTTGGAGTCAACATACACAGTGATGTCCAAATAGAAAAAGAATAAAAATATTTGATTTTAATTTTTGTGAAATATGTTTTATAAACTAATTCTTAAAAGAGAATTTTGTCAAAAAAGAAAAATTAAGACCATAAAAATTAATAAAATGATAAAACATAGTAAATTTTTTTTTTACTATATTAAAAAATATCTCTAATCACTTTCATTGAACTATTGAAGAGAGATTTTGAAAAACAAAAGAATTTTTTTTTTCTTTTAAATAATAATTTTCCTTTGACAAGTAGTTGTATAGATGTTTGTTGGGTCATTTTCAAAGGAGTTGCCCATAGGCCAATAAGATAAAAAGAAAAGCCACATACTTCCAAAAGTTAGGCAAGTGGGGGTGGGGGGGTGTTGTGTTTCTTGAACGAAAACTGTAGATGTAGGAGAAGGTGGCAAGTAATGGAAGAAATATGCAGGCAATGGGGCCAATTCCACATCACACCTGAGTCACATTCGACATGTTACATCATAGCTACAACACACTAAAATTGACCACATGGATAGCACAATTTTCAAACTTGGGCTTAATTGGAGGTGTCCAAAATAGTTCAATTTCAAGTCACTAAATTCATCCAATTCAACAATTAACAAACTTTCTTTGTTTTTTAGTGAAATGTGGGTTCAATTTTTGGGCTGGCAATTTGGTGTACTACATTACAATCTCGTATTCAAATTTGAATTTGCATTCATGGGTGTATGAATCTCCTTTTTTCTTTTTTCTTTTTTCTTTTTTATGAAGTACTAATCCCAAAATCATATGTGATTCTTTAAATATTTTTAAATAATTTAAAATTTTGTCAAATTCCTAAATACCTAATGTTATTAAAAAAAAAAAAAAACATACAATTTTAGAATACATTTGATAGTGATTTTAAAAAACGTTTCTAATCTTTCTAACATTTGAATTATACAAATTTTTAAGTGTTAAAAATGTTTGAAACACTTCCTAAAATTTTCGCCAAACGGACTCTTAATCTCACTTCTAATTATTTCTAATCATTCAAGTGTCATACAAGTTCTTATATATAAAAAAACTGGAAATTTTGATAATATTTTTTTTAATAATATATTAAAAATATAATGATCATTTATGAAGTGTTAATAAGAATTATTAGCAATATTACTTAATTGGAACACGGAATGTTAGTGATTTTTCAATACTATAAGTGAAAGTATTTTCTAAATTTTGTCAAATACTAAGGTTGTTTGATAAAATTTAATACTTATTAGATAATGACTTAAGTTGACTTTAAGTTAAATTATATTTAAGTTATTGACTTAAAATTTACTATAAAGGTTATTTAATAAAATTAACTTAAAAATTAGTTTAAATTATCAAATTTATAAATTATAATTAAAGTAAAGAAAGTCAAGTAACAATTGAAGTCATGAAGTGGTAATAGAAATCATGGTGTTTTTTTAATGACTTAAATTAAGTTATTAAATGATTTAAATTAAGTTGATTTACCAAACATCTACTTACTAATTCAAAATAAATTCTATTAATTAGTGGCAAATAAAATTTTAAAATACATAAAAATTATAATTATAATTTCTAAGTTAAATTCATACTAATATATTGTCACTCTAACTAATATATATTAAAGTAATTTTTAAAAATAAAATATAAGGGTTTGATTGCAACTATTTTTTAAAATAATTTTTTATTATCCAAAACAAAAAACATATAAAACATGTGTAATAACCAAAATTGTTTTCTATTTTCTATTTTTAAGAATTGAAAACATGGTGTTTTCATATAATATGTTTTATATTGTTTTCACTTGTTTTATAAAAGCTATTTTAATAAATAATTATACAAATATGTAAAATGATTAAAAATTAAACACTAAATATAAAAATTATTTTTAAACATATTTAAAAATATTAAAAATATTTATATTTTCAAACGGACTTTTGTTATACAAAATTTTTAAAATAATTTTTAAAAACTATTCTAAAAAATTATTTTCCATAATTATTTTTTAAAACAATGGATGCTCCAAAAATGGAAAATGCAACAATATATATATATATGAAAAAAATTAATTGATTTAATTAAAAAAAAGTGTAAAAATTTTAAAAAGTTTTTAATTCTTACATTTCTATTTTAAACATAATTTTATTTTTATTTAAAATCTTTAAAATGGAGTTTATATAAAAACACAAAATTAAAAGATAAAAATGTTTTTTTTTTAATTTCAAAAAAAAAAGTTACAATAATTAAACATGCATTTTAAAAGTCAAAAATCAAAAAATAAACCTGCAACCATTCTTGACCAAGAGATTAGATGATTTGTTCAACTAGCTTATTTTTCTTATAAACGAACACTTAATGGAATCATAAGGAGGACTAGTCTTAATGAGTTTTTTTCTAACGAGAAAATATTAAATTAATAGATTTTTTCTTATGATAAAGTATCAACTATATAAGATATTCTCAAACCATTTTTTTCCTATCTTCGTGTCAAAATTAAACTATTAATCAATTAAGTGGTCTTAATTAGCATTGACCTAATTACTTGATCACTTAATTAAGATTAACAGACATAAGGTCTTTGGTATTAACCTAAATTAGTTATCGACTTAAGGTTAACAAACATAAATATGGATATACTCTTTGAAATTAACCTAACTAATCGTTAGAAGAGTTTATAGTGATTTTTAATGCAAATATGGTTTTAAAATACATAAATAATTCTCAAATGGGTCTAATTATAATACCAAAGAGTATTTTTTTTCTACAATACCAAATAATACTCTTTTTATACTCATCGAAAAGGTACCACCAATCAGGTGGTTCCACGAATACAATTTCTTATACCCAATCTCGTTTGTTTGTACCTTTGTACTTAATTTGGTTCTATTTATTAGTACCATTGTTCAACGACTTAAATCTCAACGGTATGTACTACTACAATACTTTAACATTTGTCTTCTCAAACATAAACAATATTTTAAATAGGTTTTAAGAGCGTTTAATCGATACAATCGATTGTTTAATCATAATTATTTTTGTTTCTAACCCAACAGACGACCTAAAATTAATAGACATAGATGAAGTATAAGGAGGTTAGGGTTTAAGGCAAGAAAAGATGGATACATCTAAAAGAGGGCAAAGAATAAACAACCCTAGCAACCAACACAACAAACATCAACACAATTCAAGGCAGGCCTTGGATGTCTCTCCCTCACCAACTCATTATCTAAAATACAAAAAAAATAGATACTTAGGGGGTGTTGAAATTGAGGAGACTTGGTCAATCTCACCAACTTCCCTTTATTCTTGATTTCCTTTGTAAATCAATGGTTACAACATTCTATCCTTTGCCATTCTCCCCATCATCCTCTTCTTCATTTCTCTCTCCCTCTCCAAAAGAGAAAGGACCCCATGCAAAACAACCCCCTCGCTCCATTCCTTTAATTAAGCTTTCTTCATTTGCCTGCAACTGATCATATTGGAACTCTTTCTGGGTTGTTCCATCTCTGATGGGCGCGCACGCAGCTCTACTTGTGCGCGCGCCAACCCCTTCGCCATTGCCCATTGCGCTTATACTAATCCTCGTATCGATCACTTCTTCTGAGGCCGTCTCCGACGCTGACATTCTCCTGAAGTTCCGGGTGTCTCTAGGCAATGCCACTGCCCTGGGCGACTGGAATACCTCCAGGAGTGTGTGCTCCACCGACCAGACCGAGAGTTGGAACGGTGTGCGCTGTTGGAATGGCAGCGTGTGGGGTCTGCGCCTGGAAGGCTTGGGGCTCAATGGTGCTATAGATTTGGATTCTTTGTCCTCCTTAAGGTATTTGAGGACTATAAGCTTTATGAACAATAGTTTTGAAGGTCCCTTGCCTGAAATCAAGAAACTAGTAGCGTTGAAGTCGGTTTATCTCTCCAACAACCATTTTTCTGGTGACATCCCAGATGATGCTTTCTCTGGTATGGCCTATCTGAAGAAAGTTCACTTGGCGAACAACAAGTTTACGGGGAAAATCCCTTCGTCGCTAGCCACTTTGCCTAGGCTTTTAGTCCTCAGGCTTGATGGGAACAAGTTTGAAGGCCAAATCCCAGACTTCCAACAAAAGCATTTGGCAAATGTGAACATATCCAACAACATGTTGGGGGGTCCAATCCCAGCTAGCCTGAGCAGGATCAGTTCTAGCTCGTTTTCGGGCAACAAAGATCTATGCGGGAAGCCTCTGGACTCATGCAGCTCCAAGAAGCCATCAGCAGTAATAGTGGCCTTAATTGTGGTAGCCATAGCGCTGATCCTAGTGACCATTGGCTTGCTACTGCTTGTCCTCCACCGCAACATCCGGACAGTCCAACTGGGGGGTGCTGCACCAGTGGACAACCACAGCATGTCGGAAGTTGCCCATAGCTCCCTAGTTGAATGTGGGACATCTGAGATGAGCGGGCACTCGAAGAGGGCTGAACAAGGGAAGTTGACATTTGTGAGGGACGACAGGGAGAGGTTTGATTTGCAGGATTTGTTAAGAGCCTCAGCAGAAGTGTTGGGAAGTGGCAACTTTGGGTCTTCTTACAAGGCTGTGCTCCTCAGTGGTGAAGCCATGGTGGCAAAGAGGTACAAGCAAATGAACAATGTGGGGAGAGAGGAGTTTCAAGAGCATATGAGAAGGCTAGGGAGGTTGGCACATCCAAACTTGCTTCCCCTTGTGGCTTATTACTACAGAAAAGAAGAGAAGCTCTTGGTTTCTGAGTATGTTGAGAATGGTAGCTTGGCTAGTCACCTCCATGGTAAGCTCCACCTACAATAATATTGCACATCTTGATCATTCTGCTGGGAAGGTTGTACTAAATACTCATTAGTGCTAGGGTTAGCTTTTTGCTTCTACTTTTTGTTAGAAAACTGACGTTAAAATCATGAATCTAAAAGGATAATATTAATTTAGTAATGGTTTTATTGTTGATACGTAGTTTTGTTGCCAAGCCCTTCGTTTAAAAAGACCTAAAAAAGAGCTTTTGAATTCTAAACAGGTTAATTCAAACTGGGTCATCTAACATTGGTTTTTTCTTATTGTTAGGCAATCATTCCATAGATCAACCGGGGCTCAACTGGCCAACACGCTTGAGAATCATCAAGGGAGTAGCTAAGGGCTTGGCTTACCTCTACAATGAGCTCCCCAGCCTAATTGTAGCCCATGGACACCTGAAATCCTCCAATGTTCTCCTAGATGAATCGTTCAACCCTGTTTTGACAGACTACGCCCTACTTCCAGTGATCAACCCCGAGCACGCCAGGCAGCTCATGGTAGCCTACAAGTCACCAGAGTTCGCGCAACATAGCCGCACAACAAAGAAGACCGATGTGTGGGGCCTTGGAATACTAATCCTAGAAATCCTAACAGGAAAGTTCCCAACAAACTACCTCACAGTAGGTAACAACAGCGAAGAAGGCATCACTTGGGTTAACTCCATAGCGAATCAGGAGTGGATGATGGAAGTGTTCGACAAAGAAATGGGAGGAACGGAGAACAGCAAAGGTGAAATGCTGAAGCTTCTGAAGATTGGGTTGGCATGTTGTGAGGAGGATGTGGAGAGAAGGTGGGACTTGAAGGAGGCCATCAAGCATATTGAAGAGCTAGAAGTAACAGACGGTACTAATGATGAAGGAGATGAGTTTCCGTCCATAGCTATGACTGAAGATATGAGCACTATTACACTCTGAAAAAGAAAAGAAAAGAAAAAGGCATGGATTGATAACTTCCCTATATATTGAAGAAGAAGAAGAAGAAGAAGAAGAAGAAGAAGAAGAAGAAGAAGAAGAAGAAGAAGAAGAAGAAGAAGAAGAAAAAGAACAAGAACAAGAAGACTAAGATGAAGGCCAATGAATGGAAATGGTGTGTTGATGGCTTTAGGGTTTTTATCTCCATATAGAATGAAAAAGGAAAATGAGGGGAAAGTGGTGGGGTTGAAATGTAGGCACTGAGATTTATGTTTATATAAATCAGTTGGTTTAAGGGTTTTTGTTTAGAGTTTGATGTTTTTCAAATCAGAAAGGATAGCAAAACAAGGTTCTTTTTCTTGGTTTACTTTCATCTATGCATGTTAGTCAAAATTAGTCTAGGTAGCATATGCATATATATCATTTTCAACTACAAAAATATTTTTTCACCTTTGAGGTATTTTTTAAATTGAATACCTTTTTAATAAGCAAATATAAGAATATATATATATATATAAAGAAGTGAGATTCCACGTTCGATAAGGAAGAAGTTCCTGATACTTCATATATATGAGTTTCTCTTAATTATGTAGACGGGCTTAATCCGATCTCAAGCTCGTTGTTCAAAAATTAATATCATTACTTGTAGAGTTGGAGTTTGATTCCCTTCATCCATTGTAGAATCGCAGTAGCTTATAGGAGTTTTATTTGTAAAGATAATTAATTGTACTTTTCAACCCATAGTCGGGTGTGCCCAAAAGCCTAATCCGAAGCTCAATCTAAGTTGGGGCCAAGGGCTAAGTTTAGGCTGAAAATTAAGTTTTTAGCCCTGTCCACAAAAGCCCAAGCACGAACCAAGGTGGCCCATGTCCAGCCCCTTACGAGCCTAATTACTTGTCATGATGGTGACAAGAGGTTGGCTTCAGACGGGTCACCCTCATCCTAATCCTATTCTGTCTCCAAAAATTAATAAATAAATAAATAAGGGGAAGGTGTAGAAAATTCTCATAGCTCCCCCCACATTTAACCTTCTATTTTTATTTTAATTTTTCTTCATTTTTTTTTACATTTTAAATTTTAAATTGCATTAAAAATAAATATAATTTATAAATTAATAAATATTATAAAAAACTATAATTTATTTTACAAAAAAAAAAGTATATATGTTAAAAAATTTGAAAACAAAATTAAAATAATTTTTATTTAGTATTTTATATAATTGGATTAAGGTGCCAAACTTGAACTTGCCCTCAACATATCCTGAGTTTTAAAAAGAAATTTTCAAATCAACATCAAACTCGTTTATATTTATCTCAAACTTATAAACAAAACAATATGAATATCCGAAAAAAAACTTACCTCATTATCATCCCTATTAATTACCAAGATCTTAGAAAGAAATATTGAATTACCATACAATAAATTATATCCATCAAAATTACTTTAAAATTAAATTAATTATTTTATGGTGGTTCAACGAGGAAAATGAGAAAGTAAAACTAATTCAATTCACCCCTTATGAGTATTGACAATCAATGTCAAGTAAATCTTGATAAGTGAATCTACTCTATGAATCAATATTTTCATTTCATGTTCTAATGGAATTATGGAAAATATAGAGATTAAAAAAGACAAAGAATTCTAAATATATTATTTGATTTATTACAAAAAAAAATATTGAAAACATCAAATATATTGAATGGATATATAAATAAATTTGAAGAAACGTGTAAGAAAATTTTTACAAATTTAAGCTTATATATTTTTTTTTTCACTTTTTTTTTTCTTTTTTTTCCTTTTCTCACTTTCTTTCTCTCAAACATGGGGGAGGAGAGAATATTGACATTGAATTTAAAATACAGAAATTTAGAAAAATTTTGGATTTTTCTAACTCAAATTAATATCTTCAGGCATTCCTCTGGTTAATACAACATTTATCAAACATTGTTCTAGACAAAGGAAAAAACAAAAGTGATCTTTTTAAATAGTTGGCAAAAAGTCTCTTAATATATTTTAAATGCAGAGTATTTGATATTTCATCTCATTTCAAATAGATCGTATTATGTTCAGATACTGTTTTATCCCGTTTTGCCTAAATTATATATAATTATTTTTTTTTTCATTTTTCTATTTTTTCAACAATTATAGAATTAAAAGGATTTATTTATTATAAAACCAATAACATTTATAATATTTATTTATACATTATATTTATTTTTAAAAATTAAAAAAAATGTAAGATAGGACACAAGGTAAGGGTTTTTTTAACTATCTCCAATCCGAGTTTGAAATTAAAATAAAAGGCTCAGAAATAAATTTAAATATTAAAAAAAAATCAGGACAAACCTCATAACTTAAATTTTTATATTTTTTCCATTTTTAACATATATAAAATAATAAAAAACCTACTTTTCAATAAAATAAGTTATAAATGCATAATATTTTATTTATTTATAAATTATATTTTTAATGTGATTAAAAAAAATTATTAAATAAAAAAATTTAAATAATATTAATAGGAAAATAGTCATACCCATCCTACCATACCCAATTTAGGTTATTTATTTATTTATTTATTAAGATGGGGATAAGAATTAATTAATATGAGTGCGACGAGTCAAAGATTGGACAATCCATTCTGAATCCACCCCGTTGTCATTCCTGGCCTGTTTATAGGTTTCTCCATTTTTTTTTTTTTTTTTTTTATTTATTTATTTCCTTCTTTGGATGGGAATGGGAATTGATGTACATAATTGAGCGGGGATTGGGATGGGGTGACCTGCCGAATCCCATCCCATTGTCATCCCTAATTGAGCTCCAACGGGGAAAGGCCGAAAGAAAGAAAACCAACATTAATAAGAAGAAAGAAATGAATGAATCTTTGGCCATGGCCAGAGGTGGATTTTGAGCCTCACAGGAAGTTCTTGAATTTTGATAAATTTAGTGTACCTTTGTGTGGAGATGGTAGTATTTTTCTTTCATTTTCCTTTTCTAAGTAATTGAACCACTGGCTGAGATCAGCCATCCATCAATTTCTCCCTCAAATCTCTCTTCCTATTTCTCAGTATTCAACATCTGTAATCTTCTCAACCATCAAACATAGTATTATTCCATGCTAAATAATTATGTAAAAAGAAAAAGAAAACATTTAATCAACCAAAAATCAAACATCAATAGGTATGACACAGAGTATTATAATACATGTAGATGCATAAAATATCCTGAAATATCTGTGAAAAAGGAAAGAGATGACAGGAGAGAATTTATGATCCTAAATTTTCTTGGAAAATCATTTTGTCTTATTATTCCTATTCTCTTATCATCCCATATTATGATAGAATTAATTATGGGGTAGATTAGAGAAGAGGATTGGTTCTTACTGGAGAAAAAGGAAGAAGAAAAGAGGGAAGAGAAGGGGAGGCTTCTTTCAAAGAAAGAAGGAGAATGTGGAATCCAAAGGGACATATAGAGAAGCAAGGAGGAAGAGGCATAGTTGCAGTGGCCATAGACAGGGATAAAGGGAGCCAACATGCTTTGAGATGGGCTACTGAGCGTCTTCTCACCAAGGGCCAAACTGTAGTTCTCATCCATGTCCTAAAAATATCGCCTACAAGTACATTTCTTCTTTTTCTCTATCTCAAAGTTATATTTTAGCAGTTCTATGTCATCGATCATTGATGATTCTTGTTAACTGTAATACAAGAAATGCAACCTCAATAAACAAGTAGATTGAGAACAAGTCATCCTACCGGTTTGTACCAGGACATGGTTTTTGCAGAGAGGTTAGTAGTTTCTCTTCTTGCAGGCATGTCTTTGTGTCTCTCATTGGGATGACAACCGGCTCTAGGCTGCTAACAAGATATTTAAACATAAGGTATCATGCATTGGGAGAGAATTCGGATTCCCCAGAAGAACAACGGAGGAAATATTAAAAAACACCATTCACATTTTTCTTATAGAGAACTGCTGGTTCAAAGGATTGTATGGATCTATAATTGACTATAATAAACACAAAGTCGATTCTTTTGCACAAAGGAAATGAACCAAAATGGATGAGAAAGCACACAGAGAAGAAAAATAAGAGAGAGACTTGAGTAATAATGAATTTCTTTCCTTCACATGAATGTAGAATCTTAAAACAAAAAGTGCTCTCTGACCCAATATTATTGAAAGAATTTACTGAGATATGTGAAAGCCAACCCAAAATTGCTTTCAGGATGTGGAAATCCAGATCTGATGAATTAGCTAACAAACCAGGGGTTCCAGAAAAACCATTAGTTGATATAATAACAAATGCCATAAAGTTTGGAATTAAAATTAATGCATACAGAGGTATAGAACATCATCCTGTGAGTTCTCACAAAGAAAAGATGGTTACTCCAATAAGAGAATGATGGTAGGATTAAATAGATCAGGTTGATTTAGGTATCTACATTAACAGTAAGAAGGAATCACAGAATAAAAGTTACGTGCATAAGCCTAAGTTACAAGATAGACAAGTAAGAAATTTTGTATCGGTCTAGCAAGATTTTGAATCTGTTCTTACACCTGCAGCTAATTTTGTCGATTCACATTTGTAGCCAATGACCTTCTTTTGTGGGTGCAGTGGGGGAATATACACCTGTTCATGATGTTGATAGTGCAATTGTATCGGGACAAAATAATCTTGACAAGAATGTAAAGGATCTGTTTGTCACCTTCCATTGCTTTTGTAGACGTAAAGATGTAGGTTTTGGAGCTCTACTCTTTCAATTCTTCAGATTATAGAATATTTCCTTCATTGAGCACCTGTCATGGATTATATTAATGAGAAAATGAAGAAATTTTAGAAGTTACATGTTTTGCAAACACATGCAAGAGACTTTTCTTAAACAGCATATCACCTATGTCCATACATTTTTGCCACATTTTTATATAAGCATCAACCAGGAGTTTTAATTTTCTCATTTCCCATTTCTTGCATCAAGTTTTCTTTTCCCGTTTCCTGGTTTCTTACCTGTGGAATTTTTTGTTGTCAGATACATTGTCTAGATATTTTACTTGAAGATACGGATATACCAAGAGCATTAATAGAATTCACTAATCATGCTGCAGTCGATAACTTGATTCTTGGTGCTTCATCAAAGTACAGTTTCATCAGGTGATTAGACCGTCTTTCTAAGTTTACCTATGCTTATTAGCAAATTAATTTTCTCACATTTCAACTATAATCACACCCACAAGCAGACAAGATGATAAATTCAAATGTTAGCAGATATTATAGCATGATTAAAACTGCTTGCGCTATTAAGAGCGCTTACATGAAAGAACCAATGTTAGAATTGTCCCCATAAAACAATTACCCATCCACTAACATGTGTAGGTTCCCATCTCATCATTCAATCCTAAATTTCACATCTCAGTGTAAAATGGATTGAATAAAAGTGCATGTAATACCAAGATATGAATACTGTTAAAGGATGATATATAACTGTAGGCTCAAATCCTACTAACTTAAACTTTTAGGAAAATTGGTTACACAACATGGAATCAAAGCTCTGGTCTAACTAGCGATTCAGGTTTATTGGGCACTTATCTTTATGGGGTTTCAAAATGTACGCTATATGCTTTCTCATGTGTCTAAGGAAGTAATATATTAACCATAAAACTGGTCTTAAAAATATGTGCACCAGGAATCAATTCCGGCATGCTTATCTAACCATTCCATGTAAAGACAATGGTTCTTTTCTTCTTTCAGCTTCAGTTCATGACAGTGTTCTTAAGATTGCATCAAGTTCACCATATCAATTAGCATTTAGCAACACCTACTGCAAGCTTCCTAACATGTTTAACCTTTATAAAACTAGTCCCACATCACGAGCTATAAGTCTCAGTTTAGTCATATTTTAGATATGCCAGTTCAGGTTAGGAGCTGCAATGAGATATGATGCAGCCTTAAAGTTGCAATGGAACGAGATCTGGCCTACAACATAAATCCAAAGGTTGATACCAAGAAATAAATGCATAAAGTCATCAAAGACAACAAATACAAAAAAAGGTCAAATTTATCTCTAGCAATGGTATTAATGATTCCCATATCTACCATTCATATTCGGAACTTAAAATGAACAAGATTCAAACTCTAAATTCAAACTTCAAGATAATTGAGATTCTAACATATGATACTTGGACCGTCCAATTTCACCTGGGGTACCAGTGTCAACATGATATGACATAGGTGTGGGGGTATCCTTGTTGGATACTCCTACCTAGCTTTGCATATAGCTGTTTGATTTTGACTGCTTTTTTTTATTATCCATTTATTTATTTGCCTGAGCAGATTATTAGATTGAAAAAAGAGAAAATGTAAGAATATCAAGGACAAGGAAAAAAAATAATTTAAGAGAATTGATTTCTAATTGCTTTTTTCTTTTTTTCCCTTTTATTGTGTTGTATCCTCGTATCCATATCTTAATTTTAAATCCTTTTTGGCCAATTTTCCATATCCAAAAATTTGGAGTTAAAAGAATCTGACACCTAAATATGTGCCCACACCTGCACCTGAGTCCAAGCAATATAGATTCCAACTATGAGGTTGAAGACTTGGACAAGCAAGGTTCTGACAAAGGTTGAAGTTTTGGATGTTGAGGATGCTATTCAACCCGGAGTTCATGAAGATATCTCATAATACTTGGATAAAAAAAGATTGCTATGCCGGAAAAAGTCATAGGTCTTCACACAGAGAAAAAACTACTAGAAAAATGGGCATACTAGCACAAAAACTCAAGGAAGAAAACTTCAATCTTCTTCCTATTCAACCATTAATCTGAACAGTCACATCTATTTTTAGAGAAAGGATGAGAACCTTCCTTTTCAAACTCAAAAGGCTATATAGAAAAATTAGCACTAAGCAGAATCCAATATGAAGTCAGTTTGAAAAAGAGAGAGGTCATGTTTAGTTATAGAATATATTTACCGCTGGATGGATGTTTACAGTCTAATCTGATTTCTCTCAGCTTATTTACTCTTTTCCACACAGAAGATTCAAGATCTCAGATGTTCCAGGCAGTGTATCCAAAGGAGCAGCAGATTTCTGCACCGTGTACGTCATCTCAAAAGGAAAGATATCTTCTGTGAGAAATGCTTCTCGTACAGCCCCTCACGTTTCCCCTCTTCATAGCCATATCCAGAACAAAGTTAACAACAATGCTATTGCTAATCCCGTTGAAGCACCATCAAGTCATAGTATTAGCATAAGAGGTTTGTTTTCTCAATTATAATGTTTTTCTATTTTACATTGGTTGATAATACTGTAAAGAAAAATATTTTAACTCTGTTTCAGTAGCGGAAAAGATATCAAGCAAGCCTCATAGCATACAAGACGACAGGGAATCGTTCAAGTAAGTCTCAATACGTTAACCAATAAAAGTAAGAAATCTAAGCATTATAGATTGATGGTTGTCAACTGTCCATCCATAAAATAAAAAATAAAAAAGTAACAAAAAAATCAGATGGTTGGAAGGTTAAATGAAATCATGAAATTTCAGAAACCTGTGGAATTTATCAACTTCTTTGGTTATGTTTGCAATGTTGAGGACTGTGTAATTTTGAGAGAGGAACTAAATCCATTGCCATGACTGGAAACAGGTCACCATTTTTAAGAGGAGGAAGAGCTTCAAATGCAAAGCTGGGCTCTGAGCCATTAGAATTAGATACAGACATATCATTTATTAGCTCTGAGCGACCAAGTAGCGACCGCATGTCCAATGTTGTCTATGAGTATATGGATTCAGGTCCAACCCCTCGGATCTCATCTAGCTCAGACCATAGCTTTGGATCAATTCGCATAGGACCCGCATTTGGTGATCCCAACTCACTTAATTTCTCATCAATTTCACAGGAGAGCGGAAGGACCTCATGTTCATCAACGAGCATGGTAAGTACTCACCAGCCTCCCACATGTACACTCATCCATACATGAGCTCATATTTTGAGGGCTTGAAATTATTATCCATTAAGGTGCTTTACATACCATTATGTATATTACAATACAGCTAGATTCATAAAAAATAAAAATAAAAAATTAGAACGACATATATTCATTTTTGTAATATGCACCAAAACTTTTCATAGGAATAACAACAAAAACCTAAGGCCAGTTCCTTTGAAAACATTTGCGACCATATGAAAAACCAATAGCTAGTCCAAATTATACAAGTCCAACAATATTGCTATGATTCAGAAGTTGAAGAAAATTCAGTCACATGCATTAAATTTCCTACTTTTCACCATCAACTGGATGCTCTATACTTGCATATGTAATGTTTCCAACTATTCACTAACAATGGGATGCTCATGTCACTTGCATATGTAATAATTCATTAAATGCTTTGATTTTGATCCTAAATTTTTAAGGTGATATTCTAATTGTTTCTTGAAATGGAAACATATGTATCAAGCTTTTAGAGCACCATCATTCTGGAATGCAAGTTGAGCATATATCATATTAATTATGCAATGCATGCATGTAAGTAGGGATGATAGTTAGGCATGCTGAATGAGATCCTGATGCAGTACTGAAAGTAAAATGCAAGAAGAGTAGCATATAATTGAAAGTACCCTAGGAATCACTCCTAGAAACCTTTAGGCTTCACACCCAAGTACTCTTTGTATAACATAAAGAACACAGTGGCTGCTGGAAATTCATTCATTCATTGATTCCTCTCAAAACACTAATCAACTACTATATAAAACTTTTCTAGGGACTTATAACTCCTTGGAACTAGAGACATAGTAATAATGCAACTTGAAAATAACAAAACCTAGACTGACTACTAGACCATATTAAAGACTATTGGAAAATGACAATAATAATGACTGAAAATGGTAACTTATAACCATTGACTAGGCCCATAATTTGATTTCTAAAAAGTACTTTCTAGGTTGAACCCATATTGAATTATATAAGATCCCAACTAAGCCCATTATCATCTAGAGAGTGCCAAATTAAAGTTTGGGCCTTGGAGGCCACTCCTTTGCACCTTTGATAAACTTGTAAAGGTGGCTGCCACTTGTCACCATCAGATCCCACCCCAACTTCAACTTGAGATGGAAAAGCTAGTGTTTGAGTTTTTTATGCAGTGTTGTAGTTGGGTTGAAAAATCTAATCTAGCAGAAGGTTGGTTTAAGGTCTCAAGCAACACAACTGAAGCCTAGCTTCATTTGATGTGTATCTCTACTACATTAGTCATCTTGTTATGTTGTGTCTTGAATACGACCAAGTTATTTGATTTGGTTTTACAACCCTAAAGTTCATCTTTGGCCACTTGACCTCATTGAATGATGGGTGTTTTGAACTAGTCTCCTTTGTAATCCAGATATGTAACTCATTATCAGGGATTTTGACAAACGAACATGAAAAGGGGGATGTATCTGGACTGCTGTTTGTGGTTTTAAGCTTGTAATCTCCTTCTAAAATAGTAATTTATTTTACCATATTTGCCCATGGACATAAACCAAAATAAGAGAGATAGTCTCAAGCCAAAAAAGAGAGAGTCTTAGGGTGTATCCAAGCTTAGGGTTTGTGAAACTTTTAAGAGTGTAATCTCCATTCCAATAAAACTTTTGACCATCCTTGCCCATGGACATAGGCTAAAAGATGTAATTCACTGTGTTCTGTTTCATGTGTGATTGTAAGTTTTTTTCTTACTATTCTTTGAGTATCCATCCTTTGTCGTGGCCTATCACATACTCTTCTCTGGGGAAAGAAGTTCACGACCGATGGGCCTTCTACCTCCATGCAGCATTGCTCAGTCAGGCTTTCATCTTTATACTCATAAACTTAAAATGTGAAAACATAAAATTGGAACACTGATTTAAACAAATAGTCCACCAAACAGCATAATATTCGATTTGGCATCTTTTTATGACTTTAAGCATCTAGGTTTGAGTCTCTTTTCATGGATACATGAACTTCAAACTTTCAGAAAGAAAAATGACAAAACTTGGACTATTGTAGTTGAACACTTTCTGAACTTCTTATAAAAGAATCTTCTTAGAAAATCCATAGTCTTGCCTAATGATTTTTGGCTTGTCTGTATAAAAAAGATAAATGAAGAGGTGGAAGCTGAGATGAGAAGGCTGAAGCTAGAGCTGAAGCAAACAATGGACATGTATAGTACAGCTTGCAAGGAAGCACTGTCAGCAAAACAGAAGGTACCAAGAAGTAGTTGCATCAACTTTGCATATTTAGATGATAGATTCCAATTTAATGTGAAATTTTATTTATTACAGGCAGTGGAGCTGCAACGCTGGAGGATGGAAGAAGAGCGGAGATTAGAAGAGGCACGATTGGCTGAGGAAGCTGCCATGGCAATTGTAGAGAAGGAAAAAGCTAAGTGCCGAGCAGCCATAGATGCAGCTGAAGCATCTCAGAGGCTTGCAGAACTGGAATCACAAAGGAGAGTAAATGCAGAAATGAAAGCGCTCAAAGAGGCAGAGGACATGAAGAAGGTAATTAACAATCTAGCCCAAAATGATATCAGGTACAGGAAATACACGATTGAAGAGATTGAAGAAGCAACAGAGTTTTTTTCTGAATCTCGAAAGATTGGGGAAGGGGGTTATGGCCGTGTCTATAAGTGTTATCTTGATCATACACCGGTAGCAGTTAAGGTTTTGCGTCCAGATGCCTCCCAAGGAAGGTCACAGTTTCAGAAAGAGGTGAGGTTCAAACAAAACTAATTGCTGGCAGCCATGAATTAAACTTGACTGAGTACTCATGAGTCATGACATTACAAGACATGACATTACAAGACAATTGTCCTTTTTCAATATGACAATTCAACTAAAGAAGGTAATGGGTTATAAAAGTTAAACACTACTGAATTGCAAGTGAAACACTAGAAAAAATTATAGCTTGAGATTTAGATACTATATGCTCAATCTTTTCAAGACAAAACCGTTGACCGACCTGTAGAACGAACCCTTAAGTAAATCCAAAGAGGAAAGAGGAACATAGGAAAGATGTAGAAGTGGAGTTGTAGGGATAACTAGCCAGGAAATCCTAAACATGCAGGGATGAATTGAGTGGTGAAAAGTAAGCCAAAAAGGTGGGGTTTAGATATATTGACTATAAATGCAAAATGAGATGACCCCATGAACCTCCCAGTGGTTCAAAAAATTATGGTTCAACCATTTGGTTCCAACAAGCTTGACAAAAGAAAATGGTTTTGTAAAGGATACAGTTTCATGAGTTATAGCAACCAGACAGCTGACTGGTTACTTGGTCATAATGGTTCTTTACTAAAGCATTCCTACTATAATTTCAATTCTCTCTCTCTCCTTAAGTTCCAAAGTTTGAGCATAAACACCATTTTTAACAAATCGAAATGCTTCATAGCTGTCACTAGGTCAGTGGACAATGCAAATGGATAAGTTCCTGATAAGACTAATGCCTATAGGGATAAAGTTCATGTGCTTCACATTCATTTGGATTGTCTTAGTTGAACACACCAACAGACTATTAACATTTCCCAGATATGGTTACAGACGCTAGTGAATTGTACATATTTCCTAAATCTGGATCAGCAATTAGACCACACATTGAACAAAATATGTATATCATATGGAATTCATACCTTATCTTTCGTACAATCTCCACATCCAAACCCAAGCAGTAGCTGAACAACTCCAAAATTTCTGGGTGTTGAATCTATTGCTTCAGTGATGGATTCTTCATCTAGCAAAGTTTGCGAAGCGCTTCTCTTTTGTCCCACCTTATCATACATATTGAAGACTTCCTTTTACTCCTAAGAAACAAATTAACAATAAAGAATTCAGTTCACTTTCTTAATTTTTTTCCTATAAATCTAATGCAGGTTGAAATATTGAGTTGCATAAGGCATCCTAATATGGTACTCCTCCTCGGAGCCTGCCCAGAGTATGGCTGTCTGGTCTACGAATGCATGGCTAAAGGAAGTTTAGATGACCGTCTATTTCAGCTGGGTAACACCCCACCTCTCTCTTGGCAACTCAGGTTTCGAATCTCTGCAGAGATTGCCACTGGCCTGCTTTTTCTCCACCAGACCAAGCCAGAGCCACTAGTGCACCGTGACCTCAAGCCTGGCAACATTTTGCTAGACTACAACTATGTCAGTAAGATTAGCGATGTAGGATTGGCAAGGCTTGTACCCCGTTCTGTCGCTGAAAATGAAATGAGGTGTCACATGACATCAACAGCTGGAACCTTCTGCTATATTGATCCTGAGTATCAACATACAGGAGTGCTCGATGTAAAATCTGATGTCTATTCCTTTGGAATCATGCTTCTACAAGTGATAACAGCCAAGCCACCAATGGGCTTGACTCACCAAGTTGAGCAGGCCATTGAGAACGGAACATTCAAGGAGATATTGGACCCGGCAGTGCCTGATTGGCCAGTTGAAGAAGCCTTGAGCTTTGCAAAGATGGCACTTCAATGTGCAGAGCTAAGGCGGAAAGACAGACCAGATCTGGGTAAGGTTATCTTGCCAGAGCTTAACAGATTGAGGGAACTTGCCGAAGAAAACATGAACCAAACAATGTGGGACAGAATGGCAGACCCTTCCGGGCCTTCCCCTATTCACAGCCAAGTTTCCATGGCACAGGTTAGTTAGAAAATGCAGACTTCCTAGCAATTGCATGTTTAAATGAAATATTAGATGGTTAGGTATGAATTTTTCCTGGTGGCATCAGGACACATTTTAATACAAAGGCTCACATAAAATATTCATGTAAATCACCAAAACAACAGCAGAAAAACAAAGTACGGTCATTTGTGGACCCTAATATTTACATATTCTGCATTAACATTTAGAAGTACCAATACCACAAAAAACCTCATATCATATAGTATTTTAAATCACCAAAAGAATAGCAGAACACTACCATGAAGTTCCAACAAAAAAGCTCAGGCTAAATCTTGTTCAAAATCACCAAAAGAATAACAGAACAATAAAGTAAAGGTTAACTAGAAATCTGGATATAGCATATTCTACATTAGTGTGAAAACAAAGTAGACTCATTCAAATGCTATGGGGAAAAAAAAATTAATGTTTTTAAATGTTACAAAAAAAGTACCTCTTAGAGAATAATTTCAAAAACTGCAGTAGTGATGCAAATCACAAAATGCTTAAGCATTAATTATATGATAATTACCAGGAATTATTTACTTATGCAAGAAGTCAATCCGGAAACCTTGGTTATTTATTGGGGGTACAGACATCTTCCTGGCACATAGGGCAGACATACCAAGGGATAGATGAGTAAAACCTACCATGAATCACATATAGAAGATCTCCTAGACAAAGGTGTGGCCCAATAACTTGGGAAGTATTTAAAATGCTGGCATAGGTCTATGGGATGGGAAGTATTTTCCTTCCTTTTTTTTTTTTGTATTTTTTTTGGGATTCTAGCCCTCTATGTGTACCAAATGTAGCAGCATAACATTCATCAACCATCCTAATACTTATCATGGTTCTTAGAAATCCTCAATATCAAACCAAATGTGCATATTAAACTAAATAGTTTTGAATTATTGTTTAAGGTTTGACCCATTGCAGAGAGATCTTTTGTAGGATGTGATTAGCAACCCTCATCTAGAGCATTCAGGATACAGCTCTAAGAGCCACTCAAGCACACCATCAATGACAGGAAGACAATAAGGAATGCAATAAGAAACACTTCCTCATCTAGAAAACAGATGGAACTTCATGGTTTGTACTTGTCAGGTTTTTCCTTTTTTCTTTGATTAGAGGCCAATTGAGTAGAGTCCATGGAAGGTCGATGAATGAGGCAACACTGTTGAAGAAAACCAATGCCATGAATTAGTTCCCCTGCAAATATGTAAGGTTTTCGTGATAGCCCCATTTAGTTAACAATTTTTCCTACCTAGCCATGTACAAGATGAGTTCCATAGTTTTAGTTTTAGGAAATCTTTTAGTGTAATTGTGATTAATAGTAAAATGCAGCGAAGCAATAAATCTAAGCATGTTCTTTTAACATTTCCTCTCAAAAGATAACAACAGAAAACAAAAAATTTCAGGCGGATTATGGATATGCCAACAGTTTTTCTGGAAGAAATAAAATTGTACTTCTGTTTTCTTTTCCCTTACTATTCTCATTTTACTTCAATTTCCCCAGCCATCACATCACATTGCAATTTCATTTCCAGAATCCTCACATTACTACTACTACTTGAATTTTACCCAATCCCATGAAACTCACATCCATGGAAAATATCAACGCTCATCTACATTTTCAATAGAGGCTTCGCATTCATCCTACCATGTGCATCCACTTGAAATGTAAAAGTGTCAATTTGACAGTCAAATTCACAATGAGCTTAATGTCTGTTATTCATAACGCAGTTTTCTTCCCATTCCTTTCTCATTTTGGTATTCCCTCAGTAATACCAATTGAGAAAATATTACCATATTTTTCTTAAAAAAAGGATGTAGTATCAACATACAAGGCAGTAGGTTCATATTCAACCAGAACTTTGGTTGCTTAAACAGGGGAATGAACCCGTCAAATTTTGGATTTTGTAATTGTAAGACCATATCTTACTTTTACCATTTTAATCTCAAATGTTTGATATTGAACCCTAGGGAAAATCATTTCATGTATTTCATAAAAATGTGTAGTTTTTCCTTTGTTTACAACCGCATTCTGCTCTATCAATATACATATAAATTATATAATAATAAGCATTGTAAGCTAAAATAGTGACAATGAAATTGTCACTTTTTTCTTTTTAATGTTTGATGATACTTTCATGAAACTGAAATTGTATCATGAAAGCATCATGGGCCGCTATTTTAGCGTCTCTTTTTAATACAAATACTCTTCTTTACTTATAAATAAAAAATAAAAAATAAAGTATTATGAAAGCATCACCAAACATAAATAATTTTCCACATAAGCTAAAAAGGGACTTCCCGAGAACCAACATTTTCCTTACTCCCATTAAAACCCTATTTAGGAGAGCTTCTTAAACGCTAAAAACAATGTTTGACTGTTAAATCTAGCTTTTAAGAATGTTTGAATAGAACTCTCAGCCATGACCCGAACACTTCTCAACGTGATTTATCATGTTTTGGAGAAGAAGAAAACTCATACTTTTCCTGAAACCCTATATGGGAATCAAATTTTTATTTGACTAAAATTTTCAAAAATGTCAAACTCATGTCTTTATTTAAAATACAGTCTCCAAAAGGAAAATTCGATCTCACAGAAACAGTAACTACTTCAACTTATACTTCTGGCTACTGCTAAACGTAGAAGTTAAACCCTATCCAGACAAACCCCAAACATGATAACCAACAAAAACAGTAGAGTGTACGCCAAACATAAGAGTGGAATTCAACAAGTGTATCTACAATCAGAAAAGCATGACTACGAAGAGATCAACCTAGTATGAAACGGCAAATAGTTAAAAAACAAAACCCTAGCATTTATGCAGAAGTTAATCTAAAAACCATACAAAAATTGAATTCATCCATATATCTGACAACGGAAGAATCAAAGAACAACTGATTACCAGGCTGGGAATCATATGAAGATTCGAACTCCTTGGCTAATGGCAAGAAACCCTAATCTGGAAAGTGGTTGAATCCCGCGTCTTGAGGAAGAAGAGGGTAAGAAACGGTTAAACTAAAATGCTGCGTTTTACTGGGGAAAGGATCGAAGGAAATTGTATAGAGGAAGAAGAACGGAGGATATCCCAACGCTACGTTTTGAGATACGGAGAAAAGTGGGGAGAAACAAAACGCTGCGTTTCAATGAGTTGGTGAGAAACAAAGGAGTCCAAACCCACAAATAACTACAACATTTCGGTAATGCAAAACCCGAAGATGTGACCCTAAACACTCGATTTTTCTTTTAAAATGTTTTTTGTGTTATAAGTGTTGTCTAAAAACACTCTCAAACCGACTCTAACTCATTTTTATTTGAATTTTGATATTATATTTATTTGAAGTGTTTTTAAAGTAATTGCTTACCAAGTGCTTCTATAAAAAGCATTATAAGTGAATTTTTAAAATTTTAAAAATATTTTTAAAATTTTATCATACCTTTATTTTATAATATAAATATTTTTTAAAATAACTATCAAATAAACTTATACTAATAACCACAAAAGAGTAGTTAGACGAGTAACTCTAACAACCAAAAGTGTGTTTGAGAATATTTTTATTCAAAGTGTTTTGAATATATTTCAAACTGATTCGATAAAAGTGTTTTTATCATATAATATTTTTATTTACAATATTTTCATTAGAAATTATTTTAAGAAAAATAATTTAATATTTAAATATGAATAATGATAATAATTTTGATGTTATTTTTAGTAATTTGATAAAAAGAATTATTTTTAGAAGAAGCACTTTATCTAAAAGTAGAATAAACAATTCCAAATTTTCCATTCGGCATACCAAACAGGGAGCCAAAACGACGAAAACAAAACGCTGCGTTTTGAGATAGAGGAGCACAGAATCCAAGGGATAACGACAGTGGAGGAGGAATCCGGAAGGCCATGACGTGCGGCACTGAGAGAACAACAACGTGGCGAGAAGTGGACACGCGTTGAACGGAACCTTCTCCCTCGGCCACGTCTCCCACTCCCTCTCAAATCAAATGCCCATATCATAACCACGTTCGTCTTCTTCTCCTTTGTGGTCTGTACTCTGTAGAAGCAGAAGCGAATGGGACAAGGTGAAGAGTCCAAGGCAGATCCTGAAGCCCCAGTGGAGATTCAGGTAAACATAACAGAAAGCAGAATCCCATCTTCCATCATCTCCATTTTCAATGGTATTATGTCTAGCTATGGTACTGCAAAGTCTGATACAAGGTGGTGGGTGGTGTAGGAAAGAGGAGAGATATTCTTCTTTTACAGGCCAAAAGTAGGGAAGGAGGAAGCCCATGGAGCAGAGGAGGTGCAGCATCTCTACATTGTGCTGAGGCCAGAGTCTGGGGAGAGGCCTGTCGAGGAAAAGCAGCACCCTGCTTCTGGAAAAGAGGGTGCAAAGAAGAAGAAGACGACAAAGAAGAAAGATGGTGAGACTTCCGAGTCTTCTGATTCTGCTGCAAGTGAAGGTGGGCATGGAAGTGAGGTACATCCATCCTCATTTGAGACCTTTTTTTTTTTTTTTGGTTTTTCCCCCAATCTTCTATTAAGATCGTGTTGAGAGACTTTTGTTGCAGAAAGTGAACATAGAGCATCAAACCTTGCTGCGGTTCATAGTTATGGGGCGGAAGAGCCTTCCTCCTCCCACCCAAAGAGGCCGCCCCTTCTGGGGCTATGTGGAGATGGTTACCACAAAGATTGAAGACGTCAAGGCTTCTCTTCAAGGAGGTATATATATATAAACATCTCTTTCTTTCCGCCTTTTTCTGGGTGATTCGTTTCTTCTTCCTTCATTCTTCTGTCTGCAGAAGAATACGACACTTCAACAAGAGGGCGCAGGCACAAGCCGCCCGCCCGAGCGCTGGGAGAAGGCGTATACCGCATATTAAGGCACAACCCCGGCAGAAGGATGCACACCCACTTGATATACAAGCTCGAATTCCCACCGGAAGGCGAGAGCGGCGACCCCCAAGAGACCTTCAACATTAAGCGTGAAGGCTCATTCCTGATACAAATCAAGAACCCGGAGCAGCCAGGGAGTTCTCAGTTCAGAGGGCTTCAGAGCAAGCGCAAAGCAACGTTTCCAGCCCACCTGCAGGGCCAGTTCGGGCAGCGCCGGTTCCACCCGGCTGATCCGCCGGACTTCCTGAACTACGAAGGGTGCGAGTTCTTACTGATAGCAGCCTCAGATGACATAGAGGGGGAGCTGGGGGTGGAGCTGAGGGCGGAGGAGGGGGAGCCGGAGCCGGAGCCGGCTTGCTCCGACTTGGTGAAAACGTTTGGAGAGACTGCTTCCATTGCGCCCCTTCTGAAGGGCACTTGGGCTTGAAGAAATGGCAGTGGCTGCCATGGTAGTGGAGCTTCCACTTTTTGTTAATGGTCATATATGTTAGGTAGGGGGTTAACCTCTGTGTGCGATATGTACGTATGCATCTGGATGACTGTGATGGCACCTCCACGGAGGTTTTAGTTATAAATGTGGTGGATGTTTTGGTAAAAAGTAATTTGAGTTTAAATTAAATTAAAACAGATTTGAAATGTATTTAACGGTTTTTTTTAATAAATCAATTTAATAATTTAAAGTGAAAATAATTTAATAATAAAATATGTTTAAAATATATTTAATGGGTTTTTTATAAATTAATTTAATAATTAAAAGTGAAAGTAATTTAATAATTTAATTTAAGTTATTAAATAAATTAAATATATTTTCTAAAATAAATATAATTTAAAGTAAAAGCTTTGATTTTATTGATTTTTTTTAATTATAATTTATGAGTATAAATATGTTAATGGAATGATTTATAATAAATTTTAAGTTAATTTTATCAAATAAATAATAAATTGTTAAGTTAATAATTTAATTTAATGTTAATTTAAATTATTAAATAATAAATATTAAATTGTAATAAATATATTAATTTAAAGTGAAAATAATTTAATAATTTAATTTAAGTTATTAAATAAATTAAATATATTTTATAAAATAAATATAATTAAAAGTAAAAATTATTTTTTTATGTTTTGATTTTATTTATTTATTTATAATTATAATTTATTAGTATAAATATGTTAATGTGATGATTTATAATAAATTTTACATTAATTTTATTAAATAAATGATAAATTTTTAAGTTAATAATTTAAATATAATTTAATTTAAAGTAAATTTAAATTATTAAATAATAAATATTAAATTTTAATAATTATACTAATTAAAATGTTTTTTTATTTATTTATATTAAAAAGTTACCTAAAATACTTTTTAAAAAATATGTTATAAATTATTTTTACCTTTTAAAAATTTTGTCAGACATTCTTGTCAATCAAAATCAAAGATTATTGGAAAGGAGTATTGAAAAAAAAAAAAAAAGATAATTTTATAATCAACTTTTAATTTTTGAATTAAAAAAAAAATCTAATAAATATGAATTCAGAAAAAAAAAAAAAAAAAAAAAAAAAAGGAGGCAAAAGGGCAAAAAAAAATCTGGTTTCGGGGTTTTACAAGGGTTTTAAGGCATGGAACGGCTCTTCCCGAAGAACCCTCACAATGTTCTCCAAACTCCTCCCAATTCCCAGAAATTTCACAACACCATCTCCCAGTCCCACTTTCCCTCCTCTCCCAAATCTCCCATTTCACCTCAAACCTTTTCCCCACAAATTCCCTTCAATTACTCAGCTCTCTTTCCCCCACTATCCCCATCTCCCACAAGCATCACCATCCTGGAATCAACAACAGGAGGATGAAGATGAAGATGAAGATGAAGAAGAAGGCCAAGCTCGAGCTGCGGTTTCGGAAATTCTCAGAGAATCCGGGGTTTCGGAAGAGGAATCGGTGGAAATCGCACTGAATTCGCCCAAATATGTGAAAATGTTGGTGGATGGTGTTCGGGATTTGGAGGAGTGGAATGCGTGGAAAAAGGGAGCCGAAGAAGCTGAGTCTTTCAAGGAAAAGGTGTATCGTTTGGCTAGAGAGAAAGGCGATTATGGGAGACTTGCTTTCTTGGAGAGCATTGGTTTGAGTCTCTCGTCGGCACTGAGCGTGGCGCGATACCTATCCTCCGAATCGCTTCCGGGTCTCATTGAAAAGGTGATATGAGTAGCTGAAATGTCAATTTTTTATTTGAAAATAAAAATTCTGCATTTTCTCGGCAGCCAAAGGGGCCACCGGGCAAAATTTTGAGGTGCTAAGAGGTAAAGTGGCCTGTTTGGTAACGAGAACGAATATTATCTTTTTGGAACTGATTTCATCTTGAAAATGGTAAGTGATATGAGTAGTTGAAACTTGAGTCCTGAATTTGTTTGAAAAACGTTTCCGGCATTTCGCGGCAGCCAAACTGAGCACTAGGGAAAATTTGAGGTGCTAAGAGATAAAAAGCACATGTTTGGAAATTAAAAAAAGAAAAAATTATCTTTTTGGAACTAATTTCGTTTTGGAAATGGAAAGTGATATGAGTAGCTCAAAATTTGATTTCTTTGAAAAAAGTTTCCTGCATTTTTCCGGCATCCAAACAGAGCACCAGGGAAACTTTGTGGTGCTAAGATATAAAAAAGGCCTTTTTGGTAATGAAAACAAAAATGGTCTTTTGGGAGCTAATTTGGTTTTCCGAATGGAAACAGATTATTTCTGTTTGCAAAATCAGAAAACACTCATCATACATTGCTGAGGCTGCCTGATAAATTTGCCTCCAAGAATTTATTTTTTATTTTTCAAAAAAGGGTAACTGGAGGCTTGAAGAACTATTTATTCTTTTCCATGGAAAAAATTTCTAGGAACTGTCCAATATCCATCATTGAATACAGAAAGAGGGTGATATGCAGTTTCAAAATTCTAAGCTGCTGACCCTGTTAAATACTAATTATTTTCTGATTATTTTTTTTTTCACTCTTATAATAAGCAAGTTCTATCATATGAATATTCTACAATGTAATTGAAATAGATGTCAGAGTGAATGGTATCTGGGTTTGTGAGTTTGGATGGTCTCTGTTTCGGATTGTTTGTGTGGGGAGTTGTACTAATTGCCATAATCCTATAGAACATGAAAATATAAGGGGAAAAAGGAAATTCTTTGATGGGAGAGTGGGAGAAGAAGTTGGTTACTGTGAGATACGAGATTTGTGAATGCTTTGGGAATTGCAAGTTTCCTGGAATAACTGAAATTCATGGATGTTTGGTACCTATGAACACTTTGGAGGAAATCTCTGAAGTTCTGCAGATATTCAACAACCCCACCACCCCCTTTTTTGTTTCTAGTGATTTGATCTCCTACTTCTTCAGTTGGTGTTGTTTTCTAACCGTTTTACAACCCCTAAGCATCAATGCTTCTATTATTCATAAGTTTTTCTGGCATTTTATATATCTCATCAAGTAGTAATAATGATCTTCCCCATGGTACATGATCAGTTGCACCTTCCAAATTAGTTTGGTATTTTCTGTACTTTGTGGAATTGCGTTTTTCTCCTCTACTCGCTTGCTAGAGTTGTTGCTTATATTGTATGTTTGGCTTACAGGTCCGGTTTGTGAAGCAAATGTTCTTTTCTGAAGGTAACGATGAAGGGTTTCTAGGCAAAAATGCCCGCCGCATGATGATGTACCTATCGATTCCTATTGATGAGGACTTGCAACAGACCTTGTCATTTTTTGAAAAGGTGTGTACTTGTTCTTTAGAAATTGCATCATATTTGTGTTTGCTTATCTGGGTTATATGATCATATGGTAAGATGAAGTTTTGATTTCATGCTGTAGATTGAAGCAAGGCGTGGAGGGTTGGACATATTGTGTTCCAAAGATGCCTCTTTTGGGTATCTTGTTGAATCATTTCCGCGTCTTCTTTTGCTTTCAGTGGAATCCCACTTGAAACCTATGATGAAATTTCTTGAAGATATTGGAGTCCAAAGAGGAAGCATGAGAAATGTACTTCTATTGTATCCACCCATCATCTTTTACGACATTGAGAAGGACATCAAACCAAGACTTCTAGCATTCGAGAAGGTAATGATACATATTTGAGATAATAAATGCACTTTGTGTTGAACTCATTCACAAACACATGCACTTGAACTTAACAGCGTAAACAGATAATTCAGTAACTTCTTTTTCTACCAAAACTACAACACTCAAGTGCTTATCTGTTACTGCTCCTGTGATTATAATAGATGATCTTGATTGACTTATTTGCTGAATACTGACTAATTGATAAGTCTGCTGGAATCAATTGACTTATTGATAAGTCTGCTTGGAATCAATGTCATGATGCTATATTGTAAATATCTTAAATGCTTATGGTTTGACCATCTCTCTCCATGTCATATATTCAGATTGGTGCAGCAGATAAAGATCTCGGTAGGATGTTGGTCAAATATCCATGGATTATTTCTACAAGTATTCAAGAAAACTATGAGGAGATCCTTTCTTTCTTTTATAGAGAGAAGGTATGACATTGTATTGGGCCATGTTTGCATGCTTTGCCAAGTTTTGTTTATAATATGCTTTATGTGCATGCTTGATCATTATCAGTTGGGGATCTGTTGCATATATTTTACTTCTATTTTGTGCATTACTTGTTTCTTTACACCCATGATACAGTCAGTTTCGGTTTCTTTATGCCCATGATTCTGGCTCGTTTTACTTTTCTCAGTGGTTCATTGATATAAATTCGAGCCTGTTGTTTACCTTGTACTCTTTACACCCATGAGACAGTCAGTTTCAGTTTCTTTACGCCCATGATTCTGGCTTGTTTTACTTAGACAGTGGTTCATTGATATAAATTCGAGCCTGTTGTTTACCTTGTACTCAAAATATTGTACAATTTTCTTCGTAACAGGTACCAAAATCTAGTGTTGATAGTGGAATCAAAAGTTGGCCACATCTACTGGGTTGCTCAACTAGCAAGCTGAAATTGATTGTGGAACAGTTTGGTGAATTAGATGTTAGAAACAAGAAGTTGGGTCAAATTATTGCTACAAGTCCTCAGCTACTGCTGCAGAAACCCAATGAATTTCTTGAGGTAGGTATTACTTCATTTACCTCTGAAAAGGACCAAATATATATGTGCTGGAGTAGTTCTTTCTGCTTGGGGGGATAATCTGTAAGTGGTGTGTGGTACAGCTTAGTTCCATTTTTTTAGTGAAGTAATTTTAAAGTTCTGCTTTGAGCACTGCTGACTCTGAGAATGCCATGTTATCACGTTTTGCTCACTGCTTCATATGATCCTCTCCTTAGTCTGTAGTTCTAGAGAATTCTTGAAAACTACAGTTGATTGGAAAAAAGAAATCTTTTCTGCTCATGTTGAAGAAATGTATGTCTGCAATATTGTCTTTTGATGTCTGCTTCCTAGGATTTAGTTGGCAAATATTCATGTTCACTCTTTACTATGATTTTGAGTACCGTTACTTGTCCATCTCTCTTAGGATTTTTCTTTGTCAGTCTTTTTTGCATTCTGGAGTATCCTTCAGGATTTTTGGTGTGTACTGTTTGCTGGATGACGGGGATAGCTTCCAGGGGTGGGTCATCTTTCTCCTTTGAGGGTTACTGAATATCGAAATCCAGGCTGTTAGTTAGGCTTCTGAATTTGCCTAGTAGATTGGCTTGGCTTGTTTGTTGAAAGGCCTACAATTTTCTGACAAACCTGATGCATCAGCCTCTATTCATCATTAGGATTCTGACCAGTTTCTACTTTTCCCAGATTCAGATAGATTGGATTTTGGTTATAGGGTTTCAACAGGGTAAAATCAACCAAAACAGGCATATTTTGTTGAATGTCTCTCAAGGAGATGTTATAGTTGAATGCAATTGATCCACGTACTTCATTTCTCTGTAATTTTCTCACAGTTGCACTACTATCTCCAGGTTGTTTCATTTCTTGAAGAACTGGGATTTGATCGGGAAACAGTGGGGAGGATACTCGGCCGCTGTCCTGAAATATTTGCTGCCAACATTGAGAAAACCCTAAAGAAGAAGCTTGAATTCCTTGCTAGTATTGGCATCTTCAAAGACCATCTTCCTCGGGTTATCAGAAAATACCCAGAGCTTTTTGTTTCAGACATCAACAGAACCTTACTTCCTCGGTAAGTCTCTCAATTCCCTAGTATATTTATTCTCCTTATCAATTCAAACCCTAAGAATAGATGAAGCTAGTATATTAGGACTTGGTTGATAATATTTTCAGGAACAGTAAGAACAAAATTTTATTTGGAACATAACTCAAGTGGTAAAGGGTTGGGGCCGGTTTATAGGAGGTTCTAGGTTCATGTCCCAATGGGGACACAAAAATGAAAAAAAAAAAGAAACCTATTAAAAAAAAACTTATTTGGTAACCCAAATATGAAAAATATTTTTTTCGGCTTATTCAAATTATTCTTGTTCAAAATACTTTTCAAAAAACAATTGAAAACAGCTCAAATTTATTTTGGAAAACAACTTGTTTTTAAAATAAATTCTCAAAAAACTGTTTTCCATTAAAATTTTGTCTAACATGTTTTATAAGTTAAAAAAACTATTTTAAACTGTTCTAGACAGACCTTTAATCTTTTATCTATTTTATGTTTTAAAGAATAGAAAACTATTTTCAAAAATAGTTTCTAAACAGTCATTTAATCTTTGTTGTGGTGAGCAGGACTAAGTATTTAAGGAAAACAGGGTTTTCAAAGAGGGATATCGCATTCATGATCCGTAGATTCTCTCCTTTACTAGGGTACAGCGTGGAGGAGGTATTGAGACCAAAGCTAGAATTCCTAGTGAAGACAATGGAGAAGCCAGTTAAGGAAGTTGTAGATTATCCAAGGTATTTCAGCTACTCACTGGAGAAGAAGATAAAACCCAGGTTCTGGGTGCTAAAGGTAAGGAATGTTGATTGTAGTCTAAAAGACATGTTGGCCAAGAATGATGAGGAGTTTGCTGCAGAGTTTATGGATGTTGGAAGAACGCCTGTTCCCTCCCCTCACACCTCTCCTCCCACCTCTCCTCCCATTTCTCCTCATTGATGTCATCTTCCTTTTTTGGTGGGGGGTGGGGTGTTGTTGGGCTTATGGCTTGTGTGTAAATAGAAAATCAATTCTTGAACGGAAGAGTTGTTGCAAAGAACAGCTTCTGTAAATGAAAATTTTGATAGTCTTTGCTTGATAGTCAATGAAGTCTACTCCTTTACAACCTCTTCTCTGTTTTACATAGCAAAAAGCAAAAGCTTTCCAAATATTCTTGATATTTTCAATTGTATTTTATGACATTTTTTATAAAATTAAAAATAAATAAAAAAAGCCTATTTTCATTATAATTTAAAAAAAAAAAACTGTTTTAAATAAAAAATAAAAAAATAAAAAAAACTTATCAACAGTGTGGAGTTAAAAAACTGTTTCAAGAATTGTTTCCAAGCAAACCCTCTGTATCTGTACCTGCTGCTTCAGAGAATCAGGAGCTTTTCAGCATTGAAGGCATTTGCTTAAACCACAGTTAGTCAAAGAAACTGAGCAACATCAAGCAGGATGAGTGGGTTTCAACCATGATCAAACCTATATTCTGAAAATCACAAGGAAACTAACTCATTCATCTGTATTGCAGATCCAAGTTTCATACATGCTAATAATCCAGATGAAGAAAACAGACTCAAGAAACTTAACAGAAAGAAACCTCTTAACAAATGTTATATTTGTCTACTTATATAGGTAATGATTTGCCCATCGCTCCATCTTGTGTAGATATTATCAGTTCTAACCTAAGACTTTCATGACTTTAAAACACGTTTACACAATTAAAAGGAACTTAGTGTGTTTATGTATGTATCCATATATATTTATGGTCTCAGAAACTTTTCCTGTAACCGATGTAAGAACTCACACTATGTTCCAATTGAATTTCTCAACTTCATCAATTCTATAATGTTCTAGGCAACATCCTTCCCAATCCCTTCTACCTAATAAACAATTGATCCAAGATAACAGAACCAACAGTGCTTTGCTTCATTCAACAACATCAACTTTCACTATACCCATGGTAATAGCAGTTTTACAAACTTGCACTCTTCTATCTCAAGCTAGCTTAGGTTATCTGTAGCATAGATTCATAGTTTTAACTTTGAATTAACCTCTGATTTAATCTGTAAACTAAGTGTTTAAAACAATATCATTAACAAACAACATCAGCCATTAAACATCTACCAAATATTCTCAATAAGTTCATCCATAGCCATGCTACAGCAGCAGCAACAACAACAATAACGGCTGCTTTCTTTTTTTCTTTTTTTTTTGATAAGTAAAAAAGTATTGTATTAAAAAAGTATACATGATGTATACATACACAAAAAACCAAAAGGGGCGAGAACCCGCACACAAAAAAACGACGGCACCCTATATGGAGCCTAACCAATCCACAAAATCTAACAAAAAAGTAACTTGAACAACTGCTCTTGCTCTAGTTACTGACTTGTATGCAATTTCAGCAACATCAACATATCTGAATGATGATACTTTCTTTTCTAAGACCCACAATATTATCTCTCTCAAGGCTTAGATCAATTTTTTTCCCCATTTTTGATAGGCAAAAACAGATACATATCAACAGCTCCTAAAAGAACACACGATGGACTCACTCTAGACTCAATCATACACTTCTGTTTATATTTTCGAGTTGCATTCTACATTCTGATCCCAACATAGAGAATGAAAGGCCTAAGAAAACATGATACTTAGTATATTCATCATATGCAATTTCTATATTCTCTCTTTTGTTTCATCATTTGCAATTCTGGTAACATTAGATATATCTGCATAATACTACTTTCTTTTCTAAAACTCAATACATCATCTCCCTCAGGACTCTTATCATCTACTTTTCTTTTTCTTTTTAAGTTGCATTCTATATACTGATACAAACGTAGAGAGTGAAAAAGCCTAAGAAAACACCATATCAAGTATATTCAAACCCATCAAACAAATCAACATCAAAGCCAAATTTTCGATTTAGGTATTATGAATTTGGTTATCAAGGGAGGCTCTGAATCTGTCAAAGCCAGTGAACAATCCTATATATAAACCATACCATATAAATCGAGAAATCTTAAAATTGGATAGCTGGATTCAATCAGGATCCAGAAATTGAAAAAACCATGGATTTTATTTTAGGCTTCAAATCTGGGTACTGCAAATTCAAATCCTTACACAGAGATTCAACTATAAAAACTGAAACCTAAAATTCAGAACCAAGAAAAGAAAATAAAAAAGAAAGAGAAAAAGCCTAGTACATATCCTATAGATTGTGTCGATCCATCAGAGAGATGAAGGTTCCGATAAACTTTGGGGATCTGGGTATTGCAGATTTGGCCTCAAACTGGGGAAAGAAGCTGATAAAGCTGAGGCTTTGGCTCAGAATTCATACCGATGATGATCACCATTGGAATGAAACCATAGTGCGTGATGACCTTGGCTTTCTTCAGAGCCCAGTTGCTCCAATCCTTCAAGCACTTGGCTGTGGAATGACCCTCAGAGCCATCCTTTGAGCCCTTTATCGATTTGCCCTTTCCCTTCACTGAAACCCTAGACGCCATTGATGCTCCCCTCGTCTCTGAATTCTAAAACCCTCTTCCTCTTTCTCTCTCTCTCTCTGGGTCTCTGTCTCTCGTCTTGTGTATCTTAAACCCTAACTTTGGATCCCCGTGGTATTGACACGTGGATTTTGGTTTAGGGCCCATTGGTCCTCAGGCCCAATAACTTTGGGCCCATAACTCCATTTAGCCCAAACATGCATGCATGTATTCAACGGGTGAAAATTTTCAATTTTTTTCTGCAAATTTTCGACCCTTAAAACCGTCTCTCAGTCTTCTTGGTGGATTTCTAGGGCTTCTCTCATCAAGATTTTCAGGTCAGACTAAAGATTTGATTCCTGATTTTTCTTTAATTGAATGTGGTTTTACTTCGTGGCTGTTTGGTTTCTGAGAAACTGTGGGAAAAGAGAAGGAACCAGAATCAGAACCCAACATTCAAGAAATAACTTACGATCCACAGAAGTAACACCACAACTGTTTCACCAATTGGGCTCTGATTTGCTTTTTTTTTTTTTCAATCAAGAAAGTGATTTTACTTTGGGACTGTTTGGTTCCTGAGAAAGCGTGGGAAAAGAGAAGCAACCGGAATTAAAACCCAACATGAAAATGACCCAGAGAAGAAACAAGAGAACCCCATTGATTAACTGATCCACTACAACTATTTGATCAATTGGTTTCTCATTTGCCTGTTTTTTCCTTGGGGATGTTTGGCTTCCGAGAAAAACTAAAATCTGAATGGCCAAAAAGAAGAACCAAGAGAACCCCATTAGTTAGTTGATCCAAAACAACTATTTGATCAATAAGAATTCTTTTTTCCTGTTTCTTGTGACAGTGTGATGAGGATGAAGATGGTATAGATTGTCGATGTGGGATTCTGAACTTGGAGTTTTGGCATGGGAACTGTAATCAGTAAAGCTGCAAATGGCATTGGCGGTGCTCTTGGAAATGCCTTTGTAGCTCCAATCAAGACCATTTTTGGTGATTCTTGCGAGTAAGAATGTTTACTATTTCACTAATTCTCTTGCACCATTTTTCTATGAGTTTGTAATGTAGTTAGGTTAACTTTATCTACATCTAAGGAGACATAATCATTCATTTATATCATACAACATAAAAAAAACACGAACAATTATTAAACCCTAAAACATCCTATATTTTCCTGCATCTTATATGTACATCTTAAACTGTAAGTCCTCGTTTCATCGTATGTTTTTTGCTCTTCCTTATATCTCAACCTTATGTATTTTTCACAAATTTATTTTCATCTCATAATTTTTTTTCTTCAATTATTAAACACATAATTTTTTTCTTATATTCTCCCTAATTCTTGTTTTCAATCATCGACAAACAGTGGAAACTATTTCTCGATTCTAACCACATATACATTGTGAGTTTAAACCTTACTAATTAAGTTTTTAACAAAATTAGTTGATGGAATAAGTTATCAAAAGCATGATAAAGAGTATGATATACATTTCAAGTCCAAATTCCAACATTTTAAACTTTTAGAAAAACTAACTATTTGAAATAATATCAGAGATATATTAACCAAGATATTTACGATATGGGTCAAAATCCTAATAGTTTAAATTTTCGAGAAAATCGATGGTCAAACATGATATTATATTCATGTTAGAGAGCATAATATACATTGTAAATCCAAATTCTATCTGCTTAAATTTTTTAAATAATTGTGTATACATGCGGAATAAGAGAACTTAAATTTTTAGGAAATTGTTATTGAATATGCTATAAAAATCATAGAGCACGTAATATAAACTTAAGCTTTTGAAAAAAGAAAAAAAAGAAAAAAAAAAGATTATCCAACAAACACAAATCAACTTCATCTGCATATGCTTATTCATTATGAATATTTTGGGTTATTTTAGTGGGGATATAGCTCTGATGTGGTTGATCCTGCAGGGGTGTTTGTGCAGGAACATGGGATATAACTTGTTTCATAGAGCACTTATGCGTCTCCAATTTGGTAAAGCTGTTCTTGGTCTTAGGCCTTTGCTACATAAGTAATTTTCTCTATCCTCTTTTATTTTTATTTTTATTAACTTTACTTGATTTTCTTATGATATTCCTTAGAATTATGTTTGGTTGTCAGGAAAGTACACTAAAAGATACTATGAAAAAATGTATATATATATATATATATATATATATAGATATATATATATATATATATATATAAGAAAAGATATTGGTGTTGAACTTTTGATTTTCCCACGCTCACATTCATGTTAAACTTCGATACCTATTAAACTATCAATTTTTCTAAATGCTTATACTTGCAGGAAAATTAGTAGTTTAAGCCTTAAAAATTTTCAAATATTTTTAAGCCTGTAATATTGAACAAATTAGCTTAACTTGTTTAGATTTTAAATTGGAAAAAGTGGATAGCCTTTTTAGACTTTTTTTTTTAAAAGAAAAAAAAATTGTTAAAAGCCTAAGTTTAATTGTGAAAAACCTAACTTTTAACTTTGATAATGGTTTTAGATTAAAGCAAAACATAATATAATTCTATTATTTGCTTCGTATCTATACAAGACATAGTCGATTGGAAATATATTAATTTTGCCAAATCTTAAAGTCCATGCTTGATTCGCGGAAAAATTGAAAGAAAATATTAAAAAAGCAAATAGAAAGAAAAATAAAGAATAAAATAAAAAGTAAAAAAAATGACTTAAAGTCTATAAATTATTTTGTATACTTCTTTAAACTCATTTCACTTTTTTTTTCTTTTATATAAAGATTAAATATTTTGAAAGTACATAAATTTATAACTAATTTTAATTATTTTTATTTTTATTTTCAATAAACCATATGAGATAAAATCATTTTCTTTAATATTCATTTTTTTCTTTTAGTTCATACTTTATGAGAATCAAACATATTCTTAGAGGTAATACCTTGAGCCAAAACACCAATCAACTAGTTTGCAGTCATGTTTGATAACTAACTAAACCATTGATTCTTTGTTCTCTTCTATTTGTTAGCTTTGTTGTTCTTTTACCTCATGTTCAAGCTTGGGATCTTCCAATGCATCGGAAGAAGCCTCTGTA
Organism: Vitis vinifera; assembly: GCF_030704535.1. Taxonomy (NCBI): domain Eukaryota; kingdom Viridiplantae; phylum Streptophyta; class Magnoliopsida; order Vitales; family Vitaceae; genus Vitis; species Vitis vinifera. Next base: position 23,197,369 of record NC_081813.1, on the reverse strand, counting down.
AAATGTGTTATGCTGCTTGTGAAACCTATTGGCATGCATTGAAATACATCACCTGTTTTCTATGGTACAAGCTCAAGAACACCAAACGCGTGAATCGTCGGCGGCGACGCGAACGGTTTAAAGACTTTGAATTAGGGCACTACTCAAGTGACACAAGTGATTCTTCAAACAATTATCAAAGCTTGAGCTTTAGTAGGAAGAGGAAATCATTTAAAATGAGAGGAAATGATCATGATCATGATCATGTTCATCCCCACGACCACCATCACCATCATCATCACCACATTGAGTCGAAGACAAGAGAAGTGTCTCTTCATGTCAAGCGAGGATCCCGAAAGGCAAGGAGCTCAAGACAACTTCAAGGGAAGAAGGTGAGAAATCTTCGAAGAGAGGCAGCCATGTCTAAAAAGAGGAAGCTCATGAGGTGAAAACATGATTTAGAAAAATTGTGAAGCATCATTAAAATGACCATACATGTAAATTTATAAGTAGAAAAAATCTAATATATCAAATTTAAACCCGAAATGTGATGAAATTCAAGCTATTGAATAAGGACTCCGCATATTAGATACAAAACAGTGGAACTCGGGTACAAAATAATGAAATCCGAATTATATATTTGATGCTACCCAATTAGCGATACTTTTCAATATGTACCGAACTGATACTAAAAAGTATGCATAATGTATTTGTTAACAATTACGATATCATTTTTTTAGTTTTTGAATATAAATGGAATTTGATCATGAATATGCAAGAAGGTATATGGTTATGTCTTCAATCACAAAAAGAAAAAATTCTTATATTGATTAAGATTGGAGTAGATGATCATGGCTTCTGCTCAATTTTGTGCCAAGATCAAATTCTAGGAGACCCTTTCATAATGAAGTCATAAGGTAAAAGAAAAAGCGAAATCATGCATATTCACAACAAAAAAACCAACACAATTAATTGCTACCAAAAATTGCAATTGAAGAATGTATATAGTGATGGTCTTTTTCTAACTACCACTGAAAATTAATTATTTTAAAATTCTAATAAATCAATCCTCTAATTATCATTAAAAATTGTTTTTAGATTTGCAATTCCTCCTATGACCATAATGATAGATTAAAACACAAATTGGGACCTTGTGCAATGATATTGTTACTATCCTTAGGAAGCACGCATAATATTTGTGCTTCTTGCTATTATTATAAAAATAAATAAATAATAATTAATTGGGTAAAAGTAAGGATTAATAATATCTAGATATACCGATACAAAATTCGGGAAGATATATCCGTCAACCAATATTTTCAAATATTTTACTGATATTTTATCAATTTTTCTATTTTTTTTTGTTTCAACTGATATTTTTGGGTATTTTATCATATTTCACCTATTTTTCGATTTTTTTATTATTAAATAAATAAATTATAATTATTTTATTTTTATATTTGATTTAATTTATTACCAAAAATTTAAAAACATATTTTTCTTAATAGGTCTTTTTTATATAATCTATATATTTATTAAATATAATAAAAATTAAAAAATTATGCATATATTATTATTTATTTGGTATCATTGAATACATTTAAATTAAAATTGACAATAATTTTAATATTAAATATATTTTAAAATTAGATATATTATCATAATAATATTATAAAATAATCTATAATGCAACTTAATAATAAATGTACATTTATAAAATTTATATTTTTTTATCTATGTAGAGGATATTATTATCAAATATGACAAATTAATATATATATATATATTAAAAATAAATTTAAAATATCCATTTTTACTTTTTTTAATATTTTCAGAATTTTTATTAATTTTTACATCACCAATATTTTGTGTCAAAATATATGTCGATATGTCTTGGATATATCAAATATATCCATAAAATCGAAGTACCGATATATCCGTGATTACTGATATTTTCATATTTGGTTAAAATAAATAAAATAATTTTCATATTTGTAAATTTCTCATACATTTTTTTAAAATAAATCATTTTTAACATAAATATTCTTAACTATTTCAAATATTTGTAGTATGTTTTAAAAGAAATGGTTATTTTTACAAGAAAATAATAAGGATATTTTTGTCAAATTGAGATAATAAAAAAAATGAAGGGTTAGATTTCCAAAATTAGGTTCCAATTAGCAGTTTAATTAAATAACCCAATAAAAAAATTTTGATATGAGGTCAAATTAAGAAGATAAAGTAGAGGAATTTTACATTAAAATTCCTTTGAAAAAAATAAATCTCCACTTGAAAAACTTATTCTAAATTCAAGTAGAAGAATGTTACTCATAATAAAATAGAAGAATTGGATAGAAAGCTCAAAGGGGCAAGGAATTTAATAATGATGTGGGAGACAGGTGTTGCCACTTTAGGGTTCATTGAAGAAGACCACTTTGATTGTTTTATTCTATCTTAGTCTTTTAAGGGTGTTTCAATTGCTTATTTTATCATCATCAAAACATAAAAATTAGAAAAGAAAATTGTCAAATTTAATATATCTTACTCCAAAAGTTACGATAATTCAATTACCATGATTATCTTTCTATGGATGAGTTGACACTCTATTTTATTAATTTAAAACAACACATTATTAATAAATACAAAAATGATGATGTATTGTACACTACTTACTATGATACTAAATTTTTGCAAATTTTTTTGAATAAAACCTAATATGGGAAATAAATAAAAAAGACGGGCAAGATAGTTCGATAGAACAAATTATATTATCAGACTTACAAAATTTTGAAACACTCACTACTCTTGATTATAAAACTATTTGAAATATTAATGATGTAGTTTTTGAAAGAAAATTAGTCCTTAATTCACATCCGAAAATAATACAAATTGGGAATCAAAACTCGATGACTTAATGAAAGAAAAAGAATAAAAGAGAGTAGTAATATCGTATTAAATTAGAATTAACTTAAATTATTAGAAAAAGTATTACCCTATACTAAAGTTACATAAACATATACATTTTGAAGGTATCCCATTTTTCTCATTCCACCTCAAAATTATTCCCTTTCGTTTCTTAAGAGAAATTAGGGGTTTTGTAGGTAAATGAAACCAGAGCCCCCTCCCCCCACACCCAATTGCTGATTGCAAATATAAATTAAGAAACAGTGTCCAAAATCCCAGTATCCATACCCAAGATTCATCCCCAAGGATTGCATTAATCTTCACTCATGGCCTCTGCAAATGATCTCAAGATTCTATGCTTCATCATATTCACAATCTCCTACCTCACCTCCAATTATTCAGCACAATCTGCAGACACATACATAGTTCACATGGACTCATCAGCCATGCCCAAACCCTTCTCCAGCCACCACACCTGGTTTTCAGCCATAGTTTCAGCCATATCAGATGATTCAGCACCGCCCCCCACCACCACCAATAAGCTTATCTACAGTTACACTAGCTCCATCCATGGATTCAGCGCAATTCTCACTCCTTCTGAGCTTGAATCCCTAAAGAATACCCCTGGATACCTTTCCTCCACTCCAGACTTTCCTCTTAAGCTCCACACCACCCACACTCCCCAGTTCCTTGGCCTGAGCTATGATCATGGAGCGTGGCCGGCTTCAAGTTATGGAGACGGTGTCATCATTGGCGTGGTTGATACCGGAGTCTGGCCTGAAAGTGAGAGTCTGAAGGATAATGGAATGAGTGAAGTCCCAGCAAGATGGAAAGGAGAGTGTGAGACTGGCACCCAGTTCAATTCCTCCCTCTGTAACAAGAAACTGATCGGAGCCCGGTTTTTTAACAAGGGTTTTACAGCCAATAAACCTAATTCAAACACTGTAATGAGCTCGTGTCGCGATACAGATGGACATGGAACACATACTTCTTCCACCGCTGCAGGCAGCTTCGTCAATGGCGCGTCCTATTTTGGATATGGGAGTGGGGTCGCTAGCGGCCTAGCGCCGCGAGCTCATCTAGCCATGTACAAAGTAGTTTGGAATCTAAGCCAGGTTTACTCGTCAGATGTTCTTGCTGCAATAGACCGAGCGATTCAAGATGGTGTTGACATCCTGTCCTTGTCCTTGGGGCTAGGAGGGAGCCAACTCAATGAAAACCCCATTTCAATAGCCTGCTTCACAGCTATGGAGAAGGGAATTTTTGTAGCAGCATCAGCTGGAAATTCAGGGCCACTGTTTGGCACCATAGAAAATGGAGCACCATGGCTGGTAACAGTTGGGGCTGGTACCATAGACAGAGAATTCCACGGCGTCTTGACTTTGGGAGATGGGGTTAGAATCTCTTTCCCTTCTTTGTATCCTGGGGATTGTTCTCCTAAGGCTAAACCCCTTGTTTTTCTAGATGGATGTGAAAGTATGGCGATTCTGGAGAGGGTTCAGGACAAGATTGTTGTCTGCAGAGATGGTCTGATGAGTCTTGATGATCAGATTGATAATGTAAGAAACTCAAAAGTTCTGGCAGCAGTCTTCATCTCTAACTTCTCCTTCTCGGATTTCTACACCCGCAGCGAGTTCCCAGCAGCGTTCATTGGCATCATGGATGGCAAAACCGTCATAGATTATATAAACAAGAGCAGTGATCCAATAGGAAGTACGGAATTTCAGAAGACAGCTCTTGGTACCAAGCCAGCACCAAAGGTGGATGCTTATAGCTCTAGAGGGCCATTTGCATACTGCCCAAGTGTGTTGAAGCCTGATATTCTAGCTCCTGGCACATCAGTACTGGCCTCTTGGTCACCATTAAGTCCAGTTTTCGCCGGTCATGACCGGCAATGGTTTGGCAGCTTCAACATCCTGTCAGGGACATCCATGGCAGCTCCTCATGTGGCGGGCGTTGCGGCATTGGTTAGAGCTGCACACCCTGATTGGAGCCCAGCCGCGATCCGGTCTGCCATCATGACTACTACAACTGATTCAATAGACAATACCATGAACCCCATAAAAAATAATCTTAACCTGAACTCCCCAGCCACCCCACTAGACATGGGAGCTGGGCTCATCAACCCCAACAAGGCACTTGAACCTGGACTCATCTACAATGCCACTGCCCAAGACTACATAAACCTTCTCTGTGGAATGAAGCTCACAAAGAGGGAAATTCAAGTCATCACAAGGGCATCCTCCCACAAGTGTTTGAACCCTTCTTTGGATCTCAACTACCCTTCCTTCATTGCCTACTTCAATGATGTGGGTTCATCGCCAAATGAACAAATTGTACAAGTATTTTCAAGGACTTTAACCAATGTTGGAGAAGGTGGGTCAAGCTATACTGCAAAGCTCACTCCTATGGAAGGGTTGAAGGTGAAGGTAGAGCCAAGGAAACTGGTGTTCAGTCACAAGTATGAGAAGCTGAGCTACAAGCTTATTTTAGAGGGCCCAAAGTGGATGGAAGAGGACGTGGTTCATGGGCATTTGAGTTGGGTTTCTAGTGATGGGAAGTATGTGGTGAGGAGTCCAATAGTGGCCACAAGCATCATTCTTGGTGACCCTTAAGGATAAGTGCTTTTTGGCTAGCTTTCCATGATCACTATGTAGAAGTACATGAATGTTTTGGTCATTTTCACCAAATAGCATAGCCATGAGTGCTGTGTGGTCTACCATCGCTATGTTGAAGTAAATAAATGTCCCCCCTTTAACATGAGTGCTTTTGTGTCTCTCTGCTTTATTTTCAAAAGCAAAGCTCTTCATGCACCCATAATCATTGTGCTAGTAGCAATGCCAAAGGGAGAGGAGCTTTTTTGCCTTGGCATTCAAATTTTGAGTCAAATTGCTCTTTTATCTGATTTATATTTAAGATAGTTTTTTTTTCCCTATTAAAAATCAGTTTGAAACCACATTGCTAAAATATAGTTTTTGTTGAAATGGAGAAAAAAAAAAACCCTTATAACTAGAAACTAAAATTAATTTTAGTACAAATTTTGAAATGGTATCTAAAAATCTTAGCTTTAACATAAATTTAAAAAATTCTTATAGAAAAGGCCTTGTTTAATACCTATTTTCGAAAACTGTTTTTTGTTTTCTAGAACGAAAGGAAAAACAAAAAAACAGTTTTGACAATAAGAAAATGGAAATCAAGTTATTTTCAGAAAACATTTTTTAGTTGTTTTTTTAATTAATTTAAAAGATAATTGTATAAATGTGGAAAATGATTAAAGTTAAAGTATATTTGAAAATATAAAAAAAAAAAACAAGTCAAAAGTATTTCAAATTTCTAAATAGACTTTTATTATATAAAATATCATAATACAGTTTTTAAAAACTATTCTCAAAAATCGTTTTTTTAAATTGTTTTTTAAAACACTTGCCAAGTAAAACGTTTGTGTAGACCCCTTTGTGGACACCACCCGGGAGGAGTTAAAAAAAAAATATTCATTTGAAGTGGGGGGACCTCTTTCAGCAAGGAACGAGTTGCTGAGACATGTGACGGACGTCACCATCCTGCCATGGTGGTGGTTGAGGATGACGTCTTGGCTGAACCGTGAGCAGGGGAGCAGGTTGGTTGCTTGGGGAGCAAGCTAGAGAGTAACAGAAAGAGTAGTAGAGACGTTTGTGATGGGGGATGAGATATTTTGTGGGGGGTTATAGAGAGATTTTGGGTGGAGCTTCGAGAAAAAGCCTGAGATAGAAGACAACTGGAGGGAAGACCATTTGAGCTAGGAAGGGAGAACTGATCAAAGAGAGGAATAAACACACAAAAAGATCGCCTTGACAGAAAGAAATATAGGTATTGTTTCTATAAGCTGCAATTTTATTTTTTTTCATGTCCATGCCATTTTATTGTGTTTTCTGAGTATCATGAGATTCTATTTTGATGTCTAAATGTGTTTATTGGGGACTCTTGTTTGTTTTTATGGAATCTGAGCTTGCTCGTACTCACCTTATACTTAATTTCCAACCTGTTTTGTGGCCTTTATTTTGAGATTTTACATGAGATATTTGGCTTTCACGTATTGATTTCTTTTTAAAACTCATTTGAGTTCCATCTTGGCCCACCCCCAACATCTAAGTTCAATGATGGAAGCATGAAACGTGGTTTGTATGGGTTCATTTTTGCTTCCTATTTTTGGTGTCCCGTTCTTGCTGTTTCCCCTGTTTCTGGCTCACAATGGAATATGGTCATTCTTTCTAGAGGGTTAAAGTGAGCTGGGCAGAATTAGGTTGTGGGCAGTGAGTTTTACAGAGAAGCAAAGAGAATAAGCAAACAGAGGAGGTTTATGGGTTTTTGGTTTGCATGTTGTTTGTGATTGGAAGAGACGACACTAGCCCTATTATGATGAGGAAATCCGTGCAGTGGCAACGACTGTAGAATTCTTTAGGAAGAAAATTCAAGATGTCCTGATCTCTGTGCTCGCGTTGGATGGGAAATGAAAAGACCCCGTGGACTCGTTTGCAAAGAAGATAATAGTCAAGGTGATGTGGGATAGTCTCTACATGGATTCCCAAGTTGGAATAGATTAGAAGATGGGAGCACTTTTGGTGGGTTGGTTGACTAAAGTCCATCATAAATTTGAACCTTGCCCGAGATGGAGAAAGTTACCTACCCCACTTGTTGTCCCATAGCCCATTCCCTACACCATGCATGGCCCCACAAGACCTTTTGCAAAACCTACCCATCCACCATAATTACTACTAGCTACCCATACCCCTTATCATTTATACCCTACACTATTAATACCATCATACCCATTTTATCTACACCACTATCTCCTGTACATATAAATTCCTTAAATGATTCATTTAAATGTTAAAGCAAAACCAACAAACTTTAATTTACCACATACAATAACCACGTGCCATCTTTTTGTTTTTTTTTTTAACTTTTAATGTTAAAAGTTTTGTTTCTTTATTTATTTTATTTATTCTTTTTTTATATCTTCGAATAACTCTTTAAAATTTCCTAAAATTCCAAAGTTCCAAATTTATTTATTCATTTAAAAAAAAATACCATTTTCTAAATAATTTTCTAAAATTTGATTTTAAATTTAGTTTACAAAACTTTAATTCTCGAAATTCTGCAAAATTCAATTCTCAAAATAATTTTCTAAAATTATACTTTTAAATTTAATTTCCCAATATTCAAATTTTTAAGTTTAATTTTCCAAAAACCTCACAATTCCGAATTTCATTTTTAAAATGTCACCTTCAAACAAATTTTCGAAACTCCAATTCCTTTCAAATCAAATTTTCAAAAGTTTCATTCTCAAATAATTCTTCAAAATTCCCTTTCCTTAAATTTTTATTTTCAAATTTTAATTTTCAAATAATTCTTCAAAATTCCATTTTCTTAGATTTAATCTTTAAATTTTCATTTTCAAATAATTGTTCGAAATTCCGATTCTCAAATTTAATTTTTTAAAAAACTTCGTTTTTTTAAAATAATTCTTCAGAATCCTGACAGCCAAATTTAATTTCCAATTTAAAAAATGCAAATATTCATGTTCATTTATTTAATTATCATTTTTGTTATTATTATTATTCTATTTATTTATTATTTTAAAAAAATTCCATTCTTAAACATTTTTTTAAAGGAATTTAATTTCTAATTTCAAAAATTCCAATATTTACGTTCATTTATTTAATTATTATTTTTGTTATTATTATTACTCTATTTATTTATTTATTTATTTTTAAAAAATTCCATCCTTAAACAAATTTTCAAATTTCCGATTTTCGAATTTAATTTTCAATTTCAAAAATTCCAATATTCACATTCATTTATGTAATTATTATTTTCGTTATTATTATTACTCTATTTATTTTTTATTTTTTTAAAAAAAAATCATCCTTAAATAATTTTTCAAAATTCCGATTTCCGAATTTAATTTCCAATTTCAAAAATTTCAATATTCACGTTCATTTATTTTATTATTATTTTCGTTATTATTATTACTCTTTTTTTTTTTTTAAATTCCATCATTAAACAAATTTTCAAAATTCTAATTTCTTATTTAATTTCCAATTTAAAAAATTCCAATATTCACATTCATTTATTTAATTATTATTTTCGTTATTATTATTATAATTCTATTTATTTATTTATTTATTAAAAATCCATCCTTAAACAATTTTTCAAAATTCCGATTTTCGAATTTAATTTCCAATTTAAAAAATTCCAATATTCACATTCATTTATTTAATTATTATTTTCGTTATTATTATTATTCTATTTATTTATTTTTTTAAAATTCCATCTTTAAGCAATTTCAAACTCTAATTCTCAAATAATTTTAAAAACTCCAATTCTTAAATTTAATTTCCAAGACTCCAATTTTCAAATAATTTTCGAGACTTCAATTTTCAAATAAAATTTAAAAATCTAGTTTTCCCTCGAATAGTTTTAATTCCACTCGGGTTCTCAAATAACCTTTTGTTTCTCTTGATTTTATATAAGTAAGAATGAATTTTTCATAATTTCGAAATAATGAAATTTGTGAGACCAATTCATGCAAGATAAATTGGGTTTTAATGGGAGCCCAACGTCAAAGAAGTTTTACTTAGAATAAAAATAAACTTGAGTGAAATGTCATGTGTGCCATTAGTGATTTCATATTCTGTTAGGTGATGCATGAGATATATTTTATACTCATTCTTGTGCACTAACCTCATTTCATGATGGCGCATTACTCGCTCGCTGCCAAGGTATGCACCCGCTCTCACTTTGGCCATTCTCCATATTTTGTTTTGGCTCCCAATGTATGATCACTTTTTGGTGTCCACGTTTAATCAATCAGTTGCCACACACAATTCATTTTATTAGTAGAGACCCATTTTTAGGGATTTAGAGGGGTGCTACGGTCTTTATCGTACCTTCCCAATAAGTAACCTGACCCCCGAGCCCCGATTTGGTTTTTCACAGACCCCCTTTTCCAAATAAGGAGTCACGCTTAGAGTTTTCTTTCTTATTTTGTTTACTCTTTTAAAAAAATAAAACAAAAATAAGTGGCGACTCCAAGTCATTTTCTAAATAATAGATCAATTTTTCATACATAAATAAAAAAAGAGTTTCGTCATCGAGTGAAAACGCATCGAGCCAAAATGTGAGGTCCACAATTTGATATTGATATAAATTTGAATGTTATACCTTGAAATTGTGGCTTTAGGACAATTTTTCCAAACCCATCGGACCTGGACTCCTTAAGTAATAGTGGGACACTTGATTGGAAGCTTGTAGGACATAGTCATGGAAGAGAAATGGCATAGGATTATTCTCAAAGCACATCTGTGCTAACTTGACATGCTCTTAAAAAAAATTGCCCATAGAATGCAGACCTATACAAATCTGAAATAATGCACTGGGAGGTCATCTATCCATATGGACGATGAACAAGTGTCTTAATACCCAATACTTAGAACAAAACAAGTTTTAGGTGGCATTTGTTTTTTTGGCTTAATTCAAAATAGAACTAATATTTAACTTAATGCTTAATAGTATTAAGTATTGAGTTGTTTGTTTTTTTAATATTTTATTTCTATCAAGGACTAATACCTTTTCACAAACTTCACATCCACTTAATTCCCTCCACTTTTACCACAAGTTGCTCCACCAAGGCCTATACCCCAATGAGTACACTTTCTGTTTTGTGCTCACTTCATGTGCCCAAGCCTTGGCTCTTCAAGAGGGCAAACAAATACAAGCCCAATTAATCAAACACCTCTCTTTGGCCAGTGTCTATGTTAGTACTTGACAAGGAACAATCTGACGGGACAGATTCCCTTCCATTTTGGCCGAAACTACTAATTTTGAGGCTTGGGCAGAACAATCTAACAGGTGTTATCCCATTTACTTTGGGAAACCTTTCATCTCTTCAGCAGCTTTCAGTGGCGTTCAATCATTTAGAGGGGGGTATTCCACATTATTTAAGAACTCTCATGGGCATATTAACAAATAGTTTGAGCGCAAATGCTCTACCTAACAAACTGAGATTCAACAATCTGAATTTCTTCAACGGAAGCATTGCTCAGAGTTCTGGGAGTGGGAGCCTTTAGTGGATTCAATGTTGTCTGTTTAGTCAAAACAAACATTGTGATACCAACCGCGAGCTTCTTTGTCCCCAAAGCTAGAATTACAACCACCAACATCTTCAAAATCGACACAGTCACTCCCCTCCCACTCGACCTTCCGACGCTATCTTCAACCTCACCACCACCATCTACCAGATTGCCCCCATCAATACCACCAATCTCCTCTTCTTCACATTCAATGCTCCTGATCTCCAAAAAAGAATCTAAAGACGCCGGAGCCTACACGGACTTAGGACGCCGTTGAGGCTCCATAGGCTGCTGCGGGATCAGAGTGGTGCAAACTTAAATGAAATGCGACATAAGAAGAAGAAGAGAGGCGGATGGAGAGAGAATAGGCAATCTTATTGATGACAATATGAAAGAGAGCAGAGTAGAGAGGAGATGAGCAATTCACACAATTTCCACAACACCCCTGACCCTTCATCTCTCTCACACTCATATACTATCTCTATAACAAATTGCAACAACTTCTCTAACAAACTCCCGAGAATATCGCTAAGCCGCTTCTCATCAAACGCACCGCATCACTAACATGGTTCTCCTCACGGTGTCGTTTACCAGCTGTTCGCATCAATACTCCCTTCTAAGAAACTTTCTTGTCCTCAAGGAAGAAAGTAGGAAACCTCCTCTTCAGATCATCTACAAATTCCCAAGACGCATCAGCTGGTGATTTATCAACCCAATGTATCAGTAATTGAACAGCTGGGACATTGTGTCTTTTGACTAAACGACGGTCCAGAATAGCTTGTGGGAGCAAGGTGGTGCTGGTATTAGAGATAGGTAAAGATGAGCAAGCTTGAATTGATGCATGAGCTGGCTTGAGAAGGGACACGTGGAATACGTTGTGTATTTGAGCATCAGGAGGCAACTGGAGCTGATAAGCCACTGTTCCAATTCTGTCTATCACCTTAAACGGGCCATAATAGCGGGGTTGGAGTTTGGGACCTCCTGAATGCATACTGACTTGCTTATAAGCCTGGAGTTTTAGTAACACCATATCTCCAATGTTGAATTCTCTGTCAAACCTGTTCTTATCGGCTTGAATTTTCATCCTCTGCTGTGCCTTGGAGAGATGGTGTTTAAGCAGTTGCAGCCAACTCTCTCTTTCATTTAACACTCTATCAACAGCTTCAACATTTGAGTCCTTTGGAAAATAGGGAATTTGTAGCGGAGGGGCATAACCATACAAAGCTTCAAACGGTGACATCTTTAAAGAGGAATGGTATGAAGTATTATACCAAAACTCTGCTAATGAGATCCAGTTTGCCCATTGGCCTGGGTTATCGCCTGCCATGCACCGAAGATAGGTTTCAATACACCTATTCACCACTTCTGTCTGACCGTCCGTTTGAGGGTGATACGCAGTAGATAGCTGCAATGAGACGCCCTGTAATTTGAAAAATTCCTGCCAAAAAACACTGGTGAAAATAGGGTCTCTGTCACATGTGATGGAGTGAGGAAGACCATGAAGTTTATATACACTGTCAAGGAACACTTGGGCAACCATCTTGGCTGTATATGGGTGTGGTAGCAGCATAAAGTGACCATACTTGGTAAGCCTGTCCACAACAACAAAAATTGCCGTTTTACCATTAGATTTGGGGAGGCCTTCGATGAAGTCCATTGTGATGTCTGTGAAGACTCCCTCTGGAACAGGCAATGGTTGCAGTAAGCCAGAATAAGGTTTATTTTCTGGTTTGAAGCGCTGACACACAGAGCAATTTCTCACATATTCTCGGACAAACTTCCTCAAACCCTTCCAATAAACTACTGCAGATATTCGCTTTGTAGTCACATACACGCCAGAATGGCCTCCAGTTGGCGAATCATGAAAGCTGTTTAAGATCTCTCGTCGCAGTTGTTCATTGACTCCAACTACCAATTTCCCCTTTCTCCGAAGTTCCTCTCCTCGCCAAGAATATTTAGGATAAGCAGAGGGGTCTGCTTCCTTAGCCTTAATGATCTTCTGTAATTCAGGATCTACACCCCAAGATTCTTTGATCAAGTCATACAACTGAGTGTTTAAAATTGTTGTAGATAGAACAAACAACTCTGCTGGTTGGATTCTAGACAAAGCATCCGCAGCAACATTCTCTTTTCCTTGCTTATAGCGAATTTCGTAATCGTATTGCATAAGCTTGGCAACCCAAGCTTGCTGAGTAGGTGTAGTTACTCGCTGTTCAAGAAGATATTTCAGACTCTGGTGGTCTGTTTTGATTACAAAATGGCGATCTACCAGATATGACTCCCACTTTTTGATGGCCATAAGAATAGCCAACATCTCTTTTTCATAAGTGGATAAGGTTTGAAACCTGTCAGATAAGGCCTTGCTGATGTATGCAATGGGATGTCCTTCTTGCATTAGGACTGCTCCAATACCCTGACCAGAAGCATCTGTTTCTATTATGAACTCCTTTGAAAAATTTGGCAGGGCAAGCACTGGTGTGGTTATCATCGCCTGTTTCAAAGCCATGAAAGCTTGATTACTTCCCTCTGTCCAGTGAAAAGCGTCCTTTTTAAGCAGATCTGTCAGTGGCTTTGCAATTTTTCCATAATCCTTTACAAACCGCCTATAGTACCCCGTGAGGCCAAGAAAGCCACGAAGTTGCTTAAGTGTAATGGGAGTTGGCCAGTCTCTAACAGCAGCAACTTTTTGAGGATCAGTATAAACTCCCCCGCTGGAAATCACATGGCCCAGATACTCAATACTAGAGTGGCCAAAGAAACATTTGGTGCTCTTGGCATAAAGCAAATTCTCCCGTAAGACCTGCAAGGCAATACTCAAATGATGTATGTGGTCAGAGAAGCTTCTGCTGTATATTAAAATGTCATCAAAAAACACTAGAATGAACTTCCGAAGATAGGGTTGGAAGATATTGTTCATAAGGCTCTGGAAGGTGGATGGAGCATTCGTGAGGCCAAAAGGCATCACCAAAAATTCGTAGTGGCCCTCATGTGTCTTGAAGGCAGTTTTTGGCACATTAGGTTCATGCATTCTGATTTGCCAATAGCCAGAGCGTAGGTCAATTTTGGAGAAAATTGTTGAACCTCCCAATTCTTCAAGAAGTTCTTCAATAACAGGTATTGGAAATTTGTCCTTAACAGTAACTTGGTTCAAAGCTCTGTAGTCAACACATAATCTCCACGATCCATCCTTCTTTTTTACTAGAACCACCGGACTTGCGTAAGGGCTCCTGCTTTGTCTAATTACTCCTGCATGTAACATTTCACCAATCAGTTTCTCAATAGCATCTTTCTGCACTGCAGCATACCTGTAAGGTCTGCAATTAATTGGTCTTGCTTCATCCTTTAAATCAATCTGGTGATCATAATCCCGGACCGGGGGTAATCCTGTGGGCTCTTCAAAGACGTCCGCAAAAGCCTGCAACATTTTTTGCAACTCCTCCTGCTGCTGCGGGGTGAGAGTTTCCTCTAAATGAGTGTTTTCAGCCACCTGAATAGCCCAGAGAGTGGCATCTGAAAGGTCCTGTATTGCAAACAAGCCAGGCTGTTCTACCAAGCCTTTTAGCTTATCTGCCCAAGGTGACATCCTCTCCTGAAGCTTATTTTTGCCCTGTAAGAGATATGGTTTGCCATTTAATTCAAAACCCATCTGCAATGTATTAAAGTTCCACGAGATATCTCCCAGAGTGGCAAGCCATTGAGTTCCCAAGATAAGATCATAAGTCTCCATAGGCAGAACATAAACCTCCGCAATAAATTCTTGCCATTGCATTCTCCACCTGAAGTCTGAACATAGAGCTGTACAGTGAAGTTCTTGCCCATTTGCTACGGTCACCCTTATCCCTCTAGCCTTCTGCCAACAACAGTCAACCCTTTTTGCCACCTTAGAACTCAGGAAATTATGAGAGCTTCCTGAGTCTATTAGCACAAATAAGGAGCGCCCCTTGTAATTTCCATTCAAGGTCATAGTTTGTGAGTCTTCATTGCTCATAAGAGCATTAAGAGACAGTTGAATCTGTTCATCCTCCTCACCCAAGCCTTCCATTTGTAAATTCCCTTCAGGCCCCTCACCATCTGTCTCCACCTGAATCTGCATAACATACAGTTGTTTCCTTTTGCATTTATGGCCAGGAGTAAATTTCTCATCACACCAGAAACATAAACCCTTAGCCCGACGCTCGTCTAGGTCTCTGTTAGAGAAATTTCGATGGTTTCTAGTGGTGATTCCAGGATTGGTTTTAGGTATATTGGTTGATGGTGGTAAGGGTAGCAGTCCGACATTTGTAGTTTTCGGGAAAGTGGTGTTACTGAGATTGGTGGCATTTTGGGAAATAGAGGTGATTGGCGTGGCTTTGTGGTAATGGTTAGTGGTGGGTGAGTATAGGTTAGGTCCTTTGGAGACTGGTTTTGGTTTGTTCTGCAAAGCGGCTACTGTTATTTCTTGTAATCTGGCCAGAGAGTAAGCATCAGCAAGTGTTTGTGGTTTGAACATTCGAACGGGCATCTGGAGTTCATCAATTAAACCAGACAAGAAAAAACTTAAGGCATGGGATTCTTTGATATCAGCTCTAGGATACAATTCATCAAATTCATCCATATAGCTCTGCAGTGAACCTGTTTGCCTTAAATTGCGCAGATCCGCAATCGGATCATCAAAAACATGTTGCCCAAATCTAGCATTCAAAGCAATGACATATTCAGACCAATCAAGGTAGGCTTCATTACCTCTAGTCTTAATATAACCCTGATGCCACTGGATCGCTTTTCCCTCTAAGTGAAGAGCTGCCAGGCGCACTCTAGCTTCCGGAGGAGTCCGATCGACTTCGAAGAAATACTCCACCCGAAGTAACCAACCATCTAATCCACCTCCATTAAACTTTGGAAAGTCCACCTTGGTCGACTGACCGAGTTGATTCTCCCACCTACGTTCTTCTCCCCTATTGGTCATCACCTCCTGGTTCTGAAGGCTCAAGCCTCCGATCAAACTTTTGAGATCAGCAAAAGATTTGACAGCTTTTTCTTCTGATTCGCGACGCCACAACTCCTGTTTCCTTTCGAACTCTTTCATCATCTCAAGCATTTCGCGTCTGACTTCCTATGAACGAGTTGCTTCTGCCATCGTTCCTTCCACAGGCGAAGAAACGTCGGCTCTGATACCAACTGGTGCAAACTTAAATGAAATGCGACATAAGAAGAAGAAGAGAGGCGGATGGAGAGAGAATAGGCAATCTTATTGATGACAATATGAAAGAGAGCAGAGCAGAGAGGAGATGAGCAATTCACACAATTTCCACAACACCCCTGACCCTTCATCTCTCTCACACTCATATACTATCTCTATAACAAATTGCAACAACTTCTCTAACAAACTCCCGAGAATATCGCTAAGCCGCTTCTCATCAAACGCACCGCATCACTAACATGGTTCTCCTCACGGTGTCGTTTACCAACTGTTCGCATCACAGAGACACAAGAATGCCTTTTTCTAGGTTTCTTGAGGTGATCCCGATTCTTGATAAAGAGATCGATGACAAAGGATCGCTAGTTGCAGAGAGCTATAAGGGATGTGTGGGCTAGGGTTGGGCGTCGGCTTGCAATCGTATTTGGGGATGTTTAAAAAACTGGCTTTTTCTATTTAGCCAAATTTTTTAAAAATTCAGTAATAAGTCATCAAAAATTAAAAAAACAAACAACCTAAATTGTAAAAGCAAATTATTTTCAGTAAAAAGCCAAATATACAAATGTCACCTTATATAAAAATGAAGAAAAAAAAACAATAATTAATTTGGGAAAGATAACAATTAAATGTGTCTTAGAATACGTTTCCAGAAAAATGTTTTTAATTTTTTTAGCATTTAAAAATGTTTATATTTCAAGTGTTAAGTTTTTAAAATCACTATCAAACATACTCTTAAATTTTATATTGAAAGACCCTACAAGGATAAATTTAAACAATACCAATAAAACTCTTGCAAATAAAATACATTAGACTAAGTGTAGAAATACAACAAAAAAATATTCACTTGTTTTTTAGAGTTATTTTTTAAAAATAATTATACTAATGATTAAAAATAAAACTTTAAACATAAAAATTATTCTTAAAATATATTTTAAAATATTAAAAATAGTTTAAAAATATTTCAAAATCCAAAACATACTTTTATTTTATAAAATATATGAGAATTATTTTAAAAAATAGTTACCAAACAGAGTCTTATTGTTTCTTCATTAAGTTACAAATTATAATATTGATGCAAATTTGTTCTTCTTTCCATGTTTTAGGAGATGAGTTTTAACATTTTTAGCCTAAACTATATTATGAAACAAAACTAATCCTCCTAAAAAAAATATTATTAAAATGCAAATAGGATTGAAGATCAAGTGGAAAATAGATTAATAATCCAAGGCAAGAATATTTAGTAGTTTGAAGATTGGTAGTCAACTTAGTATATACTTTTTGATTATGACCCAATATTAAAAGTTATAAATAATTAGTTGATAATTTAACTTAATATGAGAATTTTGATTCTTGAAAGTCATCAAGTTTCAAGTAGGAGTATGCATGTCATGTAATTAGTTTTATATATGAATAATCGAGTTAATTGGTTTAATAATAATAATTGATTTAAGCCTTTGGTTTTTATTTATTTATTTATTAATTTAGGTCAAACCCAAATGACAGACATTGTGGACCAAAAAGTTCAAATAATGTTATTATAATATATTGCAATTAAATTACATAATTACAATTAATTCATTTTGGATTATATCATTACTAGACTTAATGACTATTATTCTAGTCATACTGACTTAATGACTAATTTTATTAATTATTTAGATTAGGGGTTTGATAAATCAACTTAATAACTTAATTTAAGTTATTAAATATATTTGATAAAATAACTTAATAGTATGACTTAAAGTGGAAAACAATTTTAAGTAATAAGTAAAAATAAACTTATTCTTAAGTTCATATTTTTATTTTATTTTTTAATTTTTATTTGTTCTAATTATCTCCATGATCTCTTTTACTATTCTATAACTTTCATTGTTACTCAGATTTCATTTGTTCTAGTTATAATTTATGAAGATAAATATATCAATTTGATGATTTTTAGAATAAATTCTAAATTAATTTTATCAAATAACCTTAATACTTAAAATGATAAGTTTCAAATTAACAACATAAGTATAATTTAACTTAAAATTAATTTAAGTCATTAAGTAATAAGTATTAAGTTTTATCTAACACTCCTTATGTGTTTGATAAACCAACTTAATTACTTTAAATGATTTAATAACTTAATTTAAGTTATTAAGTATATTCGATAAAATAATTTAATAATATGATTTAAAGTAAAAAACAATTTTAAGTAGTAAATAAAAATAATTACGTCAATATTTTTATTTTACTTTTTTACCTTTATTTATCCTAATTACCTTTAGGGTCTTTTTTGCTACTTCACAACACTTATATTATTATTCGACCTCTTTTATCTTAGTTATAATTTATGAGGATAAATATATCAATTTAAAAATTTAGAATAAATTTTAAGTTAATTTTATTAAATAAATTAATACTTAAAATAAGAAATAAATAATGAATTTTAAGTCCATAACTTAAATATAATTTAATTTAAAATCAATTTAAGTTATTAAATTTTACCAAACATCCTAAGTAGATTAATCATAAAAATAAAAAATCTTAAATTATATATATACATTAATTCGATTTGGTTTATGTTTATTTGGAAAAAAAATTATTTTTTAATTAGAAAATAGTAATAATTTTTATATAAGATATACGAATTTTTACAAATTTATGTTGAATAAATAATAGTTTTAATTTTAAAAATAATTTTTAATAATAAAAAGTAAATTTATATATTTTATATCAAATGTGCTACTTTTATATAAAAGTTTTTTTATAATATATTATTTTTATATTTTATTTAATATAATTTACATTTCCAAAAATAATAATTTATATTTTGGAATTTGTTTTATAAATTTGTAAACTATTTCATAAGCTACTAATATAATAAGGTGATATCGCATGCAAAATCCCGATCCGAAACGGCGTCGTTTTTCCCTAAAACGATCTCGCTAGGTCAAAACGACGTCGTTTTATGGTAGACTCTATAGGACTGATTCCAGCTTTTAAAGGCGATGTCGCTTCGTCCGAACAGAGGCACAATTCAACCAGGAGACAGGCTGGAAGTGGAAGGTTGTGGAAATGGGGAGGATACAGGTCTAAAACAACACGAGCATTTTCAAAACGGTGTCGTTTTCACTGCAAACTAAAAGGTATAAAAGAGTCGACCTCATCATCTTCATCCACACCCCTTGTCGTCTACAACCTGTAGCGGTGATTCTAGATTCTCCTGCAACAATGGCTCGATCCCTCTCCCAAACCCTAGCCCTAACCCTAACGCGTCTCAGCCATCCTTCTCTCCACCGCTCTTCGTCGCAGCTCCTCGCCTTCCGCTGCCGCTCCAACAGTCCCGAGAACAGATTTCTCACCGAGAACGGATTTCTTACCGAGCTCGATCTCGAAGCCTCCGATCCCGATCTCGAGATTCTGCGCATCCTCAAGCTCGATGACGCCATCGATCAGATTCATGTGAAGAAGGCGACGCCGGATTGGCTGCCGTTCGTTCCCGGGTCGTCGTTTTGGGTGCCGCCTCGGGGGCGGTTTTCCGGTCTGGCTGATCTAGTGGGGAAGCTGGCGTATGTCTTGTCGGAGGACGAGGCCATGTCGCTCACCACCGTCAGGGGGTGGCCGTCGTCGTCGTACTTCGTTAACGGTGAGTGATGATTGGTGTGATGTGTTTGGCTGATGAGAAAGGGAGATAAAGGGCAGGAAATTGAAGCTAAATTACACGGGTAAATTTTAGAAATTTTTTTTTCCTACATGACAATTTTCTTTTGGTTGCTGAAATGGAAGACAGGTGGGGAATTGAGGTATGATAGTTGTTATGTCTTGTTTGGTTGCTGAGAAAGTGGAGGAAATGGTTGGTAACTTGTTAGGTTTCTTAATTTTGAAATCAAATGACCCCTATTAAAATATAATTATATAAAAAAAATGAAAATTTATGATGGTTGCTATGTTTTATTTGATTGCTCAGAAAGTAGAGGAAATAATGAGAAGTTTTAATTTTTTTTTTCTTTAGGTTAGTGAACTAGATTGGGAAAGATTTTGGACCTTTTTTTATGTTGGGTTTGCTGGGCTATGGAATTTAGGTGAGAGGTTGGAAATTTCCTATTTTAATCATAATGATCTAGAGAGAGGAGAGGGAATTGAACGTATGAGTCTCAAAAACGAAAATTTCCAGTTGAATGAACCAATTGTTGTTGTTTTTTTCTTTTCTTTTTGTTTTTTAATAATTTGGAAATCAAAATATCTTCATTCACAAAATCTAGGGCCTGCTTCGAACCTGTTTTTAATAACGGAAAACTAAAAACACATTTGGCAAATTTTGGAACAATAATTTGGAAATTAAAATATCATCATTCACATACAGTGTCTTGGCATGTAGAAGGCTGAGAAAACTATTTTTCTGATTTGAGTTTCTAAACAAAATTGTCCCTAATAATAACTAAGAATTGTATTTAAAAGTGTTTTCAAAAGAACTGTGTTTGAAAATGTTGCTGAACATGCTCTTTGTTTCTTGTATTTTCCTCAATGCACCATGGAAAATAACGAAGAAAGAAAAATTGAGATATTCAATTTCAGATGGTTTTCATTGTTGGGGGCCTGATCATTGTTATCTTCATTACTGATCAATGAGTCTTATTTTTTCATGTGACCTTGGTTTTCTTGGTTTCCCAATTATGAAAACTCTAGCATTAAGAAATTTGTTTTCTTTTCTTTTCCCTCAATTTTCTTGGCCATCAAATGGAGCATTTTTGTTTGAGATTGTTCTGTTTTAGACTTTTAGGTGGTTTTTCTTCCTCATTTGATTGTGGAAAAGAAAATATATCAAAATATTAAGTGTGGTGTTCAATCACCATTTCCTTCTTCATTCTCCCAGCAACCAAAATGGACTGTCTGGGCTTTGGTTCATTTTGCTGTAAACTGTTTTGATGGTGTATTTGGATTAGAAGTTCGATTTTTTTTTAGGATGTTCATGGGTGGTTATCACTCATCTGTGTCAGCATTTACAAATCTCTTTGAATTTGAGAGGAATATGTTCCAAAGTACATTTGTCATGGGGCCTATTTGTTCACATTGTTATGCTGTTGGCTGAGAAGTAAATGATTTTCATTTTGAACAAGACTTAGCAATCAAATTCAATCTCTGATATTGTGTGTTTGAATGTGTTGGGTTACTCGATTAATTAGATTTGGAAAAGTTATTTCTCTTTTATGAATATAATACATTTACATGCTACCCTATATCTTGCCTAATTGATTTTCATCTTTGTTATAAGAAAGCTACCTTATATTGTTTTACCCCTAACCATTCATTCTCTATTGGTAATTCGGCAATTGGTCTGGCCCAGTTTGTAGTGATTGTTTAATATTTTGCTTGGTAGCTAGTTGGTGCTTTGGGTAGATCTCTCTGGCTTATCCTTATGTCCCAAAAATTTAAGATCTAGTCATCTCTGTTAGAAAATGGGAGGAATAATGTTTCCCTAATCTCAATATGTGGGAAGAAGCATATTCGAAATCACTTACATTTTCTTTTCCATTTTAATTGCAGGTGCATCTCCACATTCAGAGGTGGAGACAACCTCCAATAATGCATCCCAGTCTGAAGACGAGGAAGGCTGAGCCACGTCATGAAACTAGCAGGGTGAGTGAGGTTCGGTCTTAATATTAACTTTGCTAATTGCATATTTGTTTCCTTTAACTGGTGGTGGAATCAGTGAAGTGATAAGAAATAAGATACATTAGATAAAACTTATTAAAAAAAAAAAAAAATCGAGGTTTCTTTGTTCTGTGTGCATGTGCTGATGTGCCTCCCAAGTAAAAAACTTGCAACTAGTGGTTCCCAAGTTAACACACCTACATCTAAGAAATTAGGTTTATGAGATCTTTCCCAACAATCTAATTTGACCATGTTTCCTTCCTAACAAACATTTTAGGAAAGCAAGAAAATGACGAAGATCCAAAACCAAAATTCCATTATATGGTGATTTTTGTTAGCACAAACAATCCCCTATTTGGTGCTCACCTAGTGCTTGGGGCAGCCCTCAATCCCTCGTGTCTAGTTAATCATAGATGGTGGGGTAGCTGATATTCACTTAATAGTTAATACACTACTCAATCCCTGTTAGTTTCCTGGAATCTCTACTTGCTAGGGGTTGACATATCCATAGTGGTGAAGCTTAAAGTACAGCATACCTATATAGTATAACTTTTTGCCTTTGTAATCTCAGATGCATGATTTATGTGTTTATTTGATTCATGGGAGGCATACATCAATGATGGGAGTTTCCTGATGGCACCTTTTGTTATTCCTTCTTTGCCATTCCACCGAAGCTACTGCAATCAGTTTGGAAACAGTTTTCTATCCTTCCAATTAGAAAATATTTTTCTAACTCAGAAAACACATTCTGGCAAACTAGATGTTTTTTAGAACAACTTTGAGATGTTTTCAATTGTTTTTTTTAGAATGTTCCGAGTAATTATTGAAAGTTTTAAAGAGTACTTTAAAAAGTCGTTGCATTATACATCGGTGCACAATACCTTCATGATGAGCTGAACATAATTTTGCTATTGAAAACAATTGAGAACTGTTTTTGAAACCATTGCCAAAGAGGCTCTTAATCTCGTAGCATAAATAGTTGAAATCTTATAATCAACAATTTAATCATTCTTGCCTAAAGGTTTGACTCATGGGATTTTGCAGGCTCACCAAAGCTTGTAAATTCTATGTAGAAGAATGATTTAAAAAGAAGAAGAAGAAGAAGAAGAAGAAGAAGAAGAAGAAAATCTATAAGCAGAAAGAACGGGTGGATGGATCAAGAGAGGAGGTGTACATATATGCAAGCTGGTTGGCAAGGCAGAAATAATTTCTTTGTAAATTCCACTGCCAGAAAACCTGATCTATTATCCACTTTCTTTTTCATGTTAAAAAAAGAAAAAAGAAAAGGCAACAACAGGGTTTCTGAATTTCCTCTTCTTTGGTAATTTAGGGTACAAATATTCAATCGATGAAAATCAAGAAAAGAAAAAAAAAATTGTTACGAAAAATGATTTTATCAAGCATGTTTTTTAGTATGGAAAATAAAAGGAAAAAAAAGGTGAAATATAATTAAAATTTAATATAATAATTATATATTTAAATTATTTGATTTTTTATATAAAAATATTAAAATAAGTTAAAATGAATTTAAAATAATATATAAAAATAATTTATTAGTCTCGGTTTTTATGAGAGGACCCTAATAAAGACTAGCACGATTAGGGCTCATTGGGTTATTTACTATTTATTATATATATGTAGATGCATTTTAAAGCAGCCTGACTCATTGGCCTGATGAAGACAGAATATGTAGACTGATAAAGATTCGTAATGTTTGCAAGAGGGGGTGAATGTGAATGCGTATTGATTTTTCAATACATGTTCCCAGAAGAACAAGAGTTTAATTCATGCTCAGACTTACAACTTATAGTGTTAAAAACATCGTAGAATCAATGAATTCCCAACAGTTTACAGTACAAGCGAATGATTGATTATCAGCTGAAAACGAAAACGTGTATAGGGAGAACAGTCATTTCCATGACTAAAAACATTTAAGAATGGAATACAGGTATAGGAATTTTCCAAACCTCACATTCCTGGCTGTGTGGTTGGAGCCAAAAGATCATGCCGGTATCTCAAATGCTATACAGAGGAAGAAAAATGACTCATCCAGCTTCCGTGCCGAGTTGCTCCGTTTTTTAGATGCCACATTCTTGACCATCACCAACCCACCTGAAAGAGGAATCTGGAGGAAATATGAGTGGGAGTTACAGAGAGCGTACATGCAAGGAATCAATCCAGATGATGTGTCGGGTTCTTTCCTTTCTTCGTGGTGAAGAATAAGTTTTTGGTTGTGAGGCTCACAAATAAAGTTAAACTCCAACAATATTGGGGTGTTTTTGAACCAATAATAACTAGGTCAGGTATCTTGACAGCATCTCTGAAAGACATGGAGAGAATAGCATTTTTAAAATACAGATATGGAGAGAATAATGGTCCATTACAAAGGTGTCTTGATAGCGTTTTTAAAGGACATGGAGAGAATAGCCGTTTGAAAAGACAGAGATGGAGAGAGTAATGGTACATTACAAAGCTAGTATCTGTTGGAGTGTTTTTGAGACAGAGGAAGAACCAGAGAGAAGAGAGACTTATGAGAAACATGTTTCACTTTGGTTCTCTAGGTGTTAGTGAAAAAGGTATATGGAGTTCTGGACACAGAGAGAAGGGAAGAGAATAATGAGTTCTGGACATAGAGGGGGAGAGAATAATGAACATTACAACACCGGTATCTCTTTAAGAGAGAGATCTACGAGATGCATGTTTCTTCTTGTTAGTCCTCCAACTGTTAGAAGGGAAAGGTATGAAGAGTTTTTGAAGCAAGATAGTTTTAAATTTTCTTCGGGTTCTTTTCAAAATGTTTTTAATTTTCCAAATACTGTGGAGGAGCTTCAAAAACAGGTTTCATGGGAGGCAAGTCAGCCACCTAAAATTAAGGCCCTGTTTTTTAAAACATTTTTCTATTCTATAGAACAAGGCCCTCTCCCCATTTCCTTCCCACAACAAAAGGAGAAAATGAGGCGAACTATGAGAAGGTACAAAAGTAGTATGCACAAATAGCTTGGAAGCCCAATTGAAAATCTCGACGGTTATAATAGAAGATAGAGTGAAAAATA
Organism: Vitis vinifera; assembly: GCF_030704535.1. Taxonomy (NCBI): domain Eukaryota; kingdom Viridiplantae; phylum Streptophyta; class Magnoliopsida; order Vitales; family Vitaceae; genus Vitis; species Vitis vinifera. The sequence continues at coordinate 23,172,512 of NC_081813.1, read as the reverse complement.
ATCTTAAAAGGAAAATGAAAAAGAGTAAAGCAATGGAAAGAAAGGGGAAAGGAAAGTTAGTAGATGAATCAGCCTACCTGAAAACCCAATGGGATGCACATAATTTCAGCTTTAATAAAGTCCCAACATTCTCAGCTCTGTCACATGGCTAGGGTCGAGTTCAGGGACATCCTTATTAACTTCTCGGTCCTCAACCACATACTCCTGACATTACAAAATCATCAAATCCATCAAATATGAGACTTTAAAGGGTCAATGCTCCAAATTTAATGAATTAAACATTTAGAATACTGGTCTAAGCATTAAGAACCCTTCCATAAATTTTATCTCTTAACGGTTATAACTTATATATGTGTGAAAAATCAGTACCCCATGTTCACTCAACTAATTTCCCACCTTCATGAAAGAACACTTGAAATCTAAAAATTTAAAACAAAAATCAATCAGAAGAACAACATTCCTTCAATGCAACTTTCAGTTAATTTGAATTTGAGCCAGTTTTACTAGGGATGCTTTTATAGATTTTTATATCCTTTAAGGATAAGATGCAGAACCTTTGTTAGTTCTTGTTTGGCTAGAACATGGTAATGGCGCTCATTGATTCTCTGTCCACAAATAATGGCTATGAAGAAACCATAGAGCAAACCCACCAAGACAATAGCTAAAACTGCACACAATTAAACAAAATAAATAAATAAATAAATGAGGTTGTGACAATTTTATAAAATGAAGGCATTAAACTAATGAGCAGACAATAAAGAAAATAGTTATTCATACTTAGGCATGAGATAGTCCGAGTGGAAATGACATTAAGATCAGCAAGAACATTGCACTGGAATTGGGATGGAATCGATAAAGTAGAGATGAAGTATTATATGATGGCATATGTTATGTAACTATCAAATAAAACGAGAAGTGCTATTGCATGGTTATAGCACTTGTGGTTTAAGATATCAGCCAACACCAAGAAATATGGCTAGTTTCAGTATTAACGAAGTCAAATCAGAATTATGCTGCTACACAAATGAATAAAATATCTAAGGCAGGTTTTTCAAGTAACAGATGATACCTTAGTGGAAAAACAAGCATACACTTAAGCATTTACATCCAACAACAATAAGATTTTATACTCCAAAGAAAAGGGTTTTGAATGGTATTCTTTGAGGGATACAGAAATCACAATTTCAAGATGATTCTCAGCTTGAAACAAGGTGTAAGTTTAGTCGGACAGGTAATTGGCAAAACAAAACTTCTAAAATAGGACAAGAAGCTTGGCCTTTATACCAGTCACTCTAGAAGAAATGAGTGCATCATATATATGTGCCTGTGTGCGTTTGTGTGTGGATCTTAAGTAAACAATCGGAAGAAAGCGGATTAGATGGTTCGATCATTTAGTGGAAGCCATTAAGCATGTGACTGCAGATATGGAGCACCATGACTCAAGTTGGAGGCATCATCATCACAAAGCCAAAGAAAACGTTAAAGAAGAGGATAGGGTTGTGCAAAATGGCATGATAATATGGACCTAAATAGAGCAATGAAAAAGAAAATACTTAGTTTTAGCCAACCCAAATAGTTGGATTAGGCTTTTCTTGAATATCCTGTGGCAACCCTTTTGCTAGAATTCCTTGGAGGATATGTAATACTGGGGAGCTTATCCTGGAATCACAGGAAAGAGATTGCCATGGGCTGCTGGACCTCTATGACTCTACCCAATTAGGCATCCTCAGGAAACCTGGGCCAGATGGATATTAAGGGAACTATTGAGTCAGGAGATTTTTTTTTTCCATATTCTATAGGCTGGCAAGGATAGAATGGGGATTTGAGCATTATTAGAGGAAATGGTAGGAGCAGCTGCCTTATGAGTTTAGTAACATCCTCATTGAAGGGCACTATTCAGGTGTTCTCCATTGTGTCAACATGGGAACACTGGTCCTAGGCATCATGAACATTGGACAAGGAAGATCTTAGTTCCCTCTAGGGAATAAATGCCTCCACTAATTGGTGCCAATGTTGGCTAGTCAGGAGGCTAAGGGGTTGGTGAAGAGGGATACTCGAACTCTTGCTCTGAATCATGATTGTAAAATCACCCATTTGGCAACATTCTAGATGATTGATGCAGGGATAAAGTTCTGGTGAGCAACAGATCGATCCATGTTTCTTAAAGCACATTTTCATCAAAACAAACTAATTCTTTCTTCAGCTTTAATTGTTTATCTGCAACCCAGAAACACAAAACTAAATAAATAAACAAAAGTGAAAAAGAAAAATTAAGACTTCATAAACCCTAATAGACATATTTGACAAACAATGCAATTGAATTTTTAACAAATATAAATCAGGTGTTCACAATCATGCAATGGTTTCGCACACACTCATGGACATACAAGATGGTTTAGTTGTCAGCCAGGTAAAGCTTACCAGCCATCGTATAAAAGCCATATGGGTGTTCATCATAACCAAACATTTCTCTTAGTTCCTCTCCATAAAATTTGTACACCAGCACACCCAAGAATGCCACAATCTGTCAAAGTATACATTCAAAAATATTCATCAAAGATCGATTGTAACAGGGAAATATTACTACAAGTAAAGGTACAAGGGAAAATTTAAAGGGCTGAAGTTTTCTTGTAAACATGGTTGTCTAGTAAATGTATTTGGCTCAGAGAAAAGCAGTTTCTGTAACTGTCGAGCCCTTTGGACTCTGCACTGTAACTGCCAATCTTTATTAATGAGAAATTTCGGAGATATTTAAGAAAGAGGAAGAAGTAAAGGTACAAGGGGAAAATTAATGGGCTGAAGTTGTCTTGTAAACATAGTTGTCAAGTAAATATATTTGATTTGGTGAGAAGCAGTTGCTGTAATTGCATATCTTTATTAAGAAGAAGAAGAACAACAACAACAACAAGAAAAGCCCAAGTAAGAACCTTATCACATACATGGAAACTTATGCAAGCATCAATTTGTATCAAAGCAGGTTTATGAAATCACAGTGGCAGCAAGGTGTTAGATGAAGAAGAAGAAGGAAAAACAGAAGGAGAAGCAGAAGTATCACATCCATTGAAACTTCCGCAAGCATAAATTTGTATCAAAACAGGTTTATGAAATAACAGTGGCAGCAAGGTATGGTCATAGTCAAGAGGTCCAGGTAACCAAAGCAGGTTTAAGAAATCACAGTGGAAGCAAGGCATGGCCAAAGTCAAGGGCCCCAAGTAAGAACCTGGCAAATGAAGGAAGACTCTAATGAACTTTAAATGAGATAGAAGGGTTTTTGAGCATTTGATACATCAACAGAATTCTGAAGTAATGATAAACATGATTCAAAATGTTCTCACAAAACCAGTGTAATGGTAAGTTGAAAGAAATCTGAAAAGAGGCTTAAGTAGTTGAATAAGAAGCATTTTCATAGCAAATTCATCTCTAAATAAATTGAGAATAAATGTCAATCTTTAATGAGAACTTAGCAGAAGATATTAGATCAATGGTTAAACATTTTTCTATTTTTACGGATTTTATAAGAAGATAAGAAATAAATTATTTGATTATCACAGAACATTATGGCTAAATTTTTATTTAAATGGTTAGGCTTTATAAAATGCAAGGATCCATCATCTTTCAATCATAAATGGGATTATGACTGCTACTAGTAGTGCATTACAACAGTTGATTGTGAAGAGGGCAACCAAGCTGATGGGGTAGGATCTTTGGGGAAAAGAGTGCTATAAGGCCCTAACAGAAAGTCTTCAAGATTAACTCTTTAAATTCATGATTGAAATGCTGATGCATGGATCTCAGAAAAGGCACTTAGAAAATGTGTATTTTTTTATCAGAACAAAGATGAATTTTTATTGATAAAAGAAAGAGAGAAGGATGAGAGATCCTTCTCATAGAATACAAAACCTGATCAAAGTAAGAGTAGACTCCTCCACTATACAAAACCTGATTAAAATGTGTATTACCACTGTCAAGAAAACCACATTGCTATTTTAGGCCAGATCATACAAGAAAAGGGGACAATCAATGGCTCACATGCTTAACATCACAATGGGTATCTCCCCAGCTTCCACATAAGGATAGCTTAAAATGTTTTAGATGCAGCATAATCTTAGACACTTTTGATCTGACAAAGAGAGTGGCTCTGCTGACCCATAGCAATTGACATGGCGGTCCCCAAACTTTAGGAAATATTTAAACCTAATGACTTTTTTAATATAGATAAGACTCATCCATTTTATGCCAGTGCCTCTGGTTGAGTGATTGCTCTAAGAATTTGAAAGCCAAAAAGTAATTGGATTTGCTTGATGATTATATTTGCTTGCAATGTGTAAAGAGAAGAATAGCTGTCACCTGTCTACAATGACTCTTTTGCAAAGCCAAAATGCTTCAAAGAAAACTGGTGAGGATATTGGGATTTTATTACAATGAAAGAAAGAAAGGGTGAACAACAGGCTTGTCATTTCAGATAGGATCAACACTTCTATAGTTTAAATATGGTTCATAATGTATTAAAACACCAGTCAACTTATATAATTTTTTTCAAAGAACAAGTAAAGAAGCTTGACAACAGGACAGACTGCCTACAACAAACTCCAATAAATAGAAGAATTGGCTGAGATGCCCACATAACCATCCAACAATACCAATAGAAGAAATAACAAAAACATATCACACATTAGTAAACACATCTAAGAATTTCACAACATAACATTACCATATTAGATGTGCAAAAACTGGATGCCATGAATGGTAATTTTTTATTAGTCAGGCTAATGAGATGAAAAGCTGATCCAAGGAGTTAGGATTAAGTCTTTATTCAGTTCTTGAGGCTAACATTACCGATAACCCAGATAGAATCCATCTGGTCAACTTCTAAATAGTATCAAAGATAACAAATAGCGTGAAATATTAACATACCAGCTGAACAATGACAAAAATGAATGCATGGTCTCTGGCAACAAGTAACTGAAATTTCAATCTCAACCACCAGCGATCAGGTGGGACATTTGCACGTAATATAAACACTGCACGGCACTCTGTACAGTGAGCAAAAGCAAAGCCCTCCTGCAATGAGGAAATACATAAATGTGTAAGAATCCTCCCAACCAAAAAAATGAGATTCTTGTTTTCAAATGAGTATAATTATAGGGTAATGTTACTACAGTTTGAACACAAAATTAGGTTAAAACTGATGGAAAGATCGACCTCATTTTTGCAATCTTATGATTCCAAAAAATAGCATTAAAAAAAATTAAGCTGTAAGTCAAGCACCAGTGAGAGCAGAAAAGAAACAAGCATTCACCTTAGTTGACCTCCAATTGTCGAGACATGACCTGTGGACATACTTTTGGGTCCCTCTGCAATGGCATGGCGCAATCAAGTCTTCTCCTGAAAATAAATAAACAAATGCATCAACAAAAATAGATTGAAGAAATACTGATTCATGGTTAAGTATATCAGCCACAAGTTGCTTGATTCATATTAATGAAGACCATCATGCTTTCTTCTCAAAGAAACAAGATGCACCACCTCAACTTGTGATATGGAAACTCAAGAAATAAAAAGATACCGAGCATGATGGGTAGTAAGACCTCCAATATCAAGACATATGCGGCATTGTGGTTGGTCTGCATTCACCAAAGCACAATTTTCATCTGTGTCAAGATTTTCCAAGTCCCCATCAACTATGGAACAATCAACTTCCACAGTTCTAATTTCACATGAAGTTGAAGATTCCTCTAATCTTTGCTCAATGTTGGATTGACATAAGATAGGTTCTGTTTCAGAACCATCTTCTGTCTGACGATCATTTGATACTAATTGCATCGCGAAGAATGCCGAATCAACATGAAACCACAAAAATCAACAACAGAGCTATTACTCTTCCCTACCATTTCAACATAAAGTGAGAATCCTGCAAAGCAAGGGAAATGTGGACCAATCAGGAAACAGGACCCACAATGAATATCAGTAGTCCTCACTCATAAGAACTCATAGGCAAATTGTCAACTACCTAGGTTACCAAACCGTATACGAACATATAAATACTTTGATCAAACGATACTAAAATATCAAGTGATAAAATTTTCTATTTCTGCACTTAAAACTATGATCTATATCCAATAATAGCTCTAACCCTGAGGGAGTTCAACACTCAAATGCGTAACTCATTCACTTGAGTATCCTAAAACACAGAAAGTATATATAACTATATGAGATACTGAACTAGAAAAAACTGTATCTGTATGGTCCACTAGATCTCCAACCAACACATTAGATACCAACTAGGATTTGATTAAAAGAATATTGTTTTGCCAATCCAGTCTATATAAGGCCATATGGCCCACGTCCACTTCTAAATCATCAAATCTCTAGTCAACAAATAAATAACAAATTAATTTCATAATAACCACACAGAAGTACAAAAGTAATAGCATTAAACCAAAAGAAACATGAGATAATATAGAATTATCATTTTTATAGACAAAGTGGAAGTCATAAAAAGTTAAACAAAAGCCTAGGGTAGCATTAAATTCTCAATGAAATCTTTTTCCTTTTTCTTTTGCTAGGCAACTCTCAATGAAATGAGTAAAGCACTAGCTCCCACCAAGAGTGCAAAAACAAAAACTTAATGCACACCTTTAGTCTAACAAGTAACAACTGAAAACTCCATCCCCTTCAAAGGCCCTTCTATTTTGGGTTTTTCTAAAAACATCAAACAAGTCTCAGTCGCACTAATTTCCAAACTTTCCACTGCCCCTTCCCAACAAAATTGTCACACCAACAAACCCCTCATGTGAAAAGGCATCACCCATGATATTCCAAAAACAGAGGGAAAAAAAAAGTGCCAAAAAGTCTAGCCACCTCAAAATGGAGAAGAATATGGTACACAAACCTCTTGAGCTTCCAACATAAATGACACCAATTCACCAGAGTCCCACCCTTCCACACCAACGGATCAAAAGCAAGATTTGGAACAACCCCCCAAGCCTAGGTTCCCAAAGCATCTAACTCACACATTCAAGACCATAATAATTGCTATTAGAAGACCTTAGTTAACCAAAAAGTATCTCACAACCTATAACACTCATAGAAGTATTGTAAACTCATCCATGGAATTGAAGGAAGCAAGAAAAGATGTGAGACTTTTGCATAGTGTTCTGGCCAGATTCGTATCATTTTTACCCCAAAAATACCTCAAGACTTGGTTCTGCTCTTCCTTGAAGCCTGGGACACTCCCAGATAGCCTCTTTTCCCCTAGGCTCTGAACTATGCATAGGACACTCCCATGCCAATTACAATTTTGAGATTATTAGACAGACTATCACATTCCATCAACAACCCCAGCAAAGTGTAAACCCACTTCCACTAGCCCTCACCAAAACCAACCCCAGAGGAAAAGATCCAATTAAAAAAAAAAATGTCCAACCTCCATTACTATTTGCATAAAACCATGTGATCTCAACATTTATGAATAAGAAACTGAAAGAATCATTTGTTCAGAATAAACACCAGTTGCAGTCTAGTAGCCAAAACAAATTGAGAAGAGAAACAGAATGAAGAAGCTGTACAGCTCCAAGGAAGCACTGTTGTGTGTGTGTGTAAATGTGGTTATGCATACACACAGATACATGCATATTATATTCTCATGCACTACAATGAAGAGGCCATCATCATTAAACCCCTCTCACCTCCTGCAACTCAATACTATCAAACACACTAAAACCCACTTCTTTTCATCTACTTCCAATTCATCCCAAAACAGTGAATTTTATATCACTCAAATTAAACCCAATCACAGACAGTGTTTTCAATTTATTCATCAAAATATACATATTTTGATAGTTACCCAAATCCAAAACCACCCAATAAATCACTTAAACAATAAGAAATTAATTCAACGTCCACATTACAATATCAAACTTACAAATTCATCATACACAAACAACTCCTCATACAAATCGTCACGAATTTTTCACGAGAAACATAAAGAATCGATAATCAAGAAAAAGGTCCAATCTCCTGAGAATTGCCAACAAAATTGAAGATTCCAAAACCAGAAAGAGAACCAACCGAATCAACAACTGACCTGAATCTCAACAGCCGGTGAAGATCTTCATTGGATTTGAATTCCACGGACATTGCAAAAGAGTTCTAGGGTTAGCAAAACTCGATGAGAAAATTGGAGTCTGGAGAGAGAAAATGGCAGAGAAAAATTTTGGAAAAATGAAAATTGAAGAAAATCTGGTGTTAATGTCGAAGAAAGTGTTATTGCCAGGACATTTTTACTACTTCCAGGAGCTTCCAAGGCGTGTGACTGAACAGTCCCGGACCAACTCCCGCGGAAGCAACAGAATCGGGTCTGGCAATAGCTCTACGGCCGACAAGCTAACATGCTGGTTATACAAATTAGAGAAAGCCCAACCGTATGAACCCAGGTAAGCAGAAATGCCTTGTAAAGAACACTAGAGTTCCACGTGTCTTAATACAATTGGATTTCCTCGTAAAATGGCTGTCACTTGAAAACCTTCTCCTTTTTAACATAGCTTTCTATATATTATTATCACAGAAGACGATAGGATTTGAATAATGATACGACGTCGTTTTGGATGGATTTGTTCCCTTGGCCTGTAGGAGTCAAACTCAACTAGTTATTATCTGTCCCAAATCCACCTCTAAAAGACAATTTAATATATGATTAGGGCGGGGGCCACCTAAAATTAATTATATGGCAATTACCTGTAAAATCATTTGGGTTTGGTTTGTATTCATGCAAAAGACATACAAGTATTATAATTATCTTATAATATGTAATGAACTTTTAAAATTTACATCGACCAAGGACATTACTTGAAACAACTAATAAATACAATTTTTCGTATTATCAATGATAACGAATGATTACAACACAGAATAACTCGAGATTTTATAACGTGTTAAACATATCATATTAGTAAGCTAGCCTAGACATAATTATCATATTATGATATATCGTTGACTAATTAATGCATGTAATACAGAAAGATTTCTTGTTATCATTATTTATTATTAGAAAAAAACAATAATTTTCATTAAACAAAATATATGCTTTCGTGTTTCTCGTGATAAAAGTTAAATTTTCCAATTTATTGGAGGCTACAACAAAATTATTGTAAATAATAATGGAAGAATTTATCAATTTTTGTCGTGTGGAATTAATATCCCAAAATTAATAAAATAGATCATTAATTTAATATGTATCATAAATTATTAATGCATGTTTCTTTAATCATGAATTGATATCGATACATTGGAATAGTAATGTTCTAGAAGAAATCTAAAACAAAACATTTTTATTCCAAGGCTATAAATATAATAAAGCATGTATTATTATTCTATACCTCCAATAACATAGCTTCAAGATGTCATTTATTATAATTAATAAAATTTAATATGATTTTAATTAGAGATTATTGTTGATATCTTGTTTTGCAAGGTTCATGTTGACTAATCTTGGTATACCACGTGTCTAATATGTGACATGTAAGCTTTATCATAGCACAACCAATTATAGAATATCACAAGTCTTAAAACTTAGTAATATATATTTGAGAGCATTCTCTATTCATATGACACTTGACGCACCTTTCCCCCTTAACCTTTGATGCATGGACAAGTTCATGTTCTTCTTATATGGCATTTATGTAATAGTTCTACATGATTTAGGCACGATGTTGATCTCCAAATACATACTCGAATTACCAAATGCCCGTAGAATGTGGATGTCAAGAAGGTCTCTCCTACTCTACCTCTTGGTTAACATAACACTATAGCATCTCAAATAGTTTATAGTTATAGAAATGATATTTCCTTTAGAATGCTTATGACTAAATGATTGATCTCTTATACCTCTATCGAAAGTGTCACCCTTAACATAGTGTATGAATGCTAATACATGTGTTTGAGCCTTAGAATTCAAGATAGGCCTAACATGTTTCTTGATGGTGGAGTTGCCTCTCACATATCTTATGATTAGTTTAAGGGTCTTATTGTGATGGTTAGAATTGGAGATTTGTAGAGGTGGGATTGACACGTATCAAACCCATCTCAATCGTAATGAGTGAGAGAAAGGGTTTCTATATCTTTGTAATTTATGTCATCTCCAAGGGCTTCAATGTAATGATTAATTGATTATTGTAGAAGCTACTATTAAGATATTATGTTTTCGTATTGTTTGTTAGCAATTTTATTCCCTTTCATTATGACATTCAATCAACCTGTGTATTACAAGTAAGTTTGAAAAGGTTTGTATAAAGGTAAGTTAGTATTTGAAAAGGTATGAATTTGATTAAATTCTTAAAATTAAAAATTGAACTAAAAAGTTTTAATTTTATTTTTAAGAAAGCATGGACACTCAAGTGCCAACCAAAACGCTTAAGCAATGGTTGAGTCTGCTCAAGCGCTAAATCTAGATTCTAACAGTTCATCATTTTGGAAAATTGAGATTTTTTTTTCTTTTTATGGAAAATTCCGTTTTAGACCTTTAAGTCCTTGGGCTTATATATACTCTTCTTAAATGTGTTTGAAGGGGTGGATGCTCCCATTGAAAAAAAAAAAACTCTAACTACCCTATTATTCCTAAAAGCTTTTGTCAATTTATTTAATCGAATTTTGGGTGTGCTAGAAGAACTTGCATCCCCTCAAAAGCTAAGATAAATCCACTACAGCACTTGAGGTGTTGTGTCATGATGTGGATTGCGATAGAGGTGTTTGAGAGTAAATCTTAGGTAGTATTTGTTAGGTAAAATTGTGTATCATGATCTTGTACAATGGAGTTTTGATATGGGGTCTTAGACCCTATAGTTTTTTATTTCCACAATTGGTGTGAAAGTGTTCCATGCAAAATAAAAAATAAAAAAAACCCTCTTATCTCATTTGTGTTGGATTGCTATTAGTCATTCCTAATTTCTTATGGGGGTTAATTGAATTAAAAAAGATTAATTCATTCTCAAATGATTAATTAGATTAAAAGTTCCAACTCTTATATCAAAATCTTTGAAAATTACTTATTTACCCACCTTTGGGTGTTACCCTATCAGAAAATTGGTTTTCCAACTATCATTTTGGAGCACTATAAAAAGGACTCAATTTTTCACTAAAATATGAAGGATTTTTTTTATTCTTCTAGATTCTCTAATTGTTCTTTTGACACTCTCTTTAACCGCCTTTCTCCTCTAATTGTTTCTCTCTACTCAAACTTTCAACATCCCACTATTCCACACAACTAATCGAGATAAAAACCTAAGGATAATTGTTGTTAGAAAGGTAGCCAATTTGGTTTCCCCTAGTAGGAAAGAAAAATAAAATAAAATAAAAGACTTCTCAAAAAGATTGTTAGCTTGAAGTTGAAGCAAATACTATAATTTGAAATCAAAATAATTTTGGTTCAATGAAAGTTTACTTACATAGAAAAAGGCTTCTTGCATGGGCTAAATTATAGCTTCTACTTTAAGCCACACTTGGACTTTATATTAAGTTTTTTTTTTTTTTTTTCTTGGAGAGTAGAAGCTTTTTCCCCCCTCCCCTTTTTTTTTTTTTTTGATAAAATTATCCATAAACATTTAGGTTGTGCTTGGTTTAGAAATAAAAGAAAATGTTAATGAAAATGATTTTCTCATATTTGATTGTTCTATATGTTGGTGCTCGACCAACAATGTCTTTTCTAGATAGCTTCCTTCGAGGAAATGACAAGAATCCCTACAACAAGGAGTGTTTGAATGAGTTTTTTCAAGCATGTCCCGCCAATGCTTAAGTTAGTTGAGAAAAGAGACGGACAAGAATCATTTTGGAAACTTGTGTCATACCTGGATTTTGATAGTTGATGGTTATTTATCATAGCCAAGATGTAATGCTTCCCTCATGCCTTAATAGCTTTCAATGCCAATAATTGGCTTGTCGAATAACGACTTTTGGGTTTTAGACATTTATGTTCATGAATAGTCTGAATATAATGGTTACAACATTCAACATTTTAGTACTTAACGCTTGCCACATAACAATAAATGGTGCTTGGATAACATTTATCCATCCAAGTGCCTAAACGGGAAAGCATCCACACCACATGGGAAAGATATCATAATAGATGGATGCGAGAACCCCATACTATAAAAAATACGAAAGTAAATGAAATATAATTAAGATTAATTATAAATTTATACATTTTCAAATTATTTAATCTTTATATAAAAAAATTAAAATAAGTTTAAAATAACATATAAAAATAATTTATTAACTTTAAATTTATTTTTTATTTCCCTTTACTTTTTCTTTTCTTTAATTTTGTCTCTCTATTTTATTTCTCTCACATTTTTCTTCAAATTTTCTAGGAATCAAACGTAGTCTTATTAAATTCAAATTTTTTAATTTTCAAAAGTCAACTCAAATGCAATCCAAAAAAATAAAGAAATAGTATAGATTTAATTATTTTCTTTAGTAATATGCAATAATTACATTTTGATAAACTATTAAAATAATGAAAAAGACATAAATTAAAGTAATATTACATAATATTTTATTAAAAATATTTTTAAAAATTAATAAATTTTGACAAAGAAATTCCAAAATGGATCTCTTGTGATTCATGCCCAAGACAAATATACCCAACTGCATTAAAGCAAATATAAGACTATACCTATTTTCTCAACAACCTTAAGGATGGGAAAATAATGAAATATCACCTCCTCCTTGCTTAAAGGTTTTTTCACTTAGATTTACATGTTAAAATTCTTGAATAAACTTTTATTTTACAAAATATCAAATAATAGTTTTTTAAATTTGTTTTTAGAAACTATTTTTTCGAATTGTTTTTTAAAACAATTCTCAAATAGAGCCTTAAGAATGAGAATTTGCTAGCAATTAGGAAGGGAGAATAAGAGTTTTCTAGTAGTCAAGGGGAAAAAAAAGATCTTTTTAGTAATCGAAGGGAAGCATGAAGATTTTCTAGTAGTAGAGAAAGGTTCTTTTGGAAAAGAAATGGAGGGAAAACTTTGTCAAATTTTCTTCGACCAACATTAGAGAAGAAAGATCGTAGTTTTAGAGGTAACGTTGAAATTCTCAAATAGACTTTTATTTTATAAAACATCAAATTGTTGTTTTTTATAATTATTATTAAAAACCATTTTTTAGAATTATTATTTAAAACACTTCCTAAATAGAACCTTAAGAACAAGGATTTTCTAACAATTGGGAAGAGAGAATAAGAGTTTTCTAGTAGTCAAGGGGAAAAAAATGATCTTTTTAGTGGTTGAGGGGAAACAAGGACTTTTTGATAATTGTGGAAGACTCTTTTGGAAAAGAAATCCAAGGAAAACTTTGTCAAATTTTCTCCGACCAACATTAGAGAAGAAAAATCGTAGTTCTAGCGGCAAGGTTGAAATTATCAAGCCTTCATCTAAAATTAATATAATTTCACAAAATAGTTCTACTGATAATAATTACAAGACAATGCTATTAATAATAATAATAATCATAAATAATTTTGGTTCGATCGATTGAACCCAAGTTATAAATTATATGTTCCTAAATAGTCAAACTATAAATTACAATTTTCTTAGAACATTTACTTATATGTGATCTCGAGTATTAATTCAATTGATAACCCATAGAAAATGTCATCAAAAGTTTTAATTTATTCACCAAATTCTAGTTAGAGGTATAGAGAATTAATACAAAATTTGACAACTTTTTAAAGTAATTTTTTATAAGAATTATTCAAATAATATATTTATAAAAATAATCGAACTAAGAAACAATGTGACAATTATATTTAAATGTTTCCGGAGATGACTTATAATTTTTTTTAAAACTATAATATTCCTAACTCTAAATTTAAAGCATCGATGGTAGAAAAATAAAATTGAGATATGATATGAATAAATAAGATTTAGATATAAAGTAGATCATTTTTATTATTAAAATTTATTTATATTTTTATAAAAAATTAAATAATTATTTCTATAAAATGAGAAATTAAAAGTTATTCTCATAAAATAATAGATCTGGATTTTTTTTATTTATAAAAAATAAAAAATATTTGGTTAAAGAGATGAAATGATTCGCAAATTGTGAATTTAATCGTTTTTATTATGTGTAAAGAAAAGTAATCTAATTTTTATATAAATATCTTTTATTATTTTAAGTATTTACCTACATATTTAAAAAAATGTTATTCTTAATCGAAAATAACGCGGACATTTTTGTCCTTAAAAAAAAAGTGAAGAAAATTAGGGGGAGGTTAAATTTCAAAATTTACGTTTTTAGAGACCTTTTAATCAAATAATAGCTTAGTTCATAAAGCGATGGTGGCAACTTCATATCGCCGTTGTTTTTTCATTTAAATCAAATTCATTTCTCTCTCTCTCAATCGTCTATGGCGGCCATGGAGGGAATTCAAGATCAATCTCAGCAGCAGCAGCAGCAGCAGGCGGCACCGCCGAAGCCGGCGGTGGAGAGGCTGAACCCGGCAGTGCAGCAGCAGCTGAACCTGGAGTCCGTCAAGACCCGTGCTATCAGCCTCTATAAGGCCATCTCGCGCATCCTCGAGGACATTGACGCAGTCGCCCGCGCTAATGCCGTCCCTAAATGGTTTCATTTTCTCCTCCCTCATTTACAGTTTCGGATGTGAATTTGGATTTTTTTTATTTTTTGAATTTGGGATGGAGTTCGCTAGGGTTTTAGGAATGTGGTGGAGGTTTGGACTGATTGGTGGTGCCGGTTGGAAGTGATTGTGAAAGAAAAATTTGGTTCGATTGGACCGATGTTTGACAGTTCTGGATCAAATTCTAGAAGTGCTTTGTATTAATTTTGAAACTAAAATTTAGTTTTGATTTCTGCAATGCCAAGCAAATACTACTAAATTAAACAGGCCCTATTATAATAATGCTATTCGATCTTGACAGGCTTGCTGAATTGCGAACTGCCTACTGATTATATATATAGCACTACCTAGAAGGAACTTGAGATTTGTGTATTCATCGGAAGGAGTTTGAAAGCAGAATTTGATTTGGATTTGGAAATGGTAATCAAGTGCCATTAAGAGTGTGTTTGGTAGTGTTTTTACTTGAAGTGTTTTTAATGGAAGTGGTTTTTCTGAAAGTGTTTTTAAGAGAATGACCTATAAAAGTGTTTCTCCATAAAACACCACAAGTGATTTTTCAATACTTCAAGTGATTTTTCAATACTTCAAGTGATTTTTCAATTAAATACTTAATTTTTTTCAGAAACACTTTTTAAGATAAAAGAACTTCCTAAAATCACTGCGAAACTGACTAACTCGAGAGAGTGCTAGATTTATATATTTATATATTTTTTGGAAGTACATTTATTCCCTTTTGAAAGCAAAATTTATATATATAAGGTTGAGAGTTGTTGCCTGCTGAGGCAGCAACGGTAATCTCAAGAATAGAAATAGAAATGTTTATACTGAAGGAGACATAATATTGGGCCAAAGGGACTACTCGTGCAGATGCACATTTATATTATTTATACATTTACCTTTTTTCTCATACTATTGTGTGTTTGCTGTATGATTATATTGCTAACTGCCTGCTAAGACCAAATTTCAGTTTCAGTTAATTTGGGGAAATTGAAGAGTTGAAAAAGAAAATTGGGTAATACCCAATGTGCAGAAAAAAGAAAAAAAAAGACAAAAACTAGATGGGATTATATAAAACTGCAAAAGGAGTGGTTTTGTTTTTTTTTTTTTTTCTTTGTATTTTTGTTTTTTCAGTAGAACCTGTGAAGAAAAACAAAACATGCTTGTGGAAACTACATTGTTTGAGTTACTTTGGGGATTCATCGCTGGTTTATTGCTTTAACATATTTGTCTTCTGCATCAGGCAAGATATATTGGGGCAATTTTCCATGGTGAATCTTGAGCTTTTCAACATTATGGAAGATATTAAGAAGGTTTCCAAGGCTTTTGTAGTACATCCAAAGAATGTTAATGTGGAGAATTCTACAAGTACGTGCTATTATATGGAACTTAAGGACTAAGTTGCTTTGGAAGAAAATTTTACATATGAACATCTTGCTTCTAAATAAATTGATTGATGGATCCATCCTGAATCATTTTGATGAGGGTAAATGCACTGATTTTTTTTCTTTTCCCTCCTGAAAACTTTATTCAGTGTTTAGGTTTTGTGCAGCATCAACAGTTAGTTGTTCATGACATAAGCTTATACTTAATCCTTTTGAAGTTGCTTTTTTGTTAGAAAATTTTGACACGGGAT
Source organism: Vitis vinifera (assembly GCF_030704535.1). NCBI lineage: Eukaryota > Viridiplantae > Streptophyta > Magnoliopsida > Vitales > Vitaceae > Vitis > Vitis vinifera. The sequence goes on along the minus strand of NC_081813.1, from coordinate 23,156,247 downwards.
CTTAGATTGAGATAGAGGATGGCTTATTTTTGGACCAGTGATTTCTAGTCTTAGGTTAATTGCTGAGCAGGACATGTTTTCTCTATACAATATAGGCCAACCTCATCACTTAATGGTTATTTTGCTAATATTTTGTGGCAACTCCTTCCCTGTTCCAAGACAATAACTCTTCCCTTCCTACCTATACACAGGCACACATACCCACAGACAAAAAGCTGAGCAATAGTGTTAATTTGGGGCAAACCTCATAACCTGATGGTGCATATCTTTAATTTTGGCATTGTGTTTAGATTCTTATTAGTATAAGTTTTTTTGCATACAGTACTTCCAGTGATGTTGTCATCAAAACTATTACCTGAGATGGAAACAGATGACAACTTCAAGAAAGAGCAATTGCTTCATGGGATGCAAAACCTGCCAATATCCGTACAAATTGAAAAACTGAAGGTGAAATAAAGTTACTGGAGCATTGAATTTTATCTTGAAATCTATTGATTGCTTTCAAACAAGCACTTCTTGATTTTAATAGACAAGAATCGATATGATTGGAGCAGCCTGTGAGAGTGCTGAAAAAGTTCTGGCTGAGACCCGTAAAGCCTATTGTTTTGGTACTCGTCAAGGTCCAACAATGGTTCCAATAGATAAGGTGCAGGCTGCCAAAATTCAGGAACAAGAGAATTTGCTCCGAGCTGCTGTAAATTTTGGTGAAGGTGTTATTCTTAACTGCTAATTTACATAACTGTTGTGAAAAAAAAAAATCTCTTTTATTTTGAGTTTGCCTCAATATTGTTTCATAGCTTCCATTTTATCCTGTGAAATGAAAGCTCCCAAGTCTTGAGCCATGCAGGCTAGTAGTAAGTAAAGTTCTTTGTTTCAAATGGTACATATTCTGTTCATGAGTACCATTAATAGCTTCTTCCCAGCCCTTAAGTTTCTAACTTTTAATATTTGATAATTTTTGTAATTAATGGTCAGATATGATATCTGAATGGCAATTTTTTAAAACTCAAATGGGCTTGACACACACACACACACACACACACAACATTTATGACAACTTTTGGGAACACACTTGATTCCTTCACAAATTAGTTGGTTGGTTCCTAGTAGGTCTGTTATTAATTTTTCGTTGAGCAGTAAAGTTAAATTTCTGTTGAATCTTTAGGGACGGTTCTGCAATGTCGATATGTCACTTCCTTAATCTGTAATATGGATTCTTAAGATTTGGCTGGGAGTTCAAGTTGGAAGTGTATTCTAGTTGAAGGAACACATTTCCTTATAGTTCATCATAAGGCATTATTTTATACGTTGGTTTCTTTATACATGCATGCTTCTTAAATAATGATTACATGGAAATGGTATTTTTTGCAGTCTTACGTATACCCCTTGATCAGAGGAAGATTACATCTACCCTTCCAATGCATCTGGTAGATGTGCTCACTGTGGGTGATGGGGTGCAAACTTTTTCTGATGCATCAGGTGATTATTAATCACTAAAGATTATTCCTTGAATTTCTGTTTTAGATTGTCTTTCAATGCTATTAAGAGGCATTAAACACTCATTCAGGCATGTACATGAAGAATACTCCTCCCCAATCATCAATCAATGCTACTCAGGGTTTGTTACAGGTTAGACCTTTAACATTTTTTATAGAAATTTTATATGAAATGCCTATCCCTTATTTTGTGAAGCTGTTAAGTCAAGAGGCTGGTCTGATTGTGCTATAGATCATAGAGTGCATGGTTTATTCTGGTTATTTTTGTTCTATTTCTTGTTGTGCATGGGGCTTCTTTGCAAAGAATCACTTTTCTGCTTCCGAAACACATCAGCTATTTGAAAAATCAATTTTTGTTTGCAGAAGCACAGTATCTTGTATTGGTTAAATTTCTCTATTTTTCCTAACAGGTTGTAGAACAAGGGGAAGTTCTTCTAGTACTCAGCCATCTTTTTTGTTCCACCATCTCTTTGCTCATTCTTCCAAATCTTTCTTCTTTCATTCCTCTACTAGATGCACTTCATGTTGCATCACAGCTGAATTCTAAAATTGTAAGCTTCACAATGTCCTAAATATTGGTATGACCTTCCTCCCAACCATTGGTGCATTTGGGTAAAGCTTCACAATGTTCTAAATATTATTATGGCCTTCCTCCCAGCCATTGGTGCATCCTTTACCCAAATTTCTCTTCTTCTCGCAACAGATATTCCTGAGAGTGTGAGGTGAATCCTCGGCTTCAAAATATTGAAGTTTCACTTTATTTATTTCATTTTGTTTTACATTATAGTCCTGCATTTCTCTTAATGTTTCTACTATTTTGATTGGCATTTGAGTTCGGGCCATTCTATAACCACCCTGTACCATGAATCCATGGTGCATGACCTTACACTAGGATTACCTAGTTGGACCTTGGTCTGTCTCTTGGTATTTTGGCCTGGCTTCTCCCTTTTGAAGTTGCAAGTCTACTGGGTATATATGTCCTTGTCATCTTACCGCTGATGCTAATCAAATTAGTAGAATTGCTAATGTGATCATCCTATTCATCTGCTTTCCGATGCCCCAATTGCAGCTCCATGTTTTAGTGTTTAAGGCTGATACTTGGTTGGGTTTAACCAAGCCCAACCAAAGGCAAACCTGACCAGTGGACAGTTGACTGAAGTATTTGCAATTAAGTTGTACTACATTCTATGGACTGACATAAACATTGATGTTGTTTTGGGTTAAGGTCATATACAAAGTGATTTTTCGGTGGATGTCTCTTACTTATGGCTTGATATACTACATTTGTTGGTGAAATTGCTTTTGTGTCATTTCCAAATTATTTTGTTCTCTTGTGAATCTTTCTGCATGATTGCTTTTGTATCCTTACCCATAATCTTTAATCAGGCTTCTGGAGCACAACTTATTGGAAGATCAGCTGCATCTCCATCTGGTCCTACTGGGGCTACTTCCTTTGATAATACAACAACATCTCCACTGCCATATGCCAACTCACCAAGGTCTGGCACTAATATGATGAACACACCTTCTCCTCAGCAACAGACTCAGCATCAGCAACAGCAACAGCAACAGCAACAGCAGCAGCAGCAGCAAAGGCAGAAACTCATGCAACATATGTCTCCGCATCAACAGCAACTCCTTGCTCAACAGATAAGGCAATCTTCAATGCCAGGCCTGGGACAGGTAGAGTTTTATGCTAATGTTTGATAACCCAGGCTTTTAGAGAACCTATGGGTCTTAAGTCCAAATCCTTTTCCCTTGTTAACCTTCTTGAGGTGCTTTATATTGTTGAGTGGATCTAGCCTGAGTCTATGTTTCAGTTTTTCTAATGAAGAATTCTTATTTCCATAAAAATCTAACATTAATGGAATTCCTATTTGATTTATTTTTATTATCATGAAATTCTTACTTGATGAAATATCTATTTTCATGAGAACCCTGTTTGTGATCAAACTCCTATTATGGTCAAACTTCTTTCCTTTTGAATGTTCAGGTTCATTTAGACCTGTGGAATAATGAGTCTCTGGTACAGCGATTCCCTCCTTACTAGGATCTGTAGTTTGACTCTCTCTAGCCCTGTAGAGGTTGGTCGAAAATGGAAATGTGCATGAAAAATGAGATTGGAGCAAATCAAAGCTATCAGAATGTAAAAAGGACCAAAGAAAACAAAAGTCCAGAAGGAATGACAGAATGCACAGTTGGAAGAACCTTTTTCTTTTCTTGTTTTTAGCTTAAATATCATGCTTGGTTGATTGTGTTATGAGTTCAATTGATCAACTTGCATTTTCTAAGAAAACACTACTCACTCGATCAATGAATGAAGAAGGATTCCTAGTTCAATTGATCAATGTGAAGTTTCTAACCCTTGAAACTTCAATATGTCAATTTTAAACTCCTAGCTATGTTGTCTATCAAAAAAAAAAAAGGGGAAAAAACTCCTAGCTATTTTGGCTCTATTTCACCAAGTAAAATTTACCAAAGAAATATAGAATTGTATAATAAAAATAATAAAAAAAGGAAATCTTATTTTTTTTTTTCAAAATTTTTTGATGGATTGAGTCACCGAGTTAAATTTTAAAATTTCTACATTACAATTAAAAATAGTTAAAAAGACAAATCTAAGAAAGAAAGTTAGAGAACAAATTTCCATTGGGAAGTGAGAACAAATTCCATTATTTTCTTCCAACCCAATTTATTTGGAAGTCTAAACTTCTTCCTAAAAGTAAGGTCTTCACATGCATAGTGGCTACTAAAAAGGTTAATATAATGCCATGTTTCTGATCTAATTTTTGGGATTCAATGGGTTCTTTCTTATCAATCAAAGATCTCCTATTGAGTTAAAAGGTTTGCAACATGATAAAAGGTCGAGGAACGTGTGCAGTGGGTTATGCATTCCTCGATTAGGAGGAATTTATTAGGTTGGCATGGTCCTTTTGTCGCTAAAAAAAGGAAGAATGCGTGGAGGGCAGCCCCCTTATGTTTAATGTGGACTTTATGGAAGGAAAGAAATGAAAGAGTTTTCAACAACGTTGAGCGGTCTGACCAATTAATTAAATCTTTATTCATGTATACTTTTGTGAATTGGGTTAGGGTGTATATAGAGGATCACACTACATCTATGATTGATTTTATAGATTGGTTGCTTGTAAAGGGGATGTTGTCTCCTTACTTCTTTGCTTTTTGGGGCGTTATTTGTATACTTTGTGTGTATTGATTTCGCCACTTTTAGGCGTTTCTAATGCAAGCCTTTTTTTTACCTATAAAAAAAAAACAAAAAAAAAACGAGGATCCAAGAGTGTGTGGTTAATGACTCCTCTGTGCCTTGTTTGATGCATTTGGAAAGAGCCAATAGTTGGATTTTCATCGAGATGGAGACATGTGACTAAAGGTTGAAAGAGACTTTCAACAAATCTCTTTAGGAGTGGTCTAAAGTCTCATTGGGAATGGTTAATTGCTCTTTGCTTGAGTGCATTGATAGCATCAACAATACGTCCCTTGACATCGATTTATTTATCCCCAACTCAATGGCTTAAAAGAGAAATCAATGCTTAGGATTGATGATTTCTTTAAGTCATCTAATGTTTTAAAATTGGTCCCTTATAAAAGATAGATGGTTTTTAACTTTTTATATAGTTTCCTATTTTCATTCTAATTGTGGTTTTGATTATACTGCCAGCGTACAAAGGGTGCCCCTTTTTTTAGTAGCTATTTAATATGTCTCTATTTATCCTATGATACATGATATGATATATGTGATATGCATTACTATAACATTAGCATATTTAATTAATTCTATTCGTTTTTAAGAGCAAAATAAATTTGAATCTTTTAAAAAAAATGATTATTCTACATGGAATATTTTGTACATATTGTGAGAGGCATACATGAAGTATTGAAGCTCAAGTGTGATTACTTGTCCAAAATGATTTGAAAGCTGCCTTGATGGTAAGAAATGAAGAAGAGATACGTTTTCTTAATATATTTGTTGTTTCTTTCTTGAGATTTTTTTCTCTTTTAGGAGATAATGATGAACTAGGAAGTTAAAACCTTAAAGATGGCACATGAACACTTGTCAATAGAGTGGGGGAGCTCCCTTCCATGTATTTGGGTCTCTTTTTGGGAGCTTCGTACAAATTATTGTCGGTTTGGGATGTGGTGGATTGAACATTTCAAAGAAGGCTTGCAATGTGGAAGCGGTAATGCCTTTGGGAAGGGGGGAGACTTACTTCGATCAAAAGTACCCTATTTAACCTCCTAATTCATTTCTTGTTCTTATTTGTTATCCCAAGAATTAGAAAAAAAATTTAAAGGGATTTTAGATGGGGAGATGGAGTGCTTAAGAAAAAACCTTACATGGTGAAACGATTAACCGTTTGTCTAGAAAAAAAGAGAAGGGTATTTGTGATCTAACTGTTCTCAATAAGGCTCTTCTTGGCCAGTGGAATTTGATGTTTGTGTCAAAAAAGGAGCTTTAATAGAAGTAGGTTATTAATAGGAAACTTGGGGAAGAAAAAGGGGGGATGGGTTGGGGGTTGCTCTTTGTAGGTGAGGAAGGGGTTTGGGGTAGGGTTGGAAGGCGATTATAAGATGGTGAGGAGTTTTCAGAAGTAAAATGTGATTTAGTATGGGTAATGAAAGGAGAGTAAAATTTTGGAAGGATATATGGTGTGGTGGTCATCTTTGACTGTTTCTTTCCCTTCATTGTATGTTATAGCTACTTCAAAGTATGCTAGGGTTGTAGATGTTGGGAGCATGCTAGTAAGGGGGGCATTGGACTCCATGTTTCTCAGGACAACTCATGACTGGGAGCTAGATGGTGTTAAAGCATGCCTATTGAGATTGCAAGATCAGTTAGTGAACAAGGGTGAAGAGGATGGGTGGTATGGATGGTTTTGAAACTTCTCAATTTAATCCTATTACTCTTAGATGGTGCAAGGGAGATCAATGCCTTAACTATAGATGTTATTTAGAATCCATGGTTCTGATGGAAGTGGAATTTTTTTGCCTAGAAAGTAAGTTGAAAAAGAATTTTCACTATATAGATCAGTTAAAAAGCAGAGAATGGATTGATTGATAAATGTTTTATATGTATTGGTGAGGAGGACTATGTCAAGTCTATTCTTTTTCATTGTGCCAAAGCAAGAATCCTATTTGTCTTCTCCTTGTTTGGAGTAGTATGGGTGTTGTATTCTTCAATAAGAACAATCATTTTAAGTTGGCACAGTTCCTTCATAGGGAAGAAGCAAAAGAAAACATGGGAACTTGCTTCTTTATGTTTGTTTTTGATTATTTGGAAAGAGAGAAATCAAAGGTCAGTTGACCACCTATAAGAAAGAAATTTGTTTGACTATGTGGAATGCTCAAATCAAAAAGCTTTAAACCTCATTTATGTGTAATTTTTTGGAGTGGGTTAGATAAGGTGTTTACGTCTATTGTAGACATTGTTGATTGGTTAGGCTACAAGTAAGGTTTTTGTTTCTTTCTTCTTGTTCTTTGCCTTTTGGTGCCCTTGTATTTGTCCTTTTGTACTAAGGTCTGCCCTTTTTGGTAGGCATTTTATTATATTTGCTTGCTTGACTATCAAAAAATGCTTGTTAATAGCCAATAAAAGTATATAGTCACAATTCCATATCATATTAGTGCCTATTTTGGTCTATTGGTTGGAGATGTAAAATTTGGAACCTTTGGCATAATAATATTTATTGATGGACCAATTGAAACTTGGAACTAAAAAGTGATGTTGGAAGACTATTTACATGGATTTTATAATGTATCTAGTATGAAAATTTCATATTTTGTTGAATTTGTTTCATTAAAACTCACTTGTTCACTTGTTCAACGTTTATGTTAGGGCCAAAGCACAAATAAGCTTGATATGCATTGTTGTATTACCTAATAGCTTAACTTTGAGGTCAGTTGGTAGTTTAACATGGTATTAGAGCCAAGTTTTAAGGAAGGCCATGAATTCAAAACTCACAGATCTTTATTTCCCTAATTTATTGAGTTTACACACAAAGCTTAAAAAGAAGGTTACCTGTAAGGTGAGCTGCTAGGGTTAAGGCCCAAAGAAGCTTGATAGATGTCGTTGGGTCACTATCTAATAGGTTTATATATGTGGTAAGGAAGACAACCTACTTAGTAGGCTAATAGGCTAGTCAGAGTTTGGAACTAAAAGTCGTGGCTAAAGGTTTGTCTTGTGGATTTTATGATGAATCTATGAATTAAAGTATCATATTTTGTTAAGTTGATTTCATCAAAACTCTGGTGCTTAGTGTTTATATTTGTTTGAGATTGTGGACTACAAATGTACCACTTGGTTAATCATATATATACATGTGTATGCATGTGTTAAAAAAGGTAAATTTAGGCATTCCTCATTATCATACTAATATAAAGCTAAGCACTAGAGTTTGATAATGTTTATATTTGTAAGATACTAAGGACTGTCTAAAGTTACCTCTCTCTCCCCCTCATATCTTTACCCCAACCTGTTACCGCTTGAGCTAGGCCTCAAGTGTACGTGTGTGTGCATGTGTTTTGGTCTCTACTAGGACTTGAACCTAGAACCTCTTAGATCTCTACCCCAACCCATTACAATTTGAGCTAGGCCTCAAATGTGTGTGTGTGTTTTGTCCTGTTGGGACACGAGCTTAAAACCTCCCATATCCTTACCCCAACCTGTTACCACTTGAGTGGTGTGTCTGTGATATGTATATATGATGTGGAAACCTGTTAAGGAAAGAGAACAAATACTTGATCCTATATATTCTCTGAATAAAGATAAGATCCAAAATTTGGTTTAATTCTAAATATGGGAGAATTTGTTACCTGATTGTATTTCTAATTGCTAGCTGTAACATTACAGCTGGTTTTGAATCTCCTAAAATAAAGGGTTGTGGGAACAGGACTAGCCTATAAAATTTGCTTGTATTGAAGAAATAAAACTTAACTTAAGCAGTCACCATTTAACATTTTTTCTGCAGTGTTTTTTTCCATCTTTTTTGTTTCCTGCCCAGCTTCATGGTATCAGAGCTTGGTTGGCAGGAGGTCTCATGTTCAAGCCATCTCTCCGTAATTTGTATTTCCCCCATTTGTTATGAATCCAGTATCATCACATAAGGGAGATTCAAATTTTGAATCTGTCTATTTGTTTCATTGGATGTAAATCCAAATTTTGTTTGTCTTTATGTGAGGGAGGTGTTAAGGAGTATGATATGCATATTGAATCCAAATCCTGCAAGCTTAAGCTTTTAAGAAAATTGATAGTTCAATAGAGCCTTCAACCAAGGGTCTAGTATTTGGTTAAGTCATGTGATTCAAAACTTGGAACATCCTTTTCATGAGAGGTCTTGCCTGCCAGTTAAGCTTATGGCAGGAGGGTTGTTATATATTGCCTTATAATTCATCCTTGCAATGCACACGTGTCTTTAAATATATACATTTTTTTTTATAAAGAAACCCATAATACACAATAAGGTATGATATGTGATTTGATGACACAGAAAAATAGGGAACTAATACACAATAAGATTTACAAGTTAACGCGTAAGGGAGGGTTGTTATAGATTGCCTGATAATTCATTCTTGCAATGCATGTGTGTTTCTGAATGTATACATTTTTTTCATGTAAAGAAATTCTTAATACACAATAAGGTATGATATGTGCTTTGATGATACAGAAAAATAGGGAACTAATACACAATAAGATTTATAAGTTGACAACGCATGATGTATTAAAGGCAATTTTGAAGTAATTGCATCCTCTAATTGACCGAAGGGACTGTTAAAAATGATATATATATATATATATATATATATGTGTATCATGCTCTCCCACTTACCAGTATCATCACACCTGCTTATCTTTCTATAAACCTGCAGTTTCATTTTTGAAACTTCAAAGAGTTTGTTGAAGTATCCCTTTCTTGAATTCTTTAGATCAGTGGATGGAGTTAATTTTAATTTTGTTAGATTCATTTCTTCATTCTAGCAATTTGGTTGTGTTGATATGAACTGTTGTATTCTTTGTGCAGAACCAGCTGCCGCAGCTGCATGATTTGCAAGGCCAGGCACAGCAGAAGTTTCAGCCAGTAACTTCCTTAACTCCTTTCCCCCCATTTATTATCCTGTCAAGATATTTTTCCCTTGTACTTTTTATCCATAATTAATACATCTTTTGTTTCTGTTTAAAAAAAAAAAAAGAAGCTATTTTTCCGTTGTACAAACCTATAGAGTCACAGATGCACATGTAACTATTTTCTATAAGGTGTCAAGGTGCTGTATCTGACCCTTGTAATATCATATAGAATTCAAGAATTACATTTCATAGCCAGGTCCTAATTTGTATTTTCAAGGCACATTTTGAATAAAGTTTGTTTTAGAGGTCCAATTGCAGGAACTCAATATTTCTTTTCAAGAAATGTTAGAATTGACATGCTTGCAAGGGGGAACTTTTTTTTCAGTCAATCATTTTGACAAATAAAGAAAAGTATGAAAGAAGTTTGGTATGCAAAATGAATAGCTGTGGGCACATTCAAGGCTTTTTAAATGCCATTTAAGAATTAAGTTGATATTTAATTTTTTTTCCATTAACAAATATGGTTCAGAAAAGGTTGCGGAATTTGTACTTTCATATGTATTACTTTTGGATGATATCCCATTAAATAATATAGGTAGCCTGTTTGTTATAATTATTTTTCAATAAATGTCTTATATTATGTTCTAACTTTTTTAAAGTTTAACTATCAATATAACTATAAACATGTTTGTCATCTTCACTGATTTCACTATTTAAGACACTGTAGTCATTATAATTGTTTAAAATCACAAAGAATGTATGATTGATAAGTTTTAAAGTTGGTTGGGAAATCAGAGCTGCCAAAAAAGCCTTCTTGTTATAATCGGAAGGGCTGATCCATTGAAGATGGCCTGTGCTAGATTAAGTTAAACCAGAGAGATCATCTTAGGGAGGCGGACATGCTGTTGGGTTCAGTTAGTGTTGACATTAATGTCCATATAGTCTGTACACAATAGTTCCATCTCTGTAATCTCTTCCGTCTATTTTATGCCATCCATGAACACAGTCACACTTGAATTATTATGCACACATGGAAGCATCCGTTCTCTTATTGTTATATCTAAATTTTTCTCTATTGGTTGTACAATTCAAACTATCCATCTCATCAGTTGCCTGGACAACAGCAGATGCAGTTTTCTCAGACAATGGGGCACCAGCAATTTCAGAGTCGGCAGCTGCCTTCTGGACATGTCCAGCATGGCATGGGTCAAAGCCAACTCAGCCAAGGAAACCAGTTGAATCGTCATCTAAGCCAGTTTTCTGGAGGTGCAAATAATGCATTGTTTAATGCAGCACAGGGTACACCAAGTACTCAGATGGTCAGTTATATATATTTCTTTTCTTGTTTCCCTTTCCATGTATTCATCTATTTTCTCTATAATGTGATTCTTTTTGTGAGTTATAGTTCTACAATGAACAAATATCTTAGTGTTAGATATTATCATATAAAATCAGAGGATGGGTTGTTGGATAACTATTACTACCTGTAAAGAGCAAATGATGGAGGTGGAAATAGTTTTTCATGTGTGTATGTGTGTGCCTATGCATGTGCATGCCCTTATATTTTTTAGGGAAGAGACTACTCTAAACTTTTCTTGCATCATAACTGGAAGACTCTGTCTACTCATTATTGCAAACTATATGTTATTTTTGCTTCAGCTTTGTCTTGCAGATTTCAAGCTTTATTTAGTTGGTTAATTCTGAGTTGATTTTCGTATCCAAATTTTGTAGTTAAGTCACATCTTTGAATTGCATAATCATTTTATTTTGATTGCCTATCCTTTTAAGATTTGTTGGCATTTTAGTTGATTTATTTATTTATTTTTTAACTTTTTGAGGCTTCATTCTCCGTGTAGAATTTTTAATTTTACATGCTAATCAGATTTTTTTTCCTTTTGGCATTTTCTGGAATTACTGTGTTAGCATTCCTTATTTGGTCTTGGCAGGATACTTCTGGAGATGCATTTGTTGGATTAGCAGAATTTTACGTAGATTTGGCTATATCTTGTTTTATCATGCTGAAGCAGGGTCTCTTGTAATCTATTTCAAGCCTATTTAAGATCTGTAGGGTTATTAGTTCTCACAAAATATTTGAAATGTGAAGTACTCTTGTGGCATGTTTTTCCCAATTTATTTTGATTGAGCATTTCTCCACCTGTTGTTTTTGTCCGAAGCATTACATTCCACCTTGCCTTATTCTGTGAAAAGGCTGTTCCTCGAGAAATAGTTGTCTTAGAGGGTACTTATGGCCCTGTAGATGACAAAAACTGGGGCTGATATATTGTTTCCATACAGCTACAATAGGACTTGGAAACACAGTATTCTATCTTTACAATTGGAATACCACAATCTCCTAGTTTTTCCCTGCATTGGTTCATAACATGTATTTACTATTTTGTGTGAGGTTATTTTGACCTGCAATTCTTTTGTTCAAGGTTAGTTATTTATGATGAGTTCTTGCATAAAAAACTCTTGTTCTTTGTATTCATGAGCAGCTAGTTTTCTCAGTTTGGTGGTGGAGCATGCCATGCCTATGGATTATCAAATATGTTCTGCTCTGTTTAAATGAGTATTTATGATTTTGTCCTCCATTCTGTCCAATGGACAATGTGCATTTTTTCTCCCTGGCCTCTCATAATTTGCATTTATTTTTACATTGCCACTTTGTGCCGGTTTGAAAACTTTAAAATATGAGTTAGGTTATCCGGACTCTCCAACTTCATCCAATGTACTTTATATCAACATGATATGATATGGGTGTGGATGTGGGGTCCTTGTCAGATACTCATTTTTTTGCTTCAGATATGACCATTTGATTTTCATTGATTGATTTTTTGGTTTTTGTTTTTTTATCTTCCTTAGCAGATAATTACTTAGAAAAAAGAGAGTAAGATGGGGAGTCTTATTGAAGATATCTTTGCTTTTGATTAATTTCTAATTGGTATTTTTTTCTTCTTATCCTTTGTAGCCAAGTCTTCTTATCCTAAAATTTGTACTGTGAAGGATTAGACACCTAAACACATACTTGTAGCCGACACTGGCACCTGAATCCATGCGACATAGGTTGCTATTTTCTTATGTTTCTTTTGTTTGTGAGGGCATCTGTCTTTACTTCACTGTGTAGTAGGTTACTACTCGAGTTCATCATCAGCAAATTTAGCAACCGCAGTTGAAAATTTTTACCTGTTTTTTGTGTTGGTGTAGCAACTAATTTTATGTTGATTTTATTGCTGGCAGTATTCTTTTCATATTAAGGAACAGTTTTTGGGTACTTAAACATATTTTGTCCATTTTCAGATTTCAAACATGTCAGCTACAATGCCATCACAATCGCTTCTGCCAAGGATGCAGGTTAGCTTACAATACTTTCCTATCATTTTTCTTCCCCTTTCGGCATGTGGGTGTGGGTGTGTATGTGTGTGTTTTCCTTTATAAGGTTGCAGTAGGACATGGATTATAGTACCGTCATTACTACATTGTTTATTCTCTCATGCTCAATTTACTTTTATCAGTTGGGATTAGCCGGCAACCCCCAGCGCAGTCATCTTCTGAGTGATCAAAGTATGAACACCCTTCACTTGCCATTTTCTTTCTTGGTACTTGATGTGCTAAACTTTCGAGAAAAGGGATAATATACGACACAATCTGATGCATAATGTGCTCATTGTATCTGTCCAACAAAAGCTAGATATACAGCTGTGCACTCTTTAGGCTAAACTGCAACTACTACTTTCCCATGCAGTGTTCAACATGGGGGCAGCAAATCCGGGTGGTATGATGCCCATGCAGCAGCAACAGCAGCAGCATGGCTCACAAGGTGCATTCGGTAACATGCAACCAAATGCTCAGAATCTACAACCTGGCATGGTAGCCCTCCAGAACGCGACTCAGAATCATCCCAATTTCCAGCAACAGAGACAGCAAAATCAGCAGTAAATCTACAAACCCCTGAACTTTAATTTCAAACTACTGTTGTTGATCGATAACTTCTCGGTTATTTTGCTTTAGTCGTCTGCATTTTTAAGTAAATAATGTTTGCCAATTCTGGATTTCAGTATATCCTTGGATAAATAGGGCTGTAAATCTTTGTCTTGAAACTTTGGCTTGGACCTGTAGATAAATGGAGCTCTATTTCATGTTTTTTTTGGATGAAACCTATTGTTTACATTGATGTTTTTCTCAGTCAATCACTTGGCATCCAAACAATTTAGGGCATGTTTAGCAAATGCAACATAAGTTTTTGAAAACAGTTCTTATAAACATCTCTCAATTGATTTCCGGAACAAAATCCTATTTGAGAATTCAAATATCAATAACAGTTTCCTCAGCCTATTCTTTATGAAGTACTAAAGGCTTGTATACAATGTGAAAGTTCTCGAAGCATTCTCCATATTCCCACTTGTTTCGTAGAGCACTCTACGTAAACACCTCAAGTTTTTTCTCAAAAACATCAAAAACCTATTCCCTGTTGAAACTCGTAAACATGTTTTTTAAGTTAGAAAACCGTCTTCTGTTTCAAAAACAGTTTTCAACCAGGTTGTTAGGATTCGTGAATTTATTCTTGTATGCTTATACATTTAGAATAATGAATTCAGGAGCAGAAAGAACATGCATATTAGGAAAATAATACATCATTATTCTGTTAAACACAATATAATCACAATGCTTTACTGATAATCCGAGAAATATTCATGGAAGTGCTGAACTATAGACTGAAAATTTTGGCTTCATTTGCTTCATGAATGAGTTTAGGGATTAATCTGTGTTGAAAAACTACTGCAATCTTAGGGTTAGAGCATCAGGGCAATCTTGTTAGAAGAAACCGGTATGGAAAAAAATCTTAGGGATGAACTTTGGAGGAGGTAAACAGAGGCTGAGAACAGCAACTGCAGCATCTCTGAACCAACCATTCTAACCTGCATTTCACAAAAGAGGAGATTGTTGTCACTTTTTTTTCTCACCCCTTCTAGGAAAATTTCATGGGTTTTTCATTTACCCGTTTCAGTGTTTGAAAACTGTAAAGTACATGAATTAGAGTATGGGATAAAAATACTTTGGTGGTGTTTGTTTTTTGGCTGAATAGAAAAAACCAAAATATTTGGCTTTTTCTATTTAGCTAAAAGTAACATGTTGGCATCATCCAACATAACTGAACTGAACCTATTGATAACAAGTTCACTTTAATTATGTTAGATGATATCAATAAACTAATTTTAACTGAACCAAATATGTCTGGATTGATTTACCTTGTTGGAGACATGTAGGGAAAGGAGGATTACTACCTTGTTTGGAAACTGTTTTTGAAAATAGTTTTCAATAAAAACCCGTTTGATAATTTTAATAGAAAACAATTTTTTTTTTAAAAATTGTTCGTTGTTTAGAATAAAAAGAACAAATTTTAGGTGTTTTCATTAGTTTTGTGTTGAGTGTTTTGATTAATAATTGAAGATATGAAGAATACTTTTGAAAATTTTTACATACACTGATGTATGGTGTCTTGATTCTATGTGAGTATAGAAAACCTCTTTTTATATTGGAGTTTGCAAATGGAATTTTTTGTTCGTGAAAGCATGGAAATTGTTTTTAAGAACAATTCTTGAAAACTGTTTTTTGAAAATTATTTTCTAAATTTGTTTTTGAAGAGTTGTTTTTGAAAATGTTTCCAAATAGGCCCTTAAATGGCTCTCCTTTTTCTAGTAAAAATAACTAATGGGTATAGGTTTTTTTTTCTTTGGATTTTTGCCATGAATGAAAGGTGTGATGATGTGGCAAATGTCGAATGACATAGTTTTCTTTTTAAGCCCTCGTACAAAAGCGTTGATGATAATAACAACGTTTCAAACTTTATTATAAAAAAATTTTAAGACCTTGTTTGGATTGACTTCTGAGAAGCCAAAAGCTCTTATTTAAGCTTAATAAGAGCTTTTAGCCTTTCAGAAGTCAATCCAAACAGGTTTTAAAAGTTTTTTTATAACGAAGCTTCATCGTGTATCATTGTTATTCAACAAGAGCTTTTGAACCTTTTTAGCTAATTTTGTTAAAATAATTTGTAGCTTTAAAAGAGCTTAATATGGAAATTAAAAAGATGTTATTTCTATTGAAGATATATTTTGACCTATGCAAAAAATTATTTTATGTTAAATAAAATTTTTATAGCAATAATATTACCTTTCAAAAATTATAATTTTGAATACATCTTTACCTTTGAAGCCATATTTTAACTTATGTAAAATATTATTTTATATTTAATAAACTTTTTATAATACTAATACCATCTTTCAAAAATTATAATTTTGACGGTCTATTGAATGACATAAAAAAGGGAAAACTATGCAATGTTAAAAAAAATAAAACACTTCAAAAGTAAGTTTATCGTAATTTCAACATTACTTTTTTTAAGTCTTAATCCATATTTTTTTATGATTGTTGCCTCAACCAATCAATTATAATTTATATGATATGATTTTTTTAACTTTGACATGACAAGTAAAGTATAATCACATCATCTTTGTCAACTTTTTATTTTAATCTCATTAGATATGAAATGATGATGACAAATTTGATGCAAATATACTTGACTTGCCATATCAAAATTAAAAAAAAAAAAAATCATTTCATAAGATCGGTTAATGACAACAACCATAATAATAATAATAATAAAGTTAAACTTAGAGGGTAATGTTGGAATTATGATAAATTCGATTATATAAGTTTCCCTTTAAAAAATTAGGGTTTCATATTAACGTACGAATGTCATCATTTTAGTATTTGCATCAAAAAGCAATTCTCAAACTCCTTTTTTTTTTTTTATTGATAATTGTACTTTAATGCAAATGCTAAAAAATAAAGCCAAATATAGCATTGTAACATGATTTAATTTAAGTCATTAAGTAGATTAAACATGCTTAATAAAATAACTTAATATCACAATTTAAAAGTAAAAAATCACTTAAAGTAGTAAGTCTAAATAGTTATCTTATTTTTAATTTCAAAACTCTTTTATCTCATTTATCCACGTTCAATAAAAATATATTTTTCAATTATGACTATACATTAGTTATCTGATTTTTCTACAATACTTCAAATATAAATGTTTAACAGATAAATTTATTACTTAAGACTAGTATAAATATAAATATTGATTAAAATTAACGAGGATAAATATGTTAATTTAATGATTTAGAGTCAAATTTAAGTTAAATTTATGACACAATTTTAATACTCAAAGTAGAAAATAAGTAATAAGTTTTAAGTTAATAACTTAAAAATAATTTAATTTAAAGACAACTTAAAGTAATAAATATTAAGTTTTATCAAACACCCTCTAAGTCTTGTACTAAAACCCGACACCAAGGTTTGAATATTTGCATTATAGAGTAATTACCGATGCCAAAAAATGAGTTTGACATCGTCGTCACGTGTACGTATGAAAAGGTTTGATGGATGGTACTTTTGTTCAAAGGAGGTTGTTTTTCTTATTTTGAAAACATTGAGATCATTTTTGCAATATATGGTCATATTTTGACACTTCTAACTGTCGGAACTACAGTTCTAACCGTCAGTCAAGACCACAAAGCTAACGGTCAAATGGGCCGGGGGAGAGCAAAGGGCTTGTTGTTTTCAAAGTCAAAAAGACAAAAGGAATTGAATCATTAAATCCTAGTAGTGAAAATTGATCTATTTTGGATAACATAAAATCTCATGGAAAATCAAATGGAATCATATCATAATTGAACACCAAAAAACAAATGAGAAAATAAAAATTAAAAACCTAAGAAAAAGGGAAGATTGGAATGGTAAAATCCTAGATGAAAAAAATTGACCCATTTACAAAAAAAGGCCAATAGACTCATTTCAAACATGATGACAATACACAATCAAATCATTCAATTTTCTATTGAAAAACTCCATAGACAATGAACCATAAGAGGAGGAGAAGATAGAGAAAGCTTACAATTCCTTTAGGCATGAGCTCGGAGAATCCGAATCGCCGGCGTCTTGACGGTCCAATGAAAATGCCAATGGTGCCGGACGTGGGCTCGACGCCTTCACCGGCATAAGGGGGAGGTTCTCAGCTGATGTGTGGCTTGACGGTGGTGAGAAGGGCGGCGATGGTGTCGGTGATGCCGAGAAGCTGTATTTTTGGTGGCCAGGGCCTACACTAATGGGGAGAGGAGATGGAGGTGTGGGGGGAGACGATGAAGGAGAAGCATACCCATTTTTCACCATCTCCTCTAATGAAATTGTCATCTCTCTACTCTCAAAATCTCTCTTTCTCTCTCTCTGAGCTCTTGCCTTTGTTTTGGAAAAGCTCTTTTGGGGAAAAAGTGCTTTCCCGGGAGGAGTTTTTTTTTTTTTGAATTTTAGGTTTCACCTAACGGTCACTAACCAACTCTTCAACTGTTCTCTGTTGTGCACATGCCCATCTTTCAAGCTTTTATTGGGACTACCAAACACTGTCTTCTTATTAACTATCACGAACCCAACTTTTTTTTTTTTTTATGAAAATTTTGTAGGTAACGTTCAAATTTTTGTTTAAACAAATATTATTTTAAATAAAACTGATAAAATATTAAGGTTCTGTTTGGATGGAAATCAAAATTCTTTTACTTGGTTTACTCTATAAAGAACAAAGGAAAATCACATACAACAAGAATTATTTAAGAATTTAAAATTTTTAACTATATATTAAATAATTTTTTTCCCCACTTTTTGGGATTTAAGAAAAAAGCTCTACATGAATCAATAATCCATAAATGAAATGGGAATAACTCTACCTTTTTCTTCTTCTAATTTTATAATCTTTTTCAAATTTTGTGGAAGATTAGATCTGGATTTCTTCACAAAAGTCAATTTCCTTCTGGCATTTTGTTTTTTTGTATTTTTTTTTCCTGAGAAATTGTTTTCTATGGAAAGTGGGTAGTTTTTGCCACACTTTCCAACCACCCAAACATTAGGTTTCTCACTTCCCTGCTGAGTATTGACTTTCCATGGGACTGGTAGGAATAGAGAGTGTGAGAGAGGAGACTCAGAGAGACTGTCTGTTGAAATAGGAATTGCATTTTTTAAAATACATTTATTAAAAAGCAAAACAATAATCATACCTTCAGAAAAATTAATATAACAAAATTTTGACCTTCTATAATTTTTTTAAAAATAAACATTTTTCAAAATTTAATTAAATAAAAAATGCAATTCTTCAAACATCTTAAACACATTCTCACTTCACTTCTATTATTAAATAATTTCCTATATCTAGAATGCCGTTAATTTTACAATTCACCATTTAATGAATTTCATTTAATAAATAATTATATAATACAAATCCAAACCGACACCTTGCAAAGACCTTCACCAAGACACACTCCTCCAGGTTCCTCCAACCTGGAGAAAAAAATAACAATCAATGTAATAGTCTAAAAGGACTGTATTTGCTTAGACAAAAAATCCATGCAACACCAAAGTGAGATTTGTTTTTTTATCTGAAGTATGAATGGGTTTACATTTATTCAAAGCATGAATAGAAATCGATATGAGAGTATAATTCAAACTTCAAATTTCAAATAAATAGTGCCCTAGACAGTTTCTTAAAAGCCGATAAAGGAAATGACTGGGCAAGGTGGTCCATTTTGCCTCCCTAACGACTATTTATCGCCTCTCTGACCAAAATGGAAGAGTAGGTTTTGTGCCTGGGAGATTTATCCAAATCTACATTCTAAAAAGCGAGATTCCCTAATGAAAAAAGCCGATATGGACGTAACCATCTAGCTACAGCAAGCAAGGAACTGGTGGGGAATATGGCCAAACCAAAGGCCAGAGTAGATGAAGAGTTTTGGTTTCATCTACCATACAAATTGCTTGTGTCACTTGAGAGACTACATGAACCAAAGACGGTGATCGTCTCGTCTTAGTACTCCCTAAGGAATAAAGGCCTTGTACCCTAAATAATATAAGAGAAGGGGTTTTCATTACATATTAGTACTAAAACATCTAAAATCTACTAAGACTTCACACAAAGAAATAAACAAGGGCCCTGGACAGTTTCTCAAAAACCAATAAAATTAGTATGGGCATACCACAAGATCCCTTGTGCGACTTCAGAGGCTATATGAATTACAGATGTGATGGTACAAGGTAAGGGAATAATGCATATCGTCTTCTTATTACTCCTTAGGGATGAAGGCTTAGTACCCTAAGTAATATACAAAAGGGGTTTTCATTACATATTGGTACTAAAACATCCTAGTCTGTTAAGACTTCACAGAAAAAATAATAACAACAACAACAAGCAATGCCCCCTCTAAAACTCATAAGGGCATATGGCTAGATCGAAGCACAGACTACATGAAGAGTTTTGGCTTCATCTACCAAAAGAATCCCTTGAGTGACTAACTATATGAATTAAAGATGGTGACGGTACAACAGCACAAGGGAAGAATGCACATCCTTGTTTAGTATCCTTTTAGGGATAAAGGGTTATGCACCAAATAATATACAAGAAGGGGTTTTCAATCAACCACACCCAAAGCCTTGTTACTACCTTCTCAGAAATTTTCTCGCTTGATCCTGTTCTAGGACTTTTGTCCGGTTTGAAAGGTTTGATATACTATTATCTCCATTGATCATTTTTTTTTTTGGGTCTTTTCAAAGATTCATGAGAAATAATGACAGGATGGAACTCAAGTAAAGCATAGGACGAACTTGAACAAACATACAAGCATTTAGAAATTATTTAATCAATGGAATCATATAATAAAGTTCAAAACCATGTAAATTTAGTTGTAGTCAATTTTTTTGGTGGAAAATCACATGGAAAGAACCATAAATTAAAAAATAAAATAAAATAAAATCCCTGATACAGGAGCAAGATCTAAAGAGTGTGAGAGAGTACCTAGCATATTCCAAGGCCTCGAGCTGTTAAACACAATAACTTTCTCCTCTATCATATAGACACCATAAAAAACCATGGTACTCTTCATCCTGATCATGCATCGATCGTTCCAGCATAAATTCTTGTTTGTACAATGTATTTCCACTTTTGACAACAATAACAGTACTCATAATAATCTTCATCTTTTTGAAGCTTTCCTCTGCCATGCAAGGCCTTTAGCAGAATTGTATTACTGAAGCATACATTCCGTCATTACCAGTATAACTGTTCAAAAACCAGGGTGTACTTAATTAAATGTCTCCAGTCTCAGCTTTACTTCAGAAGACAAGAGGGGAAAGATGGAAACAAAGAGAACAAATACTTAAACAGTACATAGGAGCCACAACTAGCAACATATATAGTGAAAAAAAGCTATATTTACAAGGCACCAAACAAAGCTGAGGGCAATTCAGAATGGCAACTTTAGTTTTTGGTTTAATTTATATGTTCATCTTTCCAAGAATTAGCTCTAATTGGTGGACTCCAGTTAACTGCCTACTCCCTTGGGCAATGTAATCAACCATCAGCATTCTTCTACACAGTATGATTCAAAAATGTTGTCATGATAGGACTACAAAAGGATGATCCAATCTTATTTGTGGATCGACTAAATGTGAAGCTCATTTTACTTTGACCCAAGGTCAAAGGTTTGACCCTAAGGGTTCCTCCTATTCCACGCTGGCAGTCAACCAAAACACTCTAAATTTTTATTTTTTTTTACACATACATCCCACTAGAATTCTCATAAACTACAATATCCCAAAACTACTCAAAACAACAAGGTTTAATAAATATTCATTATAGTCCAAAAATAAAAGTTCACAATTAAACAACTTAATCAAAATAAGGCTTCATAACAAATCCATAAGTCATAATTACTAAAACAAATCCCAAAATCCAAAAACACAATAAAAGAAAATGCCACGCTCCACTAGGCCGCTCCAGGAGCATCCTGAAGTCCTCCCTGCCCCACCTGTGGATCCTCAAGAGTGATATCTGCATCTAAAAAGGTGTAAAAAGGAAGGGGTGAACATTTCCACATTGCTCAATAGGATGCCTAACACCCAAGGGGTTAAGGGGATTACTAAGTTTCAAAGAATACGAAAAGAACACTTCAACACAACAGGAACAATTCAACAATATCAATCAAACCACATAGTTTAATATCTAATATTATACACAATTTCACAACATTCAACAATTAAATAAATGCACATGAACGTGTGACACACAGTCATACAATGCACTATTGTTCTCGGGCTTTCACCGAAGGATACGCGTCCGCACCCAAATACACTTCCCATTCGGAGTCTTCCCGGGGTAACTTTTGGGTCTTTCACCCTAGGGATCTCTCTCCCTTCTTAATTCGCCTCACACGGGCTTTCACTTTTCATCACTATTTCATTTTTTTCCATTTCATACACTTTTCACATAACCAACCATGATGCAAATGAATGCCACAATTCCAAAGTTCCTCAATAATTTCAACAATCCCCAATAATCCAATAAAATAATTTTCCACATTAAAATTTCCAAAAATATCCCAAATAAATATTCAAAAATTTGCATATCAATAAACTTGAAATTATACCACACTTACAGAATTTTTCAACCATTCTAATAATTTCTAATATTCGAAATTAACTAACTTTCCACCATAAAAATTCCGAAAATATTCTAACTAATGCCCAAAAATTCACAAATCACTATTTTTGAAATTAAACCCTAATTTCGGAATTTTTCAACCCTTCTAATAATTTTTAATATTCGAAATTAACTAACTTTCCACCATAAAAATTCCGAAAATATTCTAACCAATGCCCAAAAATCACTATATTTGAAATTAAACCCTAATTTCGGAATTTTTCAACCCTTCTAATAATTTTTAACAATTCAAAACAATTAATTATCAACCAAAAACAATTTCCCGCAATTACAAAAATTCCAAATAATCCAGAAAAATTCATACAACACCCATATTTCCTACTTAACTCATAATGACAAGATTTACAATTTTTTTCAAAGGAAAAACACATTAAATTTAAGTTTTAGGGTTAGGTTCCCCTACCACAGATCTAAGAATTCAATCGTTAAAAACACGATTGGTCACCGTAGGATTGTTCCTCTCGTCGAGTAGAGCACCCCCTCAAAATCTGAGCCGAAACGGAGGTCGTTTGGCCACCCAAACGGCCGGTCAAAGTTCCAACGAGATGAAATTTCCCACAGTGCCGCCGCCTCCTTTTCTCACCCGTTCTGCTACTGTTTCCCTTTCTTTTTACAAAACCCATTTCTTTTCCTTGTTTTAATCCACTTACCACCAGTCCACTCAAGCCCAGCCCAAAGTTCAAAAACCCAATAACTAATTCTCATGTTTTCCTTTCTTTTTACAAAGCCCATTTCATTTCCTTGGATGAAATGGGGTTTTAAAAGAAAAATGGGAATTAGTTATTGGGTTTTTGAACTTTGGGCTGGGCTTGAGTGGACTGGTGGTAAGTAGATTAAAACAAGGAAATGAAATGGGCTTTGTAAAAAGAAAGGGAAACAGTAGCAGAACGGGTGAGAAAAGGAGGCGGTGGCACTGTGGGAAATTTCATCTCGCCGGAACTTTGACCGGCCGTTTGGGTGGCCAAACGACCTCCATTTCGGCTCAAATTTTGAGGGGTGCTCTACTTGACGAGAGGGACAATCCTATGGTGGCCAATTGTGTTTTTAACGGTTGAATTCTTAGATCTATGGTAGGGGAACCTAACCCTAAAACTTAAATTTAATGTGTTTTTCCTTTGAAAAAAATTGTAAATCTTGTCATTATGAGTTAAGTAGGAAATATGGGTGTTGTATGAATTTTTCTGGATTATTTGGAATTTTTGTAATTGCGGGAAATTGCTTTTAGTTGATAATTAATTGTTTTGAATTGTTAAAAATTATTAGAAGGGTTGAAAAATTCCGAAATTAGGGTTTAATTTCAAATATAGTGATTTGTGAATTTTTGGGCATTGGTTAGAATATTTTCGGAATTTTTATGGTGGAAAGTTAGTTAATTTCGAATATTAAAAATTATTAGAAGGATTGAAAAATTCTGAAATTAGGGTTTAATTTCAAAAATAGTGATTTGTGAATTTTTGGGCATTAGTTAGAATATTTTCGGAATTTTTATGGTGGAAAGTTAGTTAATTTCGAATATTAGAAATTATTAGAATGGTTGAAAATTTATGTAAGTGTGGTATAATTTCAAGTTTATTGATATGCAAATTTTTGAATATTTATTTGGGATATTTTTGGAAATTTTAATGTGGAAAATTATTTTATTGGATTATTGGGGATTGTTGAAATTATTGAGGAACTTTGGAATTGTGGCATTCATTTGCATCATGGTTGGTTATGTGAAAAAAATTGTGAAAAGTGTATGAAATGGAAAAAAATGAAATAGTGATGAAAAGTGAAGCCCGTGTGAGGCGAATTAAGAAAGGAGAGAGATTCCTAGGGTGAAAGACCCAAAAGTTACCCCGGGAAGACTCCGAATGGGAAATGTATTTGGGTGCGGACGCGTATCCTTCGGTGAAAGCCCGAGAACAATAGTGCATTGTATGACTGTGTGTCACACGTTCATGTGCATTCATTTAATTGTTGAATGTTGTGAAATTGTGTATAATATTAGATATTAAACTATGTGGTTTGATTGATATTGTTGAATTGTTCCTGTTGTGTTGAAGTGTTCTTTTCGTATTCTTTGGAACTTAGTAATCCCCTTAACCCCTTGGGTGTTAGGCATCCTACTGAGCAATGTGGAAATGTTCACCCCTTCCTTTTTACACCTTTTTAGATGCAGATATCACTCTTGAGGATCCACAGGTGGGGCAGGGAGGACTTCAGGATGCTCCTGGAGCGGCCTAGTGGAGCGTGGCATTTTCTTTTATTGTGTTTTTGGATTTTGGGATTTGTTTTAGTAATTATGACTTATGGATTTGTTATGAAGTCTTATTTTGATTAAGTTGTTTAATTGTGAACTTTTATTTTTGGACTATAATGAATATTTATTAAACCTTGTTGTTTTGAGTAGTTTTGGGATATTGTAGTTTATGAGAATTCTAGTGGGATGTATGTGTAAAAAAAAAAAAAAATTTAGAGTGTTTTGGTTGACTGCCAGCATGGAATAGGAGGAACCCTTAGAGTCAAACCTTTGACTTGGGGTCACAGGCCAAATTTTGGGTCGCCCGGAATTTGGGTCGTGACAACGTGCTCCTCCATCACCAATATAATGCTCCAAATACTCTGAATTTCATATCTTAACCAATTCAACATAATCCTATTAGACTCCAAAATCCTGTCATAATCTACTTCAAATGACCCATGTCTTCTTTGCACTATTGAATTAGGCTTTGATTCAGAGGAATTTCTCCTCAAGGAGCAAAGGTTTACTCTAGATACCATATCTCACCGATAACTTTAGCAATAACTACAACTTTTCCATAAACTTTAATCTATAAAAAGATGAAAAAATGAAAATAAAAAGAAAAGAAAAAATAAAAGAAAAAGAAAAGAAAAAAGAAAATCACATTGTTAATGAACATTGTCATGCATATACTGATGATAAATATATTTTCTACACCACCACACTTGCGCCTTTGCCCAAAATTAAACCATGAGTTTGCCCATCTCTATCATATTGTTCATAACCTTCCAGATATGAGTTTGTGAGCAAACCAAACTATAGGAATGAGAAAATTGAGCTCTAGGATGAAGGACAGCACTCTAAAAAGAAAGTGTAGGTTTGATCATGAACCGGAATATCTCCTGTCGCCCAATTTCAACCTTGTCATTTGTAGCTACTCCTGCAGGTGCAACTTCAATACATTAAGAATGAGACACCACTACCCAACTCAACCTTCTGTCAGACTGATAAATTGGGAATTAACCTAAGGTCAGGTGAATTAACCCAATTCTAGAATCAATAACTCCGTTGATAATATACACCTAAATAGAACCGGGATAGACTGCAACACTCTGAACACAACCCAGCTAAAACCAACTCAAGCAGAAGTTACAGAGCCCCAAGCTGTTTTGGTCCCCAGGCTGAATGAATTGCATTGTCTTTCAAGTTGGAATGCTTCTGAAATCAATGCCGTAGACCCTTAGTTTGGTTTAGGTTTGATGTCAAACTCCAGTCATCCCTGAGTTCATGTGTCTTGTCCCATGGATGTAATGGAATATTGGTATTGCATTTTATTGAACATGACTCTGGTGCCTAGGAATGAAACAGAGGCTTCCCTTCATGAACACTCAATTAAAAATAACAGGAAAAGGAGCCAGGAGTATAAAGTTAATAACAAGTGATGACTACAATAACTATCAGCACTTCAAGCATTCAAGTAATGCCGGAATGACAAGCATGCAACCTTCAGCTCCCATATCAGGAAAGGGGAAAAGCAGCGTACGAATTCCATTAAGAATAAAAGATTCTCACCTTCTTCATTAGAAGAAGCAACCTTTAGTCTGGCTCTGACTCCAAAGCATCAAAAGGGATCATCGCCAAAAGCTCCCAAATGAAGCACCTGATGCACAATCAGAGGCATGAATGCATCATACATAAATGCAGTTCCCAAAATTTTAGTAATTCAGATAACTATTATGTTTTTACTTAAAAAAGGCATTTGCAGGAATTTTACCAAACTTCTTACCACATGAGTTCACCCAATGTGAAGAGAAAATGTCCTCACACATGACACAACAACTCAACCATATTTGCTGGCTTGTTCCACAATTGTCAGTGTGCATCTATACAGAATAACACAAAAATTTGTATGTCAATGAAACTATGATAATCAACAGGCTGTGATATGTCTAATGGCCAGCCTTGCAACATAAACTTCAGCAACATGCCGTAGAGAGTATCATTCTAATTACTAAAATTTTATACGTGCACAAAACCATGTGCATATTAAGTTATCATGATTAGTATCATAAAAGCACAACCAGTGACCTTTCAAAGAGTACGTATAAGATGTAGAGATTCCATCTTTTGATGTTGAAATTATGATTAAATTCGTGTATAGAGCATAAGCATAGCACACAACAATAACTACAATTTCATCACAGGTACTTGGCATGAAACACCTAGTAAAGAATATATTTGACCAAGTCAGGATCCTAAGTTCTAAGTTTCACAATATGCTAGTAGAGCATTTTCTTTAGATGTTACGAAAGGTAGATCAGTTTGTGATAATAGCAGTGAAATTCAGAATTGGATTTGTTTGCAGCTACAACAGGTGTTGAATTTGGTACATGATTTATAAACAACAAAATAAAAGACAAGCAAAATACGAATTCTTTTACTCTTAAAAGTAAAGCAGATATTACTGATAGCATTAGTACCTTCAGTGTGCCTGCTTGATGCGTCAATATCTTAAATAAGCCAACAAGCAATTTCCCCCACAAAATATGTCTCAACCTGCTAAAGCAGCCGCATCAGAAAGGTCATCTGAGCCAGAAGTATCCAATAATAGAGTATCCTCTAACTTAGCTTTCAACAGTGTGAGATTCATATCATTTATTTTTACACCACAGGAAAGTCCATTCAACAATAGTGCATCTATTGCCTTATTAGGCATCAATCCTGCACCCCACATCTCAATTAATAAGTTAAAGACTGAATGAGAAAACTTCGATTTGAACAAGAAATTGGTTATCCTTATGAGCGTATCACACTCAAGTTCAACACCTGCAGCAATCATTTCTTGTATCATCTGTTTGACCATTTTCATGTCTCTTTCCTTACAGAAACATGAGAGTATTATGTTATACGTGTGTGCATTAGGAGCTAAACCAGCCTCCTTCATTTGGTTATACAAGATACAAGCTTCCCCAGTTCTACCACCCTTGAGAAGTCCGTAAATGGCAACTGTGTATGATACAGCATCCAGTGTGTACCTCTCTACCATGGCTTTCTTAAACAATCTGACAGCTCTATGAAACTTGCCAGCTTTAATAAGACCACCTATAATTACGGTATGGATATGAGCATCAAGATCAGAATGGTTTACTAAAATCCCACTGTACACATTAACAGCCTCATCTACTCTTCCAGAGCCACATAGCCCACTCAATAATCCAACGAAACTATACTGATCTATCATAAAACCTCTATCTAACATGTCATTATAAAACTCCACAGCAAGGGATGGGAACCCAGCCTTACAAAAATAGCTTAGAAGTGAGTTACATACCACTAGATCAGTATGTACCTCTAGTCCACTGCTAAATAACTTGGGTAAAAGTGAAAACCTTTGGGATAAACATATTGCAGACAATATAGAACTAAAAGTATAAGAATCAGGCACCATTTTTCGTTTTGGCAAACTGAAGAATATGCCAAGTGCATCATCATATCTCCCAACCTTGGAGAGACAATCTATTAATACATTATAAAGAACCAAATCATAATCACACCCTTTAGTTCCCATAATACGTAGCACGTCTAATGCGCGACTAACCATTCCTGATTCCATAAATCCCTTAATCAAAGTTGTATAAGTTACAACATTAGGAGAACAACCAGTCTCAACCATCTTCTCCAACAAATTACCCGCCCTACCAATCTTGCCAATTCTACGATACCCATCAATCAATATACTCCAAACAGTCACAGAAATCGGAATTCCCAAAGTTGCCATCAAACCCAACACTTGGAATGCCTCTGCAAACCTACCCACTTTACAAAAACAATTCAAAACCATTGAAAATATCTCAACACTGGGGCAATACCCCTTCCTCAACATCATTCTAAGAACATCGCCGACACCAACCAAATCATTCAACCTGCATAAATTACACAACGCAATACTAAATGTCAAAAAATTGGAAACCCGGGTCTCCTTCAAGAACTTAAGGGCCACTTCTCCTCGCTTAATCTTGAACAAAACATCAATGATCACATTACAAACAAACGCATTTGGAACATACCCAAATGCAATCATTTCCTCATAAACATCAAACACCAACCCATACAATTTCCCACGCCAACAAATCCTCAACAAAAGCAAAAAAGTTTGAGCCTTTACCACACAACCAATACTCCCCAATTCATCCATAACCCCTCTTATAGTTCCGCTCTTCTGAGTGAGCCGAGCCACTACATCAACCATATGATCAAAGGCTCGACGATGGTGGAAGAAATTGGGCTGTTTGGCACACCACAGGAAGAAGCTGAGAGCAATCAAATCAGAAGGGCAGTTCAGGAGTGTGGACTCCAGGAGTTGGTCTGTCAGGACCAGTCCGGGTTTTTTCTCCGGAAAATTATGATTTTCCCGAGTAAATTTAGGGTTCTGGGGGTGATTGGATAGAGAGAAAAGTGGAGTTAAAGAGGGAGTTTTTGGATTGAAGAAGTGAAACGGAGTTTTGAGGAATAATCTCCATTTCCGTACCATGTTGTGAGAAAATGACGTCGTTTTTCAGTCTGAGACATGACAGCAGCACATGTAGATGAAAAACCCTAGGAAAAGGAAGAAGGAGCTCCAAATGGGAAGAAGAAGAGAGGCTTTCTAAAACGACGTCGTTCCTCGGAGAGATGTAAAGCAATTAAGGAGCTGTTTGGCTACAAGGATAGTGTATCATGATTCTGGTTTTTAAAGAATTTTCCCTTTTTTTTCCAAGCAAGTTTGATGACCCTGATTTTATATTTTATTATTATTATTATTTTAAAACCACATTTATACAATATCTATAATTTTCTGTTTGGAATTTTCATAAAATTTTATTTAATAAATTTTAATTTTCAAATTATGAGTCTAACCTCAAATTATATTATCGATTTTTCCATTCTTGGATAATTCCGATTAAAATAATCCAATATTATAAAATACTTTTATTTGAATTATTTTAAAGTACTTAGGGCTTAGATGTAGAAGAAATGTCGTTGGGGGTGCAACAAAATCACTCTCGAGTTTAGGATAGGTCATTTAAAAATGAGGATGATATCAAATGTCATAAAAGATTTGGTTTATTTTCATCAGATACCGATTGATTTTCAAATAAGATGGTTTGAAGTTTGATCCGGAAGTTGATATAAATTAAGAATCTCTATTTTATTTCATATTATCAATTATATGAAAGGTGAAGATATTGAATTTGATCAATGATTATTCAAAAAGAAGTCAAGAAAATTCTTATTGGTGATATCTATATATCATTATTATCATCAAGAGAATGGAATACTCTATAAATAATGAGAAAGAGTGGTTTCCTACTAAGGAAAAAAAACCAACAATAAAAATAAAAGGAAAAACTTAAGGAGGGGAATAAGAAGATGAAAAAGATAAGGATGAAGAGGTGTAGGTTCTCAGCCATAGACAAAGCCATATGGATGGACTATGATGAGTGGTTGATAGAGATATTAACTCGTATTTGTTGGGCTAAGTTTGTATAGCCCATGAGCGCATGTATTATACTATTTTACATTTGGGTATTCCCTGAGGCTAAATATAAATAGCATTAAGGCTTTGATATGATGGGAGAAGGGATGATTGAGAAAAGGAAAGGAAATTAGGGTTGGTTTTTGGGCACTGTTTTAGGGCTCGTTATGGGTTCTTTCATTAACTTTTTGGAGAAGTCTCTATGATATGATTTCTTCTTTATTTATTTATTTATTTATTTGTTCATTGTTTTTTGGAGTGATGAATTCCCACTTCAAGTATTGATATACATTTATATAAGTTTTCAAGATGAAGAAACTGTGAAGACTTAATTATTGTATCCCCATTTTATTAAAGTGAAAGAAATTTTCTCTGACTTTTTACCTTCATGTAGAGGGTTTTTCCACGTTATATTTGGTGTCCCTTTTTGGTTGAATGTTCTTAAATTATTATTGTTCATTCTTGTTCAGTTGTTATTATTGTTAGGTATTGGTTTTTATTGTAGAGGAATCTTTTATCCTTGGCAGGTAATATTCTCCCTTTAACTTTCCAACAGTATTGACTCACTCACCTTCGCCATGGATAACTAACATGTATGTCTATTGATTGTCAAGAGACCATGTTAGGCATGATAGTAGATTCTCAAGCTGCTATGGAGGCAAAGATCAATTCCAAGATGGATGATATGTGTGCCTTCATGATTGGGTAGTATTGAGAGATGGAGTACCTTCGGCAACACTTCCCACAACTTCCACTTCCCTCTACCTAAGGAGTATATATTAAGAGGGAATTAATTAGAAACCTTAGCTTTGTCATCATAAAAAAAAAAAAGATCATGAATCCAAGGTATCGGATAATCCTGATTTTGACAATAATAAAGCTAAGGTTAAGGACATTAATAATTTCATTGTCTAAGTATATAAGTCACAAAATTATACTACCTCGTTCATGTCCAAGAAGCAAAACAAAGTACAATTCAAGAAATAGATAATAGACTTGAAGATTGGGATGAAAATCTTAGTTAGGGTGTTTGTAAGCCTTTTTATATGTAAGCTAAGTGAGGGCACTCTATATGATGATGAAAAATACTTTACATAACTTAAGAGACCACCTTGAACTCTACATGATGATGAAAATACTTTATATAACTTAAGAGACCACCTTGAGCCATAAGGTTTTCACAAAAATCTTTACAGTTCGTTAAAAATCTTAATGACTTCATGTACTTTTACACTTGAAATATTACTTTAAACATCGGTTAAAATCTTTGAAAAAGGGCCTAAATCCATAAAGGATATTGAAGGATGGTTATGATCTTATATTAAGTCATTGAGACATTAAATTTCAAGAGCAAACCCACGTAATTGTCTACGAGGACGTCCATTTGCAAATGCTCAAGCAAATGTCCAAATGGTTATGTAGTTGTCCCATAATTGTCTTTCAACCTATAACAATTCCATCCAATGCATTTAATGCCCTAATGCTCATAAGCAAATAACCACATGGAAGTGTAGTTATGGAGGACTTTATGTCTAATGGTAAATTTGATTCTAAAAATTATAAATATAATGCCTTAAGACACTATTAACATAGACCTAACAATTGTAGAACTTTACTATTTCATTAAGAGTCATCCTCAAGATCTGTAAGAGTGCTTTCAATCTATATTTGCTAACTTCTTTTAAAATACTTATATTTGAGCATAACAATTGCACATCTACAATTTGTGACCGTGTTCATTGTATTATCTCAATCGTGATATTATAAGGTTATAAGGAAAGTATGTATATATCACTTTAAAGTTGTTGATGTCCATTACAATCGAAGGAATCTAGTGCAAAAAAGAACAAGAAGTGTGTTCGTGGAGTCTTGTAGAATAATGGAATACCATAAGACTTGTGGAGAAGCTAAAAGACAGACGTAAATGGGTTGTCGAATCATGATAAAACAGCTTCATTTTTTTTCAATCTCTTTTCTATTATTCCTTTATTTTCATTGTTTTTTTTTTTTTGTGTTTGCATGCATATATTGATTGTGTTAAAATTTGATAAGAAGTTTTGAAAAAAAAAAACCATCATCTAATTCACCCCTTCATAGGGATTACTTAGGTTTGCTTAATAAGACTTCTCAAAGGCATTCAATAACATTTTGATAATAAATTATAAAAAAAGACAAAAATATTATCCTTTGAAATTTGTATATGTTGGCTTCAACTTCTACCTCCAATTAAATAAATAAAAAAAATCCAAAGGAGATGTAATTTACATATTTTATGCTTTCTTTTGGAAAATAAGGACATCTTTCAAATTTTTTATTTTCATTTTAAGTTATAAAATGTTCAATTAATTTTAAAATCCATGTATTTAATTTGTATATTTTACCTTAATTTCACTTTTAATCAATCAATCATAATTAAAAATTAGTTTTACAAAAAGGTAAATCCACATATAAGAAATAAAATATATCATAAAAATAATACAAAAATTTTCAGAAAATGAAATTAATTACATTGCCTAATTAGTTTTTAAAATCCAAATTGTGACTAAACAAATAAATTAAAATTTGAATAAATTACCAATTTGGTTAATTTCCCTTTTTTCATTTAATGTGCAAAAATTAACATTGAAAATGATTTTCAAGTAATGTTTTTATTTTCTAAAAAAAATAAAAATGGTAAATATTTAATTTTCCAATCTTCTTAATGGTCAAACAATTTACATTTTTTAACAAAAATAACAATATTTTAGTATTTTCCAACAATAATTCACTTAAAAAAATTGTACTCCTAAATAAAGTTCATTTCTCACAAATAATGCAACTTTTAAACCCCATGAATGAGTAAACCAAATGACTTTTCGAAAAACTATACGTTTCACAAAAATTTTAGGAAGTGTTTTAGTATTTCTAATACTTGAAATATAAAAATTTTCAAGTGTTATAAAAGTTAGCAATACTTTCTAAAATCAGTACCAAACGCATTTAAAATTTGTGAAATGTGATATAAAAATACTATAAAAAGTCTAGTTTATTTTTATCAACTAGATTTCAATTCAGTAATTTGTATAAGAATTAATGGTTTTGGCTTATCAGAACTTTCGAAAAATGATATGGTACATATGGTCGGTTTTAAACCTAAAATATATATTATACTAACAAATACCCTTTTTGGAGTTAGATTATATTATATCAAATAATTTTTACTATAGATTATGTGGGAAATTTATAATAACACAAAATTGATAATTTTAATTAATTAATTAATTAATTTTTTATTTTCAAATAAAAAATTCATTATATTTTTATATTTTTAAAAAATTTAGAACATTTTGTTATCTAGTAAAGCGGATCACATTGAGGTATTTTTATTTTTTTTTAAAAACTAATTTGTTAAAAGAAATGAAATAATTCTCATGAAATTAATCTTTTCATGTTTTTTTTAAAAAGTAACTCATTTTTTTTTACATAAATATTTTAAATTATTTTAAGTATTTATATATATATATATATATATATTTTAAAAGCAAATGTGATTTTTACAAGAAAAAAAAGAGGATATTTTTATTAAAATAAGATTTAAAAAATATAAAAGGGTTAAAGATTGTCAAAATTAGGTTTTTAACGCCTTTTAATCAAATAATTTTTTTTTTTACCATGGTAATGTCACGTGGCTCATGGACGGCAAGTGAGGTGCATTTTCGTAATTAAATTGAAGTCAAGGTCCTAAAATCACCCATTACCTTTCCATATATATCTGTATGTCGTGGCTCTGTGTCTCCACTTCCAAGTCAAGCTGTAACAGAGGCACTACAGAGAGAGGAGAGATGGCGGAGGCGAAGACGGTGCACTCACCGGCGTTGACGTACTTTTCCATGATATCGCTTCTCACTCTCTGCCCTCCCTTCGTCATTCTACTGTACGCCATCTATATTCTCTCCTTCTTTCTTTCTCAGATTTTGGTTCCTCTGTTTGGTTCCCGAGAAAATGAAGGAAAATTTTGAATCTCCGTGTTTTACGTTTGTTTTGGTTGATCAGTTGATGTCGTATTAAGTACTGTTGAAGTGGAAAATCCGAACCTCGGAATTTGGTGGAGGCTTGTTTTCGATCCACTGAAAACTGCATTTCTCATTGTTTTGTATCTGGAAGAAGATAAAAAAAAGTTTGAATCTCTATGTTTTGTGTTTTTTTGATTGTTTAGATCAATGATTGGTGTTAGATACAGTTGCAGTGGAGAATTTTTTTTTGGATTCTTTAATGATTTGTTTTCCCCTAGTCCTCAAATCTCCCATTCCTTTCTCAGATCTTGCTTCCTCTGTTTGGTTCCCGAGAAAAAGAAAGAAATTTTTTAATCTCCGCATTTTCTGATTTTTCTAGTGCTGGTATTAGTTGCCGTTGAACTGGAAAATCCGAGACTCGAAATTTGTCGGAGAATTGATTTCGATCCATTGATAACTGCATTTTTCATTGTATTGTATCTGGAAGCTGAAGTTCGAATCTCTATGTTTTGTGGTTTTTGATTGTTTGGATCAGGTAGTGGTGTTAGATACAATTGGAGTGGAGGATAATATGATGATGGAGAATTGTTTTCGATCCATTAGTGATTTGTTTCCCCAAAGTCCTAACTTTGATTACCTTTGTTGTTAGGTTGCAGAGAAACGGAAATTTTGAATCGTTGTGTTTCATGTCTTTGTTCCTGATTGAGTGTTGGATAGAGGATACATCAGTTGGATTTTAAAAAATCTGAGACTTGACATTTGATGGAGAATTTTTGCATCCATTGATGACTACCTTACTTCTCGTTTATTTTTTAATCTTTGTGTTTTGTGTTTTTTTTTGAGTCATGTAGTGGCAGTGGAACACTTGGAATGGAAATTCAGAGACTTGAGATTTGACTGAAGAGTTTTTTTTTCCTTTATTGACTGCATTTTTCATTGTTTTTTATATTTTTTTGGAATCCCTTTATTTTAAGTTTTTTCATTGACTGGGTCATGTAGTGGTACTGGAGCAGTTGGAGTGGAAAATTTGAGACTAGAAATTTGATGGAGAATTGTATCTGATCCGTCAATGATTGCATCTCTCATTGTTTATCTTCTTCTCTTTATAATTCATTTCCTTTGAAAAGAAAATTTTGAATCCTTGTGTGTTGTACATGTCAGTGGACACGATAAGAGTTAATAGTCTAACATGTAGGCATCACTATGCTCACCAAAATGAACTAGAAGACACTTGCTGAAATTAAAATATGATTTTATTTTAATATGGGTATCAGAAGTAGTATGAACTTGTTTAAAATGCTGTGTTAAATGCGGCCAAAACACCCTATAACTTAATGTTTTAGTTGGGTGCTAAGATAAAGTTTGGATTGGAAATTCACCTGTTGTTTTGAGCTACACTATTTAGCTGTGAAACTTACTGCAGTTTGTTGTTAAGTGAAAATTAGAATAAAATTTTTCATTTTAAAATTTTCCATTTGATACACAACACAGATGGTATACAATGGTTCATGCTGATGGGTCTGTATTGCAAACTTGGGACTACCTAAAGCAGCATGGGGTGCAAGGGTTCATAGACATCTGGCCAAGGCCAACTGCGATTGCATGGAAACTAATTGCTTGTTATGCTGCATTTGAAGCTGCACTTCAGCTTTTTCTACCTGGTAAAACAGTTGAGGGCCCGATATCTCCTTGTGGGAATCGGCCTGTTTACAAGGTATTGGATGTTCCATTATTGTTTCTGTAAAAGAGCACTTCCTGATACTGTATACATGTATGTAAATGTTTGTGTCCACACACACATTTATGTCTTTATATATATATATATATATATATATATAGATTATGTATGTACATATATGTACATATTAGCCTTGATGTATTCTAATTCTAAGGAAAGGAAAGAAAAGAAATTTATGCTGCTTTTCATGCTTGTGCAGGCAAATGGCATGCAAGCATATGCAGTAACATTGATTACTTATCTGAGTCTGTGGTGGTAAGTATTGCCTTAAATATCTTTTGTCATGATCTGCTATTTCTTTAAATGGAATATTTATGAATTTTGATTAATATTTTCCATGGCTGTGAAAGAAATACATTTCTCAGAAGCTTCATGCTTGTAACCTTCTTTTGAGACAATGTGGGAACCACAACTAAATTTGGCTTGTGTTACTTTCTGTCTTTAGTTTTTTGAGAACCTTCTTTCCATGTTTCTTTGATTTGAAGACTTCCTTTTGGAGTAATACCGTAGGTTTTATCCTTCATTATACCAGTTGGAACAAGAGGTGATATTGGCTCTTGGTCTCAAAGAAGCAAACCTGGTGAATGGTTGTTTCAACATTGGGAGTTCATGAAGTTGATCTTGATACTTCCACTATGGTTTTTGCTTGGTTGATATATGAGAAATATGTCATATTAGGCCCCAATATCTCAATGAGTTCCGTTCACCTCTTTGCTTCTTCATTGTCAACTTTATGTTCTAACTGTTAATCCTGTCTAGAATATTTATCTAAAACCTCTAATGTGGTTATAAATGTTATTTTGGAACAGTTTATCTTCATTCTATTTTATATGCCTTGCTCTTTAGCCAATATTTTATATGAGGTTGCATTAGGCTGTGAGGCTATTAAAAATACTATTACTAGTTTTTTGAGAGTCAATGTATTTTCTTTGGATTCTGGTTTTAATGGATGAAGTACCACACAACTGTCAAGTGCAATCATATTTTGCTGTGTTTATTTTTCAGGTTTGGCATATTCAACCCTGCAATTGTTTATGATCATCTGGGAGAAATATATTCAGCACTTATTTTTGGAAGTTTGATCTTTTGTATTTTCTTATACATAAAAGTGAGGGCTTACAGTTGAACTTGTGATTTATGAACATTAGAACATTTTACTATATATGCAATGCCTGCCTGTTTTGCTGACAGTCATGCTTGAATTTTAAAAGGGTCATGTGGCACCATCTTCGACTGATTCTGGTTCATCTGGCAACATAATAATCGATTTCTATTGGGTCAGTGTCTTCAAGCATCTATTTTCATATGTTTTGTTTATCTATGTATTTTTAATTTCCACTGTGACTAATTTGCCTATCAAAAAAAAATAAAAATTCCATCAATGGTTTGCAACATATGTGGAGGTATGAAAAGAAAATAGAAAGAAAATTTGGGAAGAGGACCTCATAAGTTTTCAAGCATATTACTGATATATACAAAATTGAAAGTCCTGCATAAGTTTTGGCTAAGATCTACCATAAATTTGAACTATCAAGCATCTTATTGAGGCTGGGAGATATAGTGCATCTAGTAGGCTTTGATCGTACAGATAGTTCTTTGATTCTAATGTCCTTTTTCTTTTTTTTTTTTCGGTTGCAGTATTGTGTATCCATGGTTTTCCCCTGTCCTGCAATATAAATATATGGGAACATGAGGGCTAGTTCTTGCCTGAGCCACTGATTTATAACTCAAGGTCCACAACTAGATTTGCTATTTATGGGAAGATAGGGACTAGTTCTTGCCTAAGCCACTGATTTATGACATCAGACTTTTCCAATGAATATGCATTTCCTCATGATTCATTTCATTCATGTATATTTTTGGACCAGTTGATTGGATTGAACTGAAGTGTTAGTTGATTGTGGGATGGGCCATGGATACCTTTCATCTCCAAATTTAGACCCTTCCCATATTTCATTGTTATTATGAAATTTATTTATATACAAAATTCCTAGTGTGAAAAAATTATTTTATCTTATGGGAGCCTTTTTTTGGCTTACTTTCTTATCACATGTTTTTCATTCTTGCAGGGTATGGAGCTGTATCCCCGAATTGGTAAGAACTTTGACATCAAGGTTTTCACAAACTGCCGATTTGGGATGATGTCTTGGGCAGTTCTTGCTGTGACCTATTGTATAAAGCAGGTAAATGCTTTAGATGATTTCTGGATGTGAATTTCAAAGTTCCTTATCACATAAGATATGTAGAAAATTTTCAAGCATGTCAAATTTAAGGGTAAAGATCCCTCATGTGGTAGGTTCCACATCTAGAAATCATATTGACCATTCTTTATTTTGAGTTGTCTATTTCTTATTATTTGGGAATGTGAGATTATGTTATTAGGGTCATATAATCTAATCAGGGATTTACTTCCTGGTGTAACTCTATCATTTGATGGGTCTAATCTCATGTTATTAGGATGCCTTGGCAAACCCAAGATCATGGGTGTTCCTGGTTGGCGTGGGAAACCAAGCAAACCAATAGCTAGTTGCTAGCTACCTATCTATTGGTACATATAGTTCCTCCAGAAATTGAATTTTGAATTTGTATAGGTGTACTTGTATATTGATGCATGTATCAGAATTTTGCACTTGAAACTTATGCTTGATCTGATGATAGCTCGGCCTTTTCTTTCCGTTAGTCACAGATTAAGCAATAGAAATAAAGAGATCTTAACTATTAGGAAATAAAAAAATAGTTAACCTTTTTCTTTTCTAATAGGCAAAGATCAATTATGGTGCACAATAGCATACATGGTGTATACAAGGGTGCTAAAAGGCTAAAAATAAATAATTAACTACTAGTACCTGTGATATACATGAATTTAAGTACTTTGAGGCAGGCATTAAATTGAATTCACTGGTTTTTTTGAAAGAGATATCTTTTGGTGTCCTTAATTGCCTTGGTGCCTGCATTAAACTTAGGTGGCCTGCTTCTAAATTTAGTGCCTAACTTCTCAGTCTGGCATTTTTCTGTAGCAGTAATCACTGTGCAATGTCCCAATTTTCATCTAGCTGAGGCCTAGTTGCTACTGTTCAAGTTTTGTCGATATCCTCCCAAGTACCACTAAGGTTATATAACTAGCATAACCCGATGACATGGCCACATGCCAAGTATTTCTTGCTCAGTGCAGCTGTGGGTCCACAGTATTGCTCTTGTGATTTGGCTCAAGTGGGGATGAGGAAGATTCAAGGTTCATTTCTGTGTAACGGCCAAAAAGAAAAATGCTATCTAGTAAAGAAAAGCTATGGGTTCACCATATTAAGCATGTTACCTGCCCGATTAATATTGTCCCCAGTCATCTGCATGGTTGAAGTTGTATTAATTGCTAACTCTGGAGGTCCTAGGGGGGATTGGTTGTCTTGACATCTTGGATCAATATTATGTGATGCATATGATATGCTAGTTAACAAGCTAAAAAATAAAAATAAATAAAAATGATGAAAATTGAGAAAAATCAATGCAGTTAGATGGACCTGACAAATTTTAAAAATATCTGTCAGATTTGACACTGTTTAAATAGTCATGAAAGCACCTATTTGGATTAGTTTATGATAATATCAAGACTTGAAAACTCTACTATTTTAAACACAATGGTATTTTTACTTAAAATGACACTTAATTCCATGGTCAATACAGCTTTAATTTTTTTAGCTATTCTTGATAGACCAGAATGCTAGCAACCCATCACCCCACTTTTATTTGCTGAGTTCTTTATCATCCAACTCAATGTTTATTAAACTAGGTATATGATTCTTGTATTTGAAGTTTGGGTGAGTTGATGATGCCTTGCTTGTAGATACATATATTGCTGCTATATGTGTATGCATGTACACTCAATTGATATCATATGTTACCATGTAATTCTTGTACTTAATGTTTAAGAATGTGATTTCTTTTGGGTTATTTTGATGTGTTTCATATATACTTCATTTGACAGTATGAAGAGAATGGGAAAGTGGCAGATTCCATGCTTGTAAATACTATATTGATGCTGGTATATGTGACAAAGTTCTTTTGGTGGGAAGCTGGATACTGGAACACAATGGATATTGCACATGATCGAGGTTCATATATTTTCTTCCCTTTCTTTCTCATTTCATGTGCTTGGTTTTTCTACTACTATTTTTTTTATAAGAGGAAAAGAAATACATGTAGGTGAAGGTGAAATTTAGAAATATTATAATCCTGTGCATTCCTTGTTGTGAGCTTTCTGTGAATGTCCATTTTGTTTTAATTTACCCTAGCTAATGCATTGAACTATCAACGGGTTAGTGCCTTCTTGGGGAGTTGAACTCCCAATCTCCACTGTGGAGAAGATTTCCTGCTACAAGCTGGAAAACTATTACTTAATATAAGCCATTGGTTACTCTTCTCGCTCTTTTTTTTTTTTTTTTGATAAGTAAATAAAGTGTATTAAAAATCAAAGCGCCAGAAAAGCACTTCAATGTATATAGGGAGTATACAATGGGCACCAAAAGCACCTCTAAAAAACAAAGAAAAACACCAAAAAATGCACCCCCTCAAGGCTCAACAAGACCCTATCCAATCCACAAAATCTACAATCGAAGAAGGGCCAAGAGCTATAAACAAATTGGACCATGCCCAAAGATTACACAAAAAATTCAATTTAATCCTATGAACAGAATGCTCAATGTTTTCAAATGCCCTACTATTCCTTTCCTTTTAGGTTGTCCAAAAAAGACACGAGGGCAGCTCTCCACACCTTTTTCCCCTTTTTATTTTTATTTTTATTTTTTTATCCACAACAGACCTATACTAACTTGTAAGTGTCTCTCTCACTGAGGGAAGGACCCAAGAAACGTCAAAAAGTGAAAAAAGAGGTGCCAAACAGCTCTTGTCTTGTCGCAATGGAGGAGAATGTAATCAACTGATTCCTCCTCTTTGCAACAGAGGAAACATCTATTTGCCACAACCCACCCTTGGCTTTAGATGTGGCCCAAAGTTAAAACTTTATTCCATGTGGCCTCCCAAGCGAAGAAGCCACCTTGGGTGGTACCCAAGAGTTCCAAATAACGTTTGAAGGGAAATCCAATTGTCTTCCTAGCTCAACTCTTTCTACAAGTCTTTTAACAGAAAATTTTCCATTCTTCGCCCCTAACCACACCAACTTATCCTCCTCATCCCTACTCACCCTCCACCGTTGCAACCTTAAGAGGAATCGCTCTGCTATATCCATTTCCCAATCATTGAGACGGCTAGCAAAATGGGGTGCCCAACAATCCCCATCCGAAGAAGCAAACCAAACCTCATCCACCCATGCCTCTTTCGAAGTGGCAATCAGAAATAAAGAGGGAAAACCTCATAGAAGCTGCCAGTGTTTTGTTTGAACATGATTTAACTACCCCATTTAGTTCTACATTGATTTCCACTTATTGAGCCAACTTTTAGTTTGCTGAATGCTTCTAATTTATCAGTCTTAGTCTTTCCACTCAAATGTCTTGAAATCATACCTAGACTTGGTTTTATAATGCTTGTCCCTCCACATTTCTGGCTAAATTCATTCAGAAAACTGATCCCAGTTGAAAATTTGGGTTTACTTCCAAATATTTTTCTTTGATAGGCTGGATTTGCTTCTGAATACTCCACTTGTTGAAGCACACTTGTCTTGATTTTGGCTTTATGTTTTTACGAATAGCAAATAAAACCTGAGAAGGAAATGAATATATTATCTCTGATTTTGGCTCCTGTGCTTCTATTTAGTTTTCAGTTTTATGTTTTTCAGAATCATGCAAGTGTTCTTCATGTACATTGGATCTTCTTTGGAGGACCCCTCTTCCTTCTATATACACTTTCTTTTTAACAATATAATTCATTGTTTCTTATAAGCAATGATCTTGCCTAATAAAATCCTGGAAAGAAAATGTCGTTTTCAAGCTCCTAGCTAATTTTATGAAACACTTCTTCAATCACACCCTCTATATGGGTAATTCATCTGAGATATTAAAAATGGGTTGCAGTGTGATGTATCCTTGTAACCAATGGGCACAGGCACTACGACATATTTGTGTGTGTATTTTCTGCTGTTTGGGCTGACTGGTTTGGGATGTGTTAACAATTGTGAACACATATAAAGGTTCTACCTGCAATATTAAGATCTATTTCCTTGAAGTTGAAAATGGCTTGGTTGAATTGTAACGCGGACACAAGACTGAAAAAATTCGTGTCGTATTTCTTTATTTACTGCCAGAATGGTACTCCAGGTAAATGATGATCTACACACCTTTAATGCCAAGTAGTTTGCCGATCTATGGCAATACAATTTGGAATAAGAACAGAAGTTCTTAATTCTTTTTCCTCATTATTTTGGATCACATCCTTTTTCTTCTTTGTATTGAATGACACATTTTTGCATTGTTCTATATATAGATAGATTATGAATTTATATATTGTCAATCATAGTTTCCAAGAAATGGTTTTTAGATCAGAAACCTTTTTAGTCTAATATGTCAAATTATTGGAAATGTCCAGGAACTCTTGGGAACTCATAGGAGACATTTAAAACACTCTTGGGAAATGTCTTGGAACCTGAGAGAAACATATTTCCTATAATTTGATACCCTTGAGAAATGTGTGATTTAAAGCATCTTTTTTTCCTTTCCTTAGTATTTTCTTAGAACCAAACCTATCATAAATCTATTTTTAATTTTCCTTTATTGTTTCTTTTCTTTTACTTTTCCTCTCTATTTTCTTTTTCACACATTTTCTATCAAATTTTTTGGGAACCAGACATAGCCTAAAACTTTCATTACTTTCCTTCAATTTTAGTTCTTCACACTTCGTTATTTCTTTAAACTAAAATAAACTAAATATTAGATTGCATGAAAGCTGGCTTCTTGCATGTTCGTGATATATTTTTGTCACACTGTAATGTAGAGTTACATGTTCTCTTATGTCTGTGCAAACAATTGCTCAGTGCATCTTTTGCTGCGGTATTTTGGTTGTGGCCTTTTTTCACGTGTATATCTCATTCTCTGTTATTGTTTTCCCTTGCATCTAGTGTTGTTGATAATTTCATTAAGACTCATTCTACATTTGGTTTTGGCAGCTGGCTTTTATATTTGTTGGGGATGCTTGGTATGGGTTCCGTCCATTTACACTTCTCCTGGAATGTACCTGGTCAACCATCCTGTGAACCTTGGAACTCAGGTATGGTCTTTGTATACTTTGTCGATATTTTGGAATTAATGAATTATGAATCATTTATATTCAGTTTCTGACATTCTCTTCCTATTGCTCCAGCTTGCGATTTATATTCTTGCAGCTGGAATCACATGCATATATATAAACTATGATTGTGATAGGCAAAGGCAAGAATTCCGTAGAACAAATGGCAAGTGCTTGGTTTGGGGGAAAGCTCCATCAAAGGTCTTTGATTTTACTCCATACTCCAGTGACACTTAGCTTTTGAAATTTATTAGAAGCTCATTTCTTACATGGGGGGTTGACATTGTTAAGTACTTGTTCTGCAATTCTCTGTGTTCGAATTTACTTAATTTCAATTTCGATTGTTGTACAGATTGTGGCCTCCTACACCACCACTTCTGGAGAAACAAAGTCCAGTCTTCTTTTGACCTCGGGCTGGTGAGCTCCCCGTATTTAGCTTGGAAATACAAAAATAAAAAAATACTAGAACTAATAGTATCAAAGTATGATCTTGTCTTTCGTCAATACGTTTCTTCCCTATGGACCACTTTAATTTGTGTTGCACACAAGAAGGGTTCGGTTCAACCCTTCATGGATCCTCATTGGGTGTGCTCATAGACTAGAAATTGATTCAGTTCAATGAGCTTAAAAATCATGAGACACCTCTCAGAAACTTGATGGAAGTCTGTACTGTTTCTTCCATATGTAGATTATGTTGGTGTGTGCATGATAACTACCATTAGATTGCCCCAAAGGCATGCCAGGTCTGGCTATGCCTGACATTTTTCTTGTTTGTTGCAGGTGGGGTTTGTCCCGTCACTTCCATTATGTACCTGAAATTTTGGCTGCATTTTTCTGGACGGTCCCTGCTCTTTTTGGCCATGTAAGCCTTTCTAGTTTTGAAATACATGCGGTATCTGGAACTTCTACCCATTGTTGAATGATATTTTCTTTTGTTTATTCTTCTACAGTTTCTGCCTTATTTCTACGTGCTGTTCCTTACTATCCTTCTTTTTGACCGAGCCAAAAGGGATGATGATCGATGTCGGTCCAAGTAAGCAAACACAGCCTCCATCAGTTACCTAAACCGTCTTTTCTTTCGACCATTATATTCACACCATATTTGGTTCCCAAAAAATATTAAAGGAAATTATTTTCTCATTTTTGGTTTGCCATAAAAAGTAAAAAGTATAGAAGAAAACTTAAATATAGTTAAAATAAGTTAGAAACCTATATATTTTTAAATTATTTAATTTCTATAGAGAATATATGAAATAAGTGAAATAAGTTTAGGCTATGTTTGGTTCTTGGAAAATTTGGGGGAAAATGCAAGGGAAAGAAAATGAAAAGGAAAAAAAATAAAAAGTGAAGGAAGATAAAAAATAGATTTAAATTCAATAAATTATTTTTATATGCTATTTCAAACACATTTAACTTATTTTTCTTCTTTTATGTAAGGATTAAACAATTTTAAAATGTATAAAT
This sequence comes from Vitis vinifera, assembly GCF_030704535.1. NCBI lineage: Eukaryota > Viridiplantae > Streptophyta > Magnoliopsida > Vitales > Vitaceae > Vitis > Vitis vinifera. Next base: position 23,111,919 of record NC_081813.1, on the reverse strand, counting down.
TTTTAACTAATTTTAATTATATTTGATATTCTTTCATATTTTCTATGATGAAGCTAACATAAACAATAATTTTTTTTTTCTTTCCTTAATATTTTTTCGGAACCAAACATAACCTTAATCTTAATGTATATAAAAATAATTATTTATTTTAAATCTATTTTTATTTTCTTTTCACCTTTTATTTTCTCAATTTTTCGAACAAATGGAGCATAGGGTAAAAATCTTAGTATGCAATACACAAGCATGCACCACCTTTAATGCAGTTAATTGTTTTCGCATATGAGAAACATGGCTTATGTAGAATCTTGGATTGTCTTATAAAAAAAAGAGAACTCATCTTCGAATTCATTTCTTAACTCTGCATGAAAATTTGACATGAAGCTGCTTGCAGGTACGGGAAATACTGGAAAAAATACTGTGAAAAGGTTCGATACAGGATTATCCCTGGAATCTACTGAGATCCATGACGGATTGAGACCCAACATAGGATCCTGTTTTCCCAGGTTGCCTTGGTCCTCCCAGTGTCGTAGCAGCTTGTCTTTGTTGTATTATGTCCTTTGAGAATTTTGTTGTTTAAAGCTCATGTCTCCACTCTCTCTAGTTTTATTATTATCTGTGTCTTCACCTCTGCAGGAGTCAGGGAGGGGTGGATTTATTTCAGAACGTGGCCTTTTTCTGTGAATGGAATCAAATTCAGATGAACTGAGTTGCTTCATTGTTGTTATTTGATGAGAAACAAGCCTGCAATACTGCAATCTGACTGCAAAAGTGAGGAACTCGTAAATAAATAAAAAAGAAGAGGGGTGATGGTCCTTTTTGAAGCAGTAATATAAAGTAATAATTAATAACAATAGCAAGAAGATAATAAAGAGTTATGGAAAGAGAATACAAACAATGATTTTAACTTGGTTCCACGTAATTTTGTCTTTGTTGCAAACACATAAAAATTGCACAAGTGACCACTTAAAACTGACTCAACTTGGTTTCAATCGAAACATTAAAATTGACAAAAAAAAAAAAAAACCTTTTTTAATGGTGAAAAAGCACAGTGGGTTTTTTTATACTATATAAATCAAACTAATAAAGTAATAATAATAATAATAATAATTAAATATTTAAATATTTACTCTTTTTTATTTTAGAAAAAAATTCTACCTCCAAATAATTAAAAAGAAAAAAATCACCAAAGTTCAAGGGAAAAGTGGTATTTGATTCATTAATATTGAAATATATACATAAAAAAAGAATCTCAAAATTCATCTATTTAAAAATAATTTCAATTACAAGTACTTTTTAACGAGTCATCCAATTATTCACAAAATTGCTCGTTTACTTGTCATGTCATCCAATTCAATTGACAAGTAAACTACTTATGTGGACGTTTCCCTTACTTTTAGATATTTTATTATTTTATTATTTAAGAATTTTTTTCCTCCAAAAATATAAGTAAAAATTATAAAAAAAAAAGAGTTTATATTAAAAATAATTCATATTCTTGATAATAAATTTGTATTTATTATATAATATTAATAATTGTTTGATATAATAGAAAATAAAATTTACTGTAAGAGTTTTTTAGATATAAAATGTTTTACATATGGTTGTTATATGATATATAGTATAAAAATAAATAAATAAATAATTATTTTATATTAAATAAATTAATCATAATTAAAATAATTATATATTATTAAATTTATTATTTATTATTTAATAAAACAATCTTATTACTTTTGAATTTGTAATATGATTAAATAGGATTTGTTTGAAAATATTTTCTCTTAAAATTATAAGAAATAAAAAAATATTAATCCTATTTAAATATGATTTTTTTTACATAATATTTTCTAAAATTTTAGGAAACTAAAATTAGAAGTATCTAAAAAGAAGGAAACATCTATATGGAGAAATCTACTTGTTAATTAATTTGAATGAAAATAAAAAGGTATTTTTGAAAATAATTGGATGACTTACTAAAAATGCACGTATTTCAAATTACTTTTAAATGGATAAAAAAAAATACTAATTTAAAAAATTTGACCTTTTTTTTTCTTTATATATTTTCATATCAGTGAATTAAATCCCACTTTCCCCCAAAGTTCAATCTAATTTTTATTTGTTTCCACTTCTCGTTATCCTTATCCTTTTCATTGCCGCAAGCTTTTGATGAAAAGGGATTAGTGCAACGACGTCGTTTTGCATTCAGCCTCTAGGAAATACCGGACTCTCGACTTCCCGAGATCGAAAGAAAAAGGGAGAGAGGGCTTTGGTTCGCTCAGAGGTACGTTTGATTCTCGAAGCTTCTCGAATTCCACCCATAACTTGCCCTAGATTCTATGTATAGAACCCTTGATTTCAATTTCATTCAAGTGTTTTTTTTTTTTTTTCCTTTTAATTATTTTTAATCGTTCGATTGTATTTTGATGTCATGCATTTTTTTTTTTTAAATGTATTTTGAATTGTGGTCTGTTTGCTCCCCAAGAAAGTTATTTCTGTAATTAGGGTCAAGCAGATTCTTGTGTTAGTCAATTTTTTGGTTGGGTTAGGTTGTTATTAGGGTTAGTGATAAAAATAGTTCTGTTTGGTTGCTGAGAAAGTTATTCATGTGATTAGTGTACTGCGATTGTGTTAGTTTTTGTATACTAATCATTATTTGGTTGGGATTAGGTAGACGTTAGGGTTTCCGTTAAAATTAATAGGGTTTCTTTGGTGGCCGAGAAGGTTATTTATGTAGTTAGTATAATGCAGTAATGTGTTAGTTTTCATAATATTAGTTGTTTGGTTGGATGTAGCTAGGTATTAGTGATAGTGTTAAAACTTGGTCTGGTAGCCTGAAAAAGTTACTTATGCAATTGTTTAGTTTCAATGTACTGGTTATTATTTCATGGGTTTAGGTATGTATTAGAATTAGTGTTAAAATTGGTAGGTCTGTTTGGTCTCCAAGAAAGTCATTTATGTAATTGGTGGGATGCTATTGGTTTAGGTTCTGTATACTTGTGATCATTTATTTGGAAATAGATAGACATTAGGTTAGTGTGAATATTGGTATGATTGTTAAGTTTCTAAGAAAGTATTTGTGTCATTGTAATTGGCATAATGCAGTTGTGTTAGTTTATTTGCTTGGGATTATGTAGGCTGTAGGCATTGAGGTTAGTTTTAAATTAATAAGTTTGTTTAGTTGCTGATAAAGTGTTTGTGTAGTTTGTAATACTAGTTATTATTTTGTTGGCTTTAGGTATTTATTTGGATTAGTGGTGAAACTGGAAGGTTTACCGTACAGTTTATGCATTGTGAATTGAGGCTTGACATGTAATGCCACGGCACATCTTCCTCCATTGTTCACAGCTTGAAGCCTGCCTTGTTGTCTTGGATCGATTTCAGTAACCCGGTTCTTTATTTTGTGAAAAGTGCACTATCTGCCTTATATCTGTCTGCTCTCAAGGATTTTTTTGTAGAACCTTTTGGCATTATCGTTGACAGGCTTTTTATTTTGCTGATAGTCTGTTGGTTCCTTCTTCTTATCCCATGTAACTTTAACTGTGTCTATTTTCTTCCTCAGTTCTTACCATCATAGCTGTTGATGTTCCTTTTAATTTGGGTCCAGTACTCTGCCCTTGCTTTCCTTTGGTTTGTTGGTCCCAAGCAAGGAAGTCATATATACTGGTTTCATCTTCCCATGAAAACTGATTTACCCCAACTTCCAAGTCTACAGAAGTTTTAGTTTTGATTAATATTTGTTTAACTCCTTGCCTCAGGTGTAAGTCATTTGGATCATTGGTGGTGACCTGATTAATAGTCAGGTGGGCTTCAAGAAACCTTTTCTGCCCCCTAAAATGTCATGGAGCACAAAATCTAGTTAATAGGTGTCCTCCATGGAAGAAATTGCTGGTTTCTGTCCCATGTTTTTGACAGTTGTATGATACTGTCTCTGACCTCAAGCATCCATATTTTGATGCTTATGGTGTTGGATTGTCATGCACATGTCATTATGATTGCCAAGATAAACATGTGGATAATTATTTTAAGCACCATTCTTCAATTGTGGTAGAAGGGCTTCCAATAAACCTTTGCCATAATCTTCCTCTGGCTCGGTGTTTGTGTTTTTTTATGTTTGTGATTTTTGGTGTTGCATGAGTACTTCAAAATTTGGGTAGCAGAATTATTCAAGGGTTGGCATGTCAATTTGTGGAAAGGAGCAGGAGGAAGAGTTGGAGGATAGTTCCTCCTTACCTGGTTTCATGCTTACTGAAAGAAAAATACAGGAGGACTTTTGAAGGGGTACAGTTGCCAGTCAATTGATTAAAACAAAATTCCCTAAGGTCCTCTCTATTGGAATTTTGTTGGATCTTATCATGATTTTATTCTTAGCTTTTGCTGTAAGTGATTTGGTAAACATATATTTATATTAGTAAGTAGTTAGTACTTCACCCTTTGTTGTAAATAGAGTATTGGACCATAGAGAAGTGTCTAGCTAATGGTGATTGATTCTCCTTGTCTAAAGAGTTTATAGGTGGTGCTATTATCTTTCTTTTCTTGTTGCTTGGCAATATTTATGCAAGTCTGTACTTTTTGAATTTCCACATGTACCATATAACTTTTCTCTCTTTCAATCCTTAATAGGGAAGAAAATGTCCTCATATGATAATGTTATTGGAGGGAAGCTAAAGCTAAAGGGAAAAGCCCTGGATGTGAAGGCTGGTGGAGTGAAGAAAAAGAAGAAACACAAGAAGCAGTATGATCAAAATTCTGAAGTCACCGAAAATGAGCTTTCAGCAGGTTTGTTGGTTTTCTTGAATCAAGGCATGGAATTGGTTTCTTAAGTTGTTCAACTTAATTAAACTTATCCCTACTATTTTTTTCTGATACAAGCTAAAAAAAGGGGTAATAGAAAATAGTAAGAGTAAAAGGAAGAGGTCTTATGTGAGGCAATTCTCTCAAAACTGTTCACCCCTAAACCTGGGAAATCCTGTTCAATCAAGCTTTCCTTCATCCTATCATAGTTTCAGTACATTACTATTTCAAACTTTAGCTCTAAACTTTGTATTTGGTGTAGATGGAAGTACAAGATTATCAACTGATCCCAACGAGGAAGATCCAAATGATGCCAACAAATCGAGTGGAGAAAAAAATGCTGCTCCATATGATGATCATCTCACGCCAGCTGAGAGACGATACATAGAGCAGAGAGAGAAACTGGATGTGAACAGGCTGGCCAGGATATCTAATAAATCACACAGGGATCGGATCCAGGACTTTAACCAGTACCTGGCAAACATGAGCGAGCATTACGACATCCCTAAAGTTGGACCTGGCTAACAAGTTGAAACAGAATTTCAGAGTCCCAAGGCCAAAGGAGGAGGACTGCTTTCTCCCTTGGTGCAGGTACCTAGTGCTGTTATTGCCCATGTTGTTGTTGGGAGGGTTGGTGTTTGCTGTTTTCCAAATTATGCCTTCTTTCTGTTCATCAACAAAAACACCATCATAGCTTTGCTTTGGAACTACTAAGTTAACACTACTGCATCTTTGTGAGGATTTGTCTTGTAGTATAACTTCCTCCTGCCAAAAACTTTTAACCATTTTAATCTTGATGTACTGATTCTGTTTATTGATCAATCAATTGAAGTGAATCAGCTGTTGTGCCTTTAGATTGAATGTGAACTGGAGGAAATAGAATGGAGGGATGTGTTTTATTCAGGATTTAGGAGGATAATATTATAGAAATAGATGTGGATGAAAAAAACAATCTAGTATAGAGAAAATCTGAGCATGGCTAGTTTGTGGTAATGATGGATTAGAACCAATGGAATTGAGAGGGCTTCTATTTCCTTCCTCATTCTTCATAAGAAAAATGATTTTCTTGTATTTGGGTTTTCCAAGAAAATTAAATATTATTAAAGTTTGTTAGAAACTCATGGGTAATCAATCTTTAGACAAAAGAGTTAAAATAAGTTCTTTCTATTGTCTATCTCTTCCATTTTCCTCAAAATTTTCAAGAATCAAATATGGCTTAAATCTGAAGAGGAGGTCTTCTTTTATGGTCACCTTCAAATTGGGTTTGGATGGAATTTGCTTGGAATATTGTTTTAATTTTAATTGTTATACATTTATATTGAAAATGTAAATAGCAAAAGAGACAATTTTAAAGGAATAATAAAAAAGAAAAATACCTTATCTATTTTTTCAATTAAGTGAATTATGAGATGTACAATTATAATTCTAGGTCTTGCACTTCATAATTATTAAAGAAATATTTGGTTAAAAGAGATAAAATAATCCTTAAATTGTAAATTTAACAATTTTCAAGTTTTTACTTGAAAAGTAATCATTTTTTTTAATATATATAAATATTTTTTACCATTTTAAGTATTTTTATGTAAGTTTAACAAGAAAATAATGAAAATATTTTTATCAAAATGAGATAAAAAAAGGACAAAATGTTAAATTTCAAAATTTTAATTTTCATTAACCTTTTTAATCAAATAACCCATTATTAAAAACGCATTTAAAATAAATGTTAGATGTTGCCTTCCCCATCTTGCCATATTCATTTATAATATAAAAGTATTCCTTATATTATAAGAAGTTGTTGGAACCACCTATAAAAAATAATTGGAAATACCTCAAATTTGTTCTAAAAATCAACATGTTTTAAAAATAAGTTTTTATTTTTATTTTTATTTTTCTCAAGAATTTCCTAGAATATTCGATACATATAGTAGGTAACTCTCCAAGCATGTTCAAAGGTCGGTAGGGTTGAGACTAAGCCCTCTCTGCTCAGCTCCTTGCTCTTCAAGGAAAGTTACAAATGGAAACTTCCTTGAACACCACCACAACCATTCATGACAAGAACTGGTCAATGTGTTGGTGTCTTCCTTCGTTTTCTTTTCTTTTCTTTTTTGAAAATTCAACGTCAGAGTCAATGGTGAATACGAAGAATATTCAAACTTTGGAAATGGAACACACCAAAATCTCAAAACTTACTACAAATCCACCTCAAGCCACCATGGGAGGATGTAGCAGGACAGGGACAGAGGTTGAAGTCTTTAACAAACCTCACATCCTCTTCCTTCTCTTCTTCACCATCACCCAAAAACACCTCCATACCAACTCACTCCTGAGTCCTGACAACCCTCAAAATCTCTTCAACAATAATTCACCATCTCCCACATCACAACTATACCCAACATGTTGTCATTAGCATTCCAAAATCGGAAGAGCGCAGCAGCAGTGCTGTCTACGGCTGCTTCTCTAGCTGCTTCAGCCATGCTCATTCGCAGCATCGCCAACGACCTCCTGCCCAACGAAGTCCACGACTACTTCTCCTCCACCCTCCACAACCTCTCCCGCTACTTCTCCTCCCAACTCACCATCGTCATCGACGAATTCCAAGGCCTCTCTATGAATAAACTCTTTGAGGCTGCTGATGTCTACCTTGGCACCAGAATGACCCCCTCAGTCAGAAAAATTAGAGTGGTTAAGGGCGATGAGGAGAAGAAACTGGCTGTCACCATGGACAGGAACGAAGAAATTGTCGATGTTTTTGAGAATGTTAGAGTGAAGTGGACGATGGTTTGCAGACAAGGTCAGGCATTAGGCCGTGGAAACAGCCGAAACAGGGGAGAGACTCCGAGGTTGGAGGTTAGATCATATGAGCTGAGTTTCAACAAGAACTATAGAGATATAGTGTTGGATTCTTACCTGCCATACATTTTGGAGAGAGCCAGGGCCATCAAAGAAGAAAACAAGGTGGTGAAGCTCCACACAGTGAACTATTCCAACTGGGATTTGGGTTCGATTCTTCTGGATCACCCCATGACCTTCCAGACTCTGGCCATGGATTCAGAGCTGAAGAAGGAACTGGTGGAGGACCTGGACAACTTCGTCAATGGAAAGGACTACTACAGAAGAATTGGGAAAGCTTGGAAGCGAGGGTACTTGCTGTATGGCCCTCCAGGGACTGGAAAATCCAGCTTGATTGCAGCCATGGCGAATCACCTCAACTACGACATCTACGACTTGGACCTCACAAATGTGAATTCCAACTCCGATCTCAGGGCCCTCCTTCTTGCCATGTCTAGTAAATCGATACTGGTCATCGAGGACATTGACTGTATGATCAAGTTACAAAACCGAGACTCTGAAGAACGATGGCAGCCGCATAAAAATCAGGTTAGAACATATTTCATGATAACATGATTGATTGATAGTATGATACTATAGGAAGTTCTATGGCTTATATGCTTTCTTGGTATTTTGACAGGTGACCCTCTCGGGTTTGCTCAACTTCATCGATGGGATTTGGTCATGCTGCGGCGATCAGGGACGAATCATCGTCTTCAGCACGAACCACAGGGACCAGCTTGACCCAGCTCTGCTGAGGCCTGGCCGGATGGACATGCATATTCACATGTCATACTGCACCATTTCTGCATTCAAGCAGCTTGCCTTGAACTACCTGGGGGTCTGGCAGCATCCTCTCTTTGACCAAGTTGAGGGCCTGATGGGGGAGGTGAAGGTCACTCCTGCAGAGGTCGCCGGTGAGCTGATAAAGAGTAAAGATCCCGATGTCTCCCTTCAGGGCCTCCT